>NW_027526361.1:223628665-223977267 GCF_048455015.1 Haemaphysalis longicornis
TTGCTTCCGTCATTCGCCCCCTTAAACTGCCTACTTGGGGAAAGATATCAGCCGAAAAATACTAAAGAACACAAAAAACATATCCAGCAAAATCTTACTTCATATCTTTCAACCATCCTTGAAGTCTGGTCAACTTCTCGATGATTGGCCCATCGGTGAAATAGTTCCCGTCTTTAATAGGGGCCGTAAACACTCACCTGGTAACTATCGACCCATGTCCATCACTTCCATCTGCTGCAAATTGCGGGATCATATTATCGCTTTAATGTTCGCCGTCATATCGAGTCAAATAACTTCTTTTTTTCCCTACCAGTTAGTTTTTAGAAAAGGCTTCTCCTGTGATTTGCAATTGTTTGAGTTAACTACCGATCTTCAGTTTATTATGGATGAAAACAAACTGAGTTTTCATACATTGATTTTTCAAAAGCTTTCGACCGCGTCGCATATTTCCGGTTATTATACAAATTCTCTGCACTTAGACTTGATTCCCTAACCCTTTCACGGATCAGGAATTTTCCTTCCTTCCGCAAACAATTCACTTTTGTTTATAAGTGCTAGTTTACTCCCTCTGATGTCAACTCCGGTGTCCCCCAGGTTAGTGTTCTCGGTCATCTATTATTTGTTATCTATGTAAAAGATTTTCCAACGTACTTATCATCCAAAATAACGCTACTATCTGACTATTACGGAATGTACCGAGCTATTAACAATTATTACGGCCACTTTGGCCTTCGAAAGAACTTAATAGCCGGTGCAACGTGTCGCAGATGTTTTTTAAGGCTTCCAAGTGTCATGCAATAAGCTTTAGTAAAAAACCCAATAGATGAAATTATTCCAACTCTTACGAATTATACAATAGTTCAGTGCTCTTCTTATAAATATTTAAGCATCAACCTAACACCCAGCCTTTCATATTGGACACACATTAGAGCTGTTTCAGCGAAAGCCTCGAAGACATTAGGACATCTCTGTCGAAATCGACGCAGCTGTCCAACAAACATCCGAAAACTATCCTATTTCACTAATGTATGGCCTCAGCTGGAATTTTAATCTTCAGTTTGGTCCCCTTACCAAGACTACCTTATCACAATGATGGAATCGATACAAAATAGGGCAGCCCGGTTTATGTATCTTATTGTAGCACTCAAAACAGCGTAACAACATTTAAACAGAACATTGAATTCTGCCACTACACCTTCGCCGCTCAGTTACGCTGTTACATAACATTATTCACATCACCAGGCTTCCTTCGCTACCGCTAACAACATGGCGCACGTCCAGACGCTTGCGCGATCACCATTGCTACACTCGCATCTACGGCAAAACAAAGGCACTCAACTCATCAGCGCTTCCTACGACCATATCATTGTGAAAGTATCTTCCCGAAATTATCGCTTCTATCACCGGTCCGGCTTCATTTCGCGTACGTTTGTGCGACCACTTTTTATAGCACTAATATCGCTTTATTTCGCTGATGTTCGGCCAGCTATGCCAACATGCCTACATGGACGCTAGTTTTTTTTTTTTTTCACTACTTTTGTTGTGCACGCACTGGTGTCGCGTTTTGTGTAGCCTTTGCACGTCTTGCAATATATATTCTTGTAGTATGCGTACGTGTGTTTAACACCTAGACATTTCGATTTTTTTTTTACTGCGTGTTACCTCTGATGTACTTTGAAGTTGTTTCTTTTTTGCCAGAGTTCCGCATATCATCAAGCCTTTCCGTTGCTATATTTGTTTTGGGGGCAAGTTGCTACATCTCTTTTGTGGCTTCCATTTCAGTTAGCATACAATCTTAATTTCTGTGCATTTTTGTTGATTTAGATGACCGCCCTGTTATTATATTAACTTCGTAACCCTCAGTCAATGCTCTCCTTAAGCCTGTAAAATAAATAAATAAACAAATGAACAAACAAATGAATAAAAATAAATGAATAAAAATAGACAAACAAAGAAATAAATAAACAAATAGAAAATCCGGAGTCCCCAGCCCATCGCAGGCACATAAAGCGCCGAAGGTTAAATCATTTGAAGAAACGGTGAAAGATGCTCGAATTGTCTAAAATTGAAGGGGTGAAATTGTAAAATAAACGATTATAATTCAGTTGCATAAAAAATTACATAAATATCAATGAAGGTGTTATCCAAACCAGACACCTTTAGGGTGGAGGACAATCGAATATGCCCTACCAACGCCCCCTTTCGACTGAACCAACACCACCACAGCTCGTTGAAGCTGGCCGTGTAAACTGTTGTGGCTCCCGACTTAGAAACGTTGGGCAGGTAATTTTCTGAGGCTTACGTAGTTCAAGCAACTTTACTGAAGAACTAGCAATATAGATTGATTGATTGTAGATTGATTGATTCAAGGCACCGACGCAACGCAGGCGATGAGGCGTGCCGCAGTGGAGGGCTCCGGCTTAGTTTTTACCACGTGGAGATCTTTAACGTGCGCCGAAATCTCGTACACACGGGCGTCTATGTTTTTCGCTCCATCAGAAAAGCGTCCGCCGCGGCCGGGAATCGAACCCGCGACCTCGTTCTCAGCAGCACAACGCCATAGCCACTCAGCCACCGCGACGGGTCTAGCAATATAGAAGTAGCACAGTACCTTCTTCCTAATACACTAACGCTTTCGCAATCACTATACATAGCTTGCGTGTGACGTCAGCTCAGGCCTTTTTCAAGTAGCGCTCTGACCTTTTACGGTGCTTCTCGAGGTAAGAACGGCAAATAAATTCACAGCCTCCAACCATGCAAGCAGTGATCCAACATCGCCGCTAGAGTGACGTCCCTGAAAGCTATGTATATCGTGATAAACTGCTGAGATGTTCTAAATATTTTTCCTTTTATCTACTCGAAATTACTTTTCGCTGTTGAGTCATCTACAGTGCTACGTGTGGACAATGTGGCTTTGCAGAAGAAATTGAAGAATATGAGGTGCCAAGGGTGGGATAATCGTGTGGAATAGGCAGATGGATTGACGTCCAACTGCGTAAGCCACGCTACCTGCGTTGCTCAAGCGTTTGAAATTGTCATAATATAGCCACGGTAAAAGGTGACTACCTTATGACAATTTTTGTTCTGTCCCGGATGACAGAACAGATATCTGTGCTGTCTCCGAGGGCAAAACAGACTTCAATGTCTGTTCTGGGTCTTTCTGTCTCGGATGACGCATGAATTCAGGGCGGTGCCACAGCTAACCTGAGTCTTTGTAACCAGCAGCCCGGACTGCGTACAGTCATTGAACTTCTGAGATATGACCAAGGCAGTGGCTGTGGTAGGCGCAGCTGTGAATCTGTTCATTGACGAATTATTTTGCCTTTCAGTAATCCTACATCGTTCGGCTTTTTTGCCTGCTCCAGCGTAATACCAAAATGCAACCACGAAAGAGCATGTCTTGCAGTAAACAGTTGTCATGATAGAATTTTTTTTTAATTTACTAGAACACTGTGAACAGTAAATTCCCGGCGAATACATTTGACATGCAAAGCCTACAGCATAAGTTTTCAATCTGAGGTATTTGAACACTGGTAGGTATTCAAACGGGTATTTCTGGCACCCATGGCCTGTTTCGTCGTCATAAACAATGACACATCATAAGCTATAACACAAGCTAAAACTTTCCAACGTGCATAGACGAATAAAATATGATTGAATATCAGTGCATCAACTCTCAATCTCTTGGCAGTGCATGGGTCGAAGAATCATGCATGGCGGGTGCACACTTACAGGAGTGATGGTTCCCCTTGCTGTGCAATCTTTGGCCGATCTCTGGGGAAAGTATGGTCCGTGGGACCAGATTACGGTAGTCTCTACATGGACATAATGGCGCTTTATAACCAACTTCCGGCTGATTGAAGCTAGAAAAGTCACAGTCCCGACATCGAGGCAGACGTAGAGTTCAAGCTCAGAGCGCGAGTTGTCAGTCTCCTCCTGGGCCCTCTACTAGCTGGCTTCAAACTCTCCCCTGGGCTCCGGATCCTCTGGAAGCCTGAATGGCCTTGCATCCTGCGGCCACGGTTGGATCCCACGGCAAAAACAAAAACAAACAAGACAGAAACAAAGAAAACAAAACAGGAGCGGTGGATCATCTGTTCAGTTGCTAGCGTTCTCCTTCTCGAAGGTTTCGAACTTCACCAGCCGAAACGAAATTCGGCAAAAATAAACAATAATCAAAATGTAAAAAAAAAAGGTGCAACTTCTACCCCTTCCCTCCCTCACGGGCAATGTGGCAACTAGCAAACGATGCGCGTGACGAGGCTAACTCGGACAAAAAAACAACGTTGGCGAGAAGGATGGGAGACGAAAGATAAAGTGAGGAACTGTCACGGGCATGCTCGTAGTACAAGACAGTTTGTGATGAATGTCCACTGGCTAGAGAGCGCTTGGTTGGCTGCGCGCGGTGGAGGGCTCTTATTTTTAGCGCGGAGTTGGAAGCCGTCCGCATACTTCGCCGCCACTTCGGGGCCTGTCCAACCTGCGGCCAGACTCGAAGGCCGCCTACCCATCGGAGCCCCTCGCGTCACGGGGAGCAAGGTGGCGCAAGTGGATGCGGAGCCTGTTTATCGTCCTTTTAACGCGACCTGGCTTCCCTTTTAGAAGCGCCGCTCCGTGAGAGCACCACTTTCGCACGATTGCGTGCTCGCTGCCCCGGTGCCTGGGAACCTTACTCTTGCTTTCGCCGTGCCTGGAAACCTATATACGAGTGCGGGGCAGTGAGGTCCGAGCAAGCAGATGTATTAGCAAAAAGGCGCGAAGGTATCAGGCCTTAAATAGTATTGGAGTAATGCCTCTATACGGTATGTCAATGAGACGAGTGCTAACGGCATTCTACAGCCTGTACACGGTCTGTTCGAGACCATCAGTTACTCCGGTGGTGTCTTCGGTATATTCCATGCAAAGAAAGCACTCGCGTAATTGAATCGTTGCAGAAACCAGCTCAAAATCAATCACAAGCGTATCGTAGAGCCGGATTCTTTGTTGTCCATATAACACAGGCTGCTGCTTCATATCACTGCTGCTCATCGCTGTGTGTCGCTGCGTCTCTAGCAGGCACCGTATTGTTGTTTGTTAGCACAAAAACATGGGTAAAGAAGGCTACTTATAAAAATTGATTTCGTCAATACGTACGATATAGACCCTATATTTAGGGCAGACGATTACTGTCATTTCTTTTATTAGCTTAAGACATTTAATTTCCAGGGTTGAAAAGAGTTTTTGGATGCTTTCATATCAATGGTCATCATCGAAATAAGGATCTGCAAAAGATTGGGGACCTGTCTTTTCAAGCGCACAGATACATCATGTCGACTCGTTTGACACTTCTTCCACGATGCGTCTGCTCCTGTCTAGCACAAAGAACCGTTCGCTCGAATGTTGTAAGGAGTGATTGATGCTACATACATTTGCTGCAACAAACATTCCACATAAATTGAGAGAATTATCTACTAATGCCGCTTGTCTTGAGTGTGAGATTTTTTGTTCTGCCATTTTTTTTTGTTTTTCAAACTCCAGTCGACTAGTTATCTCCACTTACGTTATTATAACGATTAAAATGGAACTTTTGTTAAATCTGCATTATTTTTGAAATGCAGGGTGTGACACGAATCAACCATTCTCGCAATGAACTTATACTTTTCGAATTTTTTTAGATTTTCAAAATTTCGTTAAACCAATTATCTTCAGTTACGCTATTATGACGATTAGAGGTGTAACTTTCACGAAATCTGCATTATTGGGGAAATTCAGGGCATTAAACGTTTCGCTTTTTCCGTATTTTTTTATATCTTTCTTATGTTTTAGTCTGAAAATTTCGTGTGAACGGTTGTCTCCATTTACTCCATTCTATCGATTTCAGATGGAACTTGTGCGATATCTGCATTTTTGTGTAAACGCGAGGCGTTACACCCTCCTGGTTTGGGGGTAGTCGGCAAAGAATGGTGTGCATTAAAAACATTCTATTGGCGTTTGCTTGCGGTAACACGCACGCAAAGGGGCCACCTGGTTTATCAATGATAAGTGTATTTTTTACTCGTCCTATTGGCCGCCGTGAGTAGAAAAGCCACTCCTACACGGCAAAGCAGGCGTAAATTCACAATGAAAGCGTACGTTATCATTTGGTAAACCTAAATTGGGCGCAACCTCGCAGCAAGAAAAAGCAGGACTGACTTTCTCTTCAGCCAATATTCACTGCACTTAGTGACATTGTGGTCGATGCGAGGTACTTATTTACATATTTAGGTGTTTATGTATTCCTCAAAGGTGTAACTTGAGTACTCAAATACTCGAAAACTCAGGGTACCGACTCGGGTTTTGTACGGCTTGACTACTGCGAGCTGTGGCAGCATTTTTGGCTGTTCCAGAGCACAGAAACAATCAGATAGCCTAACGATGTCCCATTTAATGAAAGACAATACAGTCACTAAAACTTGTAATAAAATTCCCGCAAAAATGCATTCTTTGTTATAGGCCCGTCGACAATTTTTTTTTCGCACGCATCTACGCAGCAATGTTTCCTTTCCAAAATGAAAGATCGAGCAGAGAAAAATTCCAAGTAAAGCACAACCCGAAAATGTATAAAATTATAAACATACATAAATGTATCCCTTGTTTTTCCCTGTTCGCGCTCTGATTATAAAATCGCGTGCGCTCCTCTTGCGCCTGCATGTCGTGCCATTTTAAGCTAAGCGCTTCGCGAAAAAGTCAGATACCAATTTGCATTATTGATGAAACTTTCTTTTATCCTTCTAAAGGCGTGGCAGCAAGTGCTGGTTGCCAAATACGACAACAGTCCAAATAAGACAACCGTGTACGCGCTAGAACACAAGCCGTGATTGGTCGGAGATGGTACGTGTAAAGGAGACGTTTCCTCGTTTATCGCCGCCCCACTATAACTTATCGAAAGTACAAATTCGCCGCGCATGAAAATACTACAACATTGTTTGAAAAGTCGTTGCCATGGCGAAATAAAAACAAGCTTCTCCCGTTTATGTGCAACACAGTAGATTTTCCGATGGTTTTCACAGCTGAGGGACATCCTTCCGGGCACAACTGCCTCTTTCCTTTCAAGCTATCACTTCCGCCGAACACAGTTACGCTTTTCAATCAGAAAAACTTACCCGTCATGAATCTTCGAAAATTTAGGTGTTTAATTTTTCGTGTGGGCTTCGGATAGATATTTTTTAGCAAGGCGGACAGTTCTTCATCTCGTGGGTGCGCTTCGTCCACCAGTTTCGGTGCATCTGAACGCAATGTAGGAATTTCACTCGCTTCGTCAGGAGTCTAAGTTAAGTAGAAAGTAGTCGTCGCCTTTCTACTACTCTAGGCTACTCACAGATAAGCCAGCAAACAAGATGTATCACCACACAGTCGCCGTCGTTATCACGGCACTTCTACTGTTGCAGCATGCCGGGCAAGGAATCGATGTGCAGGATCTGTTGAAGCAATGGGTTGGCAACGAGGCCGCAGTGCTAGTCCCCTGCTACGATGACACTTGGAGCTACAGAGACACGTTTTGGATCAAGCGGTTACCGTGGAGCGTTCTGACGTCGTGCGGCAACTGGTCGACTCTACTCGAGGTGCTCAAGCTAAGAGCGTCTCTGAACATCCAAACAACTGCCATTGTCTCGAACGCGGACTCCCAATTCAGCAATATTTCACTGATTTTAAACGACTACTCCCGCTACACTTACCTCGTGACATGGGTCCTACTTCTGGAGACTCCGTTCAACGCAAGCGTTTTCACAGTGCAAGTTCCACATCGCACTTTATGTAACCTGATTGTAATCGAGACAAGAGGCACTAGAGCTATGAAATCTAGTATTGCAAAAGAACGGTTCTGGAACTGCACCACGCGCGAAATACTGGAATACGACAATGCGGACTCAAAGGTAAGCGAAAATAAGATCAAAAATTCATTTGAGCCACTCTTGGGGAAAAAGATAACGATAGGGTGTCGTTATCTCTCTGGCAGCACAGGGGAGTCTGTACATGGCAAGTGTCCCGTCTTCATGCGCGTGAGTGGCGCCCTTCAGTTGTGTAACGTATCTTTGGAATATGTGAGGGTTGGGCACAACCAGATGGCTGCGAGTCTGCTGGAAAAGAGGGCAGATATTTACGCGTCCCACGTGGCTCTCAGCTTGTGGAGGCTGCAGGAACTTGACTTTCCCGTAATCACCCGCTACACTCATCTGACTTTTTATGTTCGTGCCAATGCCACGCGACATTTGCACTTCGGGACTGTCATGGCTAACTCTTGGTTTGTGCTGCTGCTGCTGTGCGGTTCGTTGTTGCTTTGTTTCGGTGTGCTGCTTGTGATGGACCGTTTGGATGAGAGCCGCCCTGGGTACGAGACTGCCGTACGAACGCTCTTTTTTCTCATGGCTTCTTTCTATGCTAACTCCACGCGGATGCCTGTCGCAAGTCGCTGGAAGCACAGCCGGAATTTATTGGTGCTGTTCTGGGTCATCGGTACGTTTTCCCTTACAATGTACTTTGACGGTGAGTTAGTGTCATGGCTGAGCGTGAAGGTGCCATCGGATTATATTGACACGCTCGAAAAACTCACCAAGGCTCTTGAGAAGCGGCTCATGTGGCCTTGCGTTATCAGTACCTCGGTTTACCACTTTCTATCCATGAATTCCGGCGAGCACACATTGGCGCAGGCCTTGCACAGGTCGTATGGCCGTCTCCGAGAACGGATGCTCCGCGGGAGCGTCCGCCAGTGCCTGCAATGTGCAGCCAGAGATGATGCAGTGTGCCTCACGGGCACGGTGGACCCCTGCTTTGTAAGGTGAGTGCGAATATTGGTCGCGCAAGCGCATTTGTGACACGGAGAGTGAGTGCTCTCTCGTTTTGGTGTAATATTTTGAAAGGGTTCGCGTTCGTACTAGCATGAAGTCGATGGTTGGACGGCACACCGCCTGGTCAGGTGGCGTACGGATACGGAAAATGAAGTACCCGTCACTGGCCAATTCAATTAAAAATCACGCTTCGGGAGCGCTAAGGCTCCCAAAACGTCATCGAAATCTCGGCTCCCTTCACGGCTCCCTTGCTCACAGTTGTGAACATGGGAGCTGTAGCGCTCACGAAATGCCAGTTTTTATTGACTTGGTCAGTGACTTGTAATTCATTTTCTGTATTTGTACCTGCATGTAACGACCATATACCGCATTTGACATAACCGCAAAACACAGAAACAAGAACAAAAACACACCAAATCCCAATTATTCTTTGTCGACGTCAACTCTAATGATGTTTTCCGAGTGCATCTTAAAAGGAAGTACAGCCCTACACTGTTGAGAATGCGACCATTTGTAATTGAACTATTTGCGTGCAGTCATTCATCTTTTTTTCTGATCCAGTTTCACTTCTGTGCAGCCTTGCAGATTCCCGCAACACGGAGACCAATAAAAAAAACGTTCCAGTATGTTTTTCTTACAAATTTTGTTTCGAATACATAAAATGCCACAAAACGGAGCTTTCATTCACGCGGGGATTTCTCCACGGTATAGATACATTATTATCCATAGCAAATGCGACGGAAATTTCGGTATGTAACCGTAAACAGGGTTAGGTTGGGCAGCACCTATTGCAAACGAAAGGTTGCATGCAGTGCCCACCTAACATGGTATTTATTATTCATAGTACCACAGCTTCGACACTTGCAGGAAAATGAAATTACTGCTCAGTGTCGAAAGCCCCCAGGCGAAGATAGCAACTCTCCGATGCGAGTATTTGTCATAGTTGTCAGGGATCGTATTAGCTCTAGCCAGCCGTTGAAGATGAATATGCTTCGGCGGACTAGCCCGTGCACTGTCCGAACGACGTATCTACCTGCCTGCAACTGCCTTGTAAAGAATTTTTAAATAGACGCGCCTTTGTGTATAACTTGTTGATATATTTTTGTCTGCTCCGCAAGAATAGGAAAATCATTCATCGTAACTATACATTTCGTAATTGCTTCTAGTGCAAAAAGGAATTGGAAACAGCACGCGTGGATGTGCGAGTCAACGTTACTAGAATAAACTCAGTTTCAATGCTCCGCTGGAGAGGCGACCTGGTGGCGGTCGCGAGAACTAGTGGCGCTGAAGCACGGCCTCCGCGATCGGCTGCCGGCGGCGCGCCGTTGCCGCCGGCAGCCGATCGCGGAGGCCGTGGCTGAAGTCAAGTCTTGCGTAGGGTGCCTGGATGCGAGCGCCCGGGCGGGCGCGCCAATCCCGGCACCCTATTCTTGCGCTACCCTTGGCGCGTCGTCTGCTTCGGTGGCGGGCCCCGCTGCAGGCGACCGCGGCCGGCCGCCGCGCAGACGTAGCGCGGCAGCTCTCTAGTAGTGCTGTTGCTAAACTTAAACATCAATCATCTTTCCAGTCGACTAGCTTAAACGTCTTCATCCTTCTAGTCGACGTTACCGCATCCCATTTGTGCACTGTTTGACTGGAAATGCGTTAGGTCGCCTGTATGCACTGCCCTGCACGCGCTACTCATTGGCTGGCTAAGAATCGATGGTCGGCCTATATTTGAGCTGTCTACTTTGCGTTTAACTTCCACGTACGGTAGTTTCTAAGCAGATTAGCATTTTCAGCGTAGTTTTTATAACTACTGCGCCGTCTTACCTCGACCAAAAATAACACACCACGTTTGTGAAAGCAGTGCCTTTATTAAGTGCTTTTATGTCCGCGCGGCAATACGACAGTTATTTTGAATGTCGTCGGTGCGAGGTCCCGTTAACCAGCTTCCGAGGTACAGTTCCTATGCTCAACTTTTATATGCCTCGGGCTGGTCTCACCTCATATCGCCTTTGTGCACTCTGTGGTGCATAATTAGATCACCAAAGATGAAAGTTCGCCTTACAGATTTGACGCTCAGCTCATCTGTGACAAACGCACTCGACTTTTTTTAGTTCACATTAAAGCTAGAATCCGCAATTTAAAGGTGCTCATGGTACGCCTAAATTCATCGGGATCTTTGACCGCTATTTTGATGTCTCGAACTCAAGAAATCCGTTCAGCTGGTCATACTAGACACGTCTTCGAAAGGCGAATCAGGCTTAATTGTGGACTTTTTTTTAAAGCTGAATTGTACATAACATGACGCAAGGATGCACAAGGAAAACCCGTGTTTGAGGGCCTCAGAAACACCGTATTTGCAGGACTCCTTATATGTATGCACGGTGTCATAGCGCCTTTTTATAGGTTTGTGGCGACAGGGAAGCTGCTGAATTTGCTCAGGCACAATTAAGATGTCTCAATACAACATTTAAGAATTTTCTCGTTGCGTAAAAAGGAAAGGGCCACTAAAACAGCTATCCTATTGCCTCCCAAAGGAGCTGCACAATGCCGTGGTTTACGGTATTACATATGAGCCGCACGCGATTACATATCAGCGAATACGCATTCAGCCGTTCACGGGTGTAAGGCATATTCGCTTGAAACGTTCCAGAAGAGAGGCACACGAAGGAAGCAACAAAAGGTACACGATTTCGTATTCACCCCAAGGTTCATACAATGTAAAAATAAAAAAACGTCACACAGGATAAAAGAGCGACCAAATAAAAAAAACTGCGTGGTGTGTCAAAACGCAGGCTATGAGGCAACTTATACAAAACGCACGCACTTAAAAACCACAAAAAATACGTGGGCATACTAGCTAGCCAGCTTCCTTCAATGCTGGTTCTAATCTGTCGTTTGCAGATTTTACGAAATTTTCGTCGTTGTCTGCGGTTCATATCCGTGCGAGTTTTTCCGGTTGATTGCAGTCGGAATGGGCTGAACCTGATTCTTGAATGCAGGTTGGCAATTTTCCTCGACAAAACTTAAATGTGATTCTTTGAATGGATCGCAGTTAAACAGACGAGGCTCCAACTCAGCAAGTAATATTTGTCAAACAATACTGTCGACACCTCCACCATATAGCCGCTCACTATTGGCATATAACGACTGCATTAAACGTGTAGAATATTAAATCTTGCATTAATCCTGCAGAACACGAAACCTGTTTTCCTCGACGTGACACAATTCCGAGAAGTATATCGCTGGTGCCACGAGACCACCGTTTGTTTTCGCACCAACGACTTCTGGCAGCTCAGTGGACATCAGTGTAGTGCGGTATTCATTGCGGGATGTGCCTCCATGTACTTTGCGTGCCTCGAATACTCCTATATATGACAGTACTAAACTGAGAACAGGCGAAAGGCTTTTGGGGAAGTCGACCGGCTGGGTGTTTTAGTGATCATCATTAAGTTCCTGCAACAGTGATGATCTTCTTAACGCGGCGAAAGCCGCTGGTGACTCAACGAGGCTTACGTCACCTGAGGGACAGAGATCAGTCACAATATAGCGAGAGAAGTTTCCAATATCTGATGATGCAACTTCTCTTCTGATAAAAAGACGTTTGTAGGCAGCTTTAAATTAACAGGCAATAGTGTTGTTGTTTTACCGCCCTTTCCATTTTACGCAACGAGAAAATGTTTCAATGTGGTATTGAGATATTCCTAATTGTGCGTGAGCAAATTCGGCAGCTTTCCTATCGCCACAAACCTATAAAAAGGTGCTATTACACCATGCATACATATAGGGAGTCCTGAAAATACGGTGTTCTTGAGGCCTTCAAGCACGGGTGTTCCTTGTGCATCCTTGCGTCATGTTATGTACAATTGAGCCTTTTAAAAAAAAGTCCTCATTGAAGCCTGATTCGCCTTTCGGAGAGGTGCCGGAGATGACCAGCTGAACGGATTTCTTGAGCTCGAGACATCAAAATAGAGGTCAAAGATCCTTATGAATTCAGGCGTACCATGAGCACTATTAAATTCCGGATTGAAGCTTTTTTGTGAACTCGCAAAAGTCGAGTGAGTTTGTCGCAGGTGAGCTGAGCGCCAGAACTGTAAGGCGAAATTTCATCTTTGGTGATCTAATGTTCGTATGCACCACAGAGTGCACAAAGGCAAGATGAGGTGAGACCAGCCCGGGGCATATAAAAGTTGAGCATAGGAACTGCACCTCGGAAGCTGGTTAACGGGACCTCGCACCGACGACATTCAGAAAAACGGTCGTATTGCATGCCGCGCGGACATAAAAGCACTTAATCACTGCTTTCACAAACGTATTGGGTCGTTTTTGGTCGAGGTAAGACGGCGCAGTAGTTATAAAAATTACGCTGAAAATGGTAGTTCGCTTCGAAACTACCGTACGTGGAAGTTAAACGCAATGTAGACAGCTCATATATAGGCCGACCCTCGATTCTTAGCCAGCCAGTGAGCAACGCGTGCAGGTCAGTGCATACAGCCGACCTAACGCATTTCCACTCAAACAGTGCACAAATGGGATGCGGTAACGTCGACTAGAAGGATGAAGACGTTTAAGCTAGTCGACTGGAAAGATTATTGATGTTTAAGTTTAGCAACAGCACTACTAGAGAGCTGCCGCGGGACGTCTGAGCGGCGGCCCGTTGCCGAAGCAGACGACGCGCCGAGGGTAGCGCAAGACTTGACTGCAGCGCCACTAGTTCTCGCAACCGCCACCCGGTCGCCTCTCCCACGGAGATTTGAAACTGAGTTCATTCTAGTAACGTTGGTTCGAGTGTTGGCTCATAAACCTTACAGAACTCCGTATGCACACAATGTAATTTCTGAGGCCTTACCAGCTCAGGCAAAGTTGGCGGTGTGTGACTGGTAAGGCCCGCTGTCAGGAACAATAAACACTAAATGAGTTTTTACTTTAACTAAAACTTCCCACACTTAAAATATCTGTTTTTGTTTGTTGAGCAGGCACCGATGATATGCTGGTTTGAATTAAACTAACAGGTAGATCTCGTATTTGTACTTCATGATGCTTTACCATTTTTTCGTCACGCAAAAGATCAAGTCACACATCGGGAACAGAAACCAAGTCATTCAAGCAACTTTCAGCAAGGAAGGTGGCACCACCTAGTAAATGTAGTAGAAGCAACTCGGGCGATTTCTAAACGCGGTGGCTGACTGACAGACACATAGTCAGACGGATTATGCAAGCAATTTTGTAAATCTTGGGGTGCTTTTTTGTATGTAAGTGAGTCCGGGAAGTTAAAAAAGCGACTGCCTAAATTGCTTGCTTGCATGCGTGTTATAACATTTCTTAGAACTATGCGATGCACTGGACGAAATTTGAAATTCAAACGATTCATCACCAGTGATCGGCATAATAACGTCGAACAGGTAAATTTTGTGCCTGTGGAAAATATTGACTCAGCAAGATTGCCACATGCATTTATTTTGCTTTTACATGCGCCTACTTTGATGTTTGTTTCAAAAAAGCCTGAACAAGCTGCATCAACCCTTTTTCATCATTCCGAATTGGCGACAACACAAATCGTGGAGCTAGATAGTGTATGGGATGGGCTTACAAGGCGATCGTCATTCATAAAATGTTGTAGCAGCGGTTTGGAAAGCTTATATTAAAGTACTTCGAATGGTTCCCACCTAGGAGCTTTACCTTTTTCTTAAGTCTGGTGATATGCACTGCAGGACGAAGGCCTCTCCCAAAAATCGGCAGCCAGGCCTATCCAGCGCTTGAAGGACGATAGTGTGATCGTATAATCATTGCGAGGGCTTTAGCAAATTTTCCCAACCCAGGTTGCTAAATCCTTGTCTGGTGAGGAAATGCTGTTCGTGTCCTACTAATACTACTACTGCTAATACTAATACTAATACTACTACTATTAAGTGGCACTATTTAGTACTGCTACTACTAAAAGGCCACTACTAGCTAGGTGCTAGTAATGGCCTTTTCATAATTCTCGGTGGACGCTAAAAGTACGGGTCGCGAAGAGGGCCGGCATTGCCAGCACATCTTGTATTGCCAGGTAGATGGAATTGAGGTGATTTGTTACTCGCTGAATTATTGTAAAACGTAGTTGGGGGGCTACACATGGCACACAGTGTTTCACTGCTGCCTTTGCCGCGAGAGTGCGCCCCGAGAGCACTCTGTCACCTTTGTATCTGAAGCATACTCTGAACAAACCCAGCAGCATTCTTCGCATCAATTTTTCGACGTAACTTGTTCGGCGTTCCATCTGTCATGCTGCTATCAGTTCCGGGGGGACCCCATACCATGGAAAAACCTTTCTACCATTAAAATATGAATAAACGCACAAAAATGGCGCAGCTTGCACCAGTGGTGCAAGGCTGGCGAAAGAGCACAGCTGGCGCCCGCTGTCGCTTCGTCGGATACCCGGCTGTTGCACCTCGTATGAATTTCGAACTTGCCGCTGAAAGTTCTCCATAACAGGCAGGCCGGGATGGTTTTGTCCGCAGTCGTTCACAGCTCTCCCAAAGTGGACCGCGTTAGCACCGCTAGAACACGCAGCAACCGGCTTCGAGAGCGCGGCGTCTGTGCTCCCCACTTCGCGCCCGAACGCAAGTGAACTGGCGATGAGAACAGCACGCCAGAGATCACGCCGCGAACACACTCGCATAGAAGACGGTTTCATAACGCGAGGGGCACATGTTAGATTCCGACCACACGAAGAGTTTCGTGCCCTAGTCAGCCTCTTTCTGTTCACATGCGGCGGCGGTCTTTTAAATGCTTTCTGTTATGGTTAATTTAGCGGATAGGTTATTTCTTTTTTTTCTTTTCGTTTTTTGTTACTTATATCCATCCTCCCAAACCCGTGTCATAATGAGGCGGCTTGGGAAGGCGAGATGGAACTGTTTCTTCGTGCTATGGGCGCCTAAATTCGTTGTTATGTTTATTTATTTCTTCCGTACTTAAATTAACACATTTAGCTATAACACTTGTAAAAATTTCTATCTTGCCTTTTTTCCTGGTAGGTGTTGCGTACTGCGTGCCAACACAACTTTTTTTAAAGACTATAGTCTTTCTTGGGCTACTTAAAGTCAGAAATTTTGGTCTGTCTGTATGTCTGTCTGTCTGTCCGTCTGTCTATCTGTGACTCGATTCAGCCACCCGGCAATGTATACCGTGTATACTGCGCAATAGTCTTATATACTCATAGCCAAATTTGAGCGTCTAAGCCCGGTTTATATGTTCATACTTGTCAACTTTGTTGAACATGAACAAGACATTACGCCAATATAAGGCCGAAAATTAATACACAAATGATATATACAGTGTTCCTTTATTTAAAAAATAATGTATGCATCGTTTTTCGACATCAAATGATATACTACATCTACTGCAGAAAACCGCCGCCTGCTGTTGCCTGCTCCACCTTCTGGGGGCAAATGAGAAATCACGCGTCAACAGCAACGAAAGGTTCCACTAGCTATGTTCCACGTTCTGCTTGGAACGCACGTGGAGCACGGCAACGCGGTTCCATAAACCTTGAAGTCGGCCGCCTCGATTCACGCGTGTCTCCGCCGTACTGTAGCCCTGGCATCGAGGCACCCGACCTGTAGCAGTGGAACGCGGTAAATTCAAATCGCCTTGAACAAACCTTTATGTGTCTACCTTGAGATGACCGCGACGGAACAGGAACAGCATCAGAGGTGAGCGAGAAAGCAAAGGGGGGCATATTCTTTGGCAAATGTCTACAAAAACTATCGTCTTTTGACGACATTTGCAACAAAAGGAGCAGATAGGCGGGAATTTTTTTTTTTGGTCTAATTGGCTGCAGATGTTTTGCTTTCCCGCCGCTGCGAAGCCCGTACCCATCGGGCCTTTCGGGTGGCCCAGGGGTTAAGTAACCGGTTTCGCGGCGTAAAGGGCCGGGGTAGATTCCCGGGCCTCCTTAACCACATTATTTTCGTGAGGCGCGCACTCCCAACACCTGCTCGTGGGCTCCTTGCCTCCTCGCCACATTCTAACGCTCCATGGCGAAAATAAATGCTAGAACAGCTCTGCTGTTAATATATTCAGACAACACCTTTAAAGGAGCCATGAAGAGAAAACAAAAGTTTGTTTTATTCGAAAGATTAGGTGTTTCATAGTACCCCAAGCGCATTCCCGGAAGCAAATGATGCTTTATTCACTGAGAAATAAGGCAATTTAAGCCAAAATTTTAAATCTCCCGCTAAAATTGAACATTCCGTGACGTGTACAATGGCGTCATAGCGCCGGTCCATGAAACAGATACTTAGTATGTCGACTCCATATAGCACCCACACGCGGGAGTCGATCGAGACGGCGGCCATTTTAAAAATACTAGTAAAACCTAGTGCACCCGCAGCCCTAGTCATGGAATCGCCTGATCCGGAGAACAAAACTCTCGCCGAGGAGCTCGGGCTTGCATTTAACAACCTCACACCACTAAAACGCTCAATGCTTCTAAGTGCACGAGCGGCAAGAGTTGTGGGATACGCGGTGGACGGGAAAGCGACCATTCCGCGATAGCCACAACAGACGAACGCCCAGCCGTCGGCACCGCTGCCTCGTCAGCCCCGTCGCGACGGACGAATATAGACTGGTACGTATGTGCCGTATTTTGATTACGGTTGATAATAGTTCAGTTTCAGTAGCAGTATCACTTATGCCAGTTGGCCGGTGTCGTGTATCGAAAGCCGTTCGCGCGAGCTCTCTGCTTCGACCAGAAAGATACGAGCGTCAATGCGCGGTGTTTACGGCATTTTTTTCCCCAAGGTCAGAGCGATTTGACGAAGTCGGCGACGAGCGCCAGCATGTCCCAGGAGTGAGCTAACGTAAGGGTCCCTGCCGTAATCACTTCCTCGGAAATCAAGCGAGGTACACTCGTACTTCCTTTAGCTCTCTTTCTCCTCCGTTTGCAAAGTTCACAAAACGTAGCCACTTGCTTCGCCTAGGTTCGTCGTTGGGCAGCACATGAAAGGAGATCTCCTCACCGGCGGGGATGTCGCACTCCCTCGACGATTTGCCCGTACTACATTGGCATTTCAAAACGCAGCAACGAAATTTCATTTTAAAGTACTCGAACAAACTGAAGTTTTCAGTGGTTGTAAACTGGAAACGAGCTCGTAACGACAGCAGCAAGCCAACACCATTCGAAACTGACGCGACGACTGGCACTACCTCGTCGCTTCTTGCTGTTTGTTCCTTACTCCCCTCGTTTCTATTTTTACCTTTGCTGGTTGGCGATATGACGGCCAACCTCCTGTGAAGGGATTACGATACGAAGCAAGGTCGCGGCTGTGCGTGCTGGAACGGTTCGTTGGCCCCGAAGAGCCTCGAACCCGAAAATTCGTCTGCGCGACGGCGAGATGTCGAGCTCGGCCAGGCGGTAGTTTCGTACGCATTGGCGCACACGCTTGCGAGTTCGTTCGGACCTTCAACCGTGTACTCCACCGTTCTTTGTAATAAAAAGAATGTGCAGTATGTTTCACGGGCATTTAGCTCGCTATGCAAACTGTAAGCCCTGCCTAACATGCGTTTGCTTTTGCCGGCCTCCGCCAATCGCAGAGCATTCCCAAGTGACATCACAGGTTCTGTTGCGGAAATGAGCTGGTGGGTCGCATGGTCATTTCCTTTTTTCCTAATTATGTAGCTTATTAGAGCGAAGTTTGCGTTATAAGTGGTGTCGTTATGGTTCTAACGAGGCAATCTTTCGAATGAACCAAACTTGTGTTTTCTCTTCATGGCTCCTTTAAAAACTTCATTACAATGGAGACGTGGCTTGTATGCATGTCTACGGTGGTAAACACAAAAGAAACGTCAAGTATTCGGAGAAAAAGTATGTGACCGAGAAAGGTCGCGTTCATTTATTACACGTGATATTTGTTCAGTTATTACAAAAGGCAATCCCATAAAACCGGGATAAAACGGCGCTGAAAACGCTGTAAAAGCAGAACAAAAGTATTGAGAAAGTCTCGTTCTTCTCTTGTTGGAACGAACGGTGCCAGTAGTTACCCGGCAGGGTGGTTTAAACACCGCATTCCTGGGAACCCCGCCTTATGGCAGTTTATATCGCTGACACAAAACTGAATAGCAGCTTCCGCCTGCTCGTGTTGCCAACATAAGTCACGCCCTGCACGTGCGGGCAAACTTGCTTGTTCACTGCAAAGTACCATGTTTGAGTGCACTTCAGGCAACTCTAGGGCGACCCTCGGAGGAATCTTTGAAGTTTTTTTCAAAATTTTGAATACAGGCATGTTAAAGTTTGAGCGCACATAAGCGACCTTGGGCAGCACATTTCATGTAAATTTCAACGGTGTGCCTTAACTTCACCTTCACTTGTTTAGGGCAGGCGCAAAATTTGTAGGCGTTCCTAAAACTCGGTACGTAGTGCGAGCACGTGTATTTGTTAGTTTTTCCAAATCGTCCAAATAAACGCAAAACTCTAACATAGGGTTAAAAACAATGCAGTCGCACCCTACCTTAAATTCTCCGTATAATGGGGTCGATATTTCATGCGAACTTTTAGCTGTCTGTAACAATTAAACCTTTGAGGACGTTTTTGTTTAACGACTCAAAAGAGGTTAGAACCCAAGTTCATAAATTTTCAATAAAAGGCCAAAGGGTCTACATATCTGAAACTCTCAACGAACAACCCCCCGTACATCCCCCATTCTATCTAAATTGAACTCGGCACGGCATGTGGTTCACCCATGGTACAACATACCTCCGGCGAAACGCTTCCAATTGCGTGCTGTCGCAGACACCTCTTCAATATGAAATAAAAAAATGATCGCTGCCGAACGATGCTTTGTGGAGTCGCACCAAGGCACATAAGGGGTGTGCAACGTCCATTTAGTTCTTATAAATGGGAGTTCGGAGCAAAGTAGGATACGCCTATATTTCAGTGCACAGACCCATTCGGGTGACTGCTTGGTTCTACCGATTTATTCGGCGTTTTCTCTCGCCTACTATGGTGCGCTGCGCAATCACCGCGAGTTATTTGTTAAGCTTAACAGCGACACCACACTTGCTGCAAAAAGTGACACAACAGGAATATTTTACACCCACACGTAAGGTGGATTTCATGCCGACTGTGCAAGGCTGCGCTTCAGTTCGCGATACCTTCAATACTCGAACCCTTGTCGCCGTCAAAAATAGACAGAGACCTTCTCACAGGTGCCTCGGCTACCAGTGTAATCAATATTGTCTGCAGCGATCGTTGCACTTGAGTTTCAATTGAGATTTTTTGACAGAACATCGGTGCGAAAATCGGGCTATTAATACCACTAAGGCATGGTTTCCATACTGCTAGCTATGGAAACATTTCATTTCTTTAAAACGAAGTGGTCCTTGACTCTTCCACTCTGTTTTCCGGGGGCTGCTGCTGCTGCTGCTTTCTATCTGGGTAGACCGATCGGTGCTGTTACGATTCCGCGCGCCGCAAACATGTTTGCGCGTCTTGCAAAGTTTTCGGAGTGCAAGACTGCCTCGGACAGATCACAACATGCCGCAGAACTGCCGGCACAAGCCCGCGTTGCTGTCGGTGAATCAAACTTCGCCGCCGCGTGTAGCAACCTGTCCGAAGGACGCAGAAGCCACAGCGGAGATCTCCCTTGTCCCCTCTCTCAGACTGAGCGTGCGCCGCCACTACTGACCCCTCACGAAGTCCGTAAAGGGTATGTTCGGGCCGTTTGCAAAAGCAGTAGGAGCGTTGTTTTGACCGTTAGTGCTTTGGGCATAAATGGGCATACATACGAGGCCCTAGCGGAGAACCACATTCGTTTTGGAGCAGCGATTCAATGCTGTCACTCCGGTCGAGTCCTGTACTGTAACCTCGCCCGGTAGGGTATTGTTCTTGTATTGCTTCGAATGATCCCTCGCCATGCAGTAAACCACTTAAGTATGCCTTGGGCTTCTTGTCGTCGTCACCAAGGCAGCAACGTTTGCTGGCCGCTCTTCACCACGCTACTTCACATGGCGGAGGCGACCGAGCCCTGTGCTGCGATGCCTTCCCGATCGTAACAGTACGCTGCCCAAGACAACGCACTCCGCTGCCGCCAGCCTTTCATACTTTGTGCGTTGCAACCTTGCGGACTGTGCTGCACCCTTTTGCCTTACAACAGATAACGCTGGACACCGCACCTCGCACCTCGGTACCACTGAAGCGACTCACGTATGGTCGCCCTAGGAAATTGAACTTGGTAAGGGTGGCCTGGCCGTACCGCTCCCGCTGCATTGGCTGAATAGTAGCAAAAAGATTGAGACGTTGAAAGCCTCTCGCTACGTCTTGCATTTCGATGCACTCGCCACTGCTCGCCGTTCTGCAAGATCAGCAACTACGCTAAGCAATACAATATTCTAAAAGGCCACCTTTATTGCCATTCAGGTATACCGAGATAAAAGCTTCGCTTTACGTCGGTTCCGGCCGACGCGTAAGATCCGCCAATTTTTGTTCTTTCCTGCGGCATTTTTTGTTTCTGTTTTCGTGCTATATCTGTGATTTTGGTGGCTAAGGGTTGAATTGAAGGAATATTGAGGAAACAGAGCCTTAACGGTCACTAGCGACTAGCTGAGATTTGCTTTTTTGTGTCTTTTATCAATATCTGCAGTCTAAGGTCAATGATCTAAGTTTGCGAGAAAACAAAAAGCGGAGAAATTCAGGGTGTCAGAAAAGAACCCGGCGCCGTAGGTTTCATCGGCTGTTTGAGTGTCTATTGAGTGCTCACGGGCGGAGAGCAGTTCTGATGAGATCTTATGACACCATGCTGCTTTTCTTTTCTTCGTGCATTCTTACAGGAAGGTCGGTTCGGGCATCAAACCGGGAGAGGTGTTCGGGCAGCTGTTCGCTTCGACACCGGTGCGGAAAGACTTCCCCCTCAAGAAGGCTTACCGGAAGCTTGTTATGAGGCTTGATGAGACTGGATGGCCGGATGAAGAGGCGAACACAAGCATCTGCGAATCAAATGAGCGCGTTCACCCAGTCACCGAGGAGAGTTTGGCCGTAGAAAGCCTGTATTTGTTGTATTTTGCTTGCATAACTCTGTGCTCGCTAGTCTTAATATTAGAGGTGCTGTTTCACAGGAATGTCAATCCTTCCTGCGCTTTCAATACCAATAGGTTTGAGAAACGCCATTCACTTCACGTCGCGGATAAGAACTGAGTGACGGGGGTTTTTGCACTGGTGTAGCTTGCGGTCATCCTGTGCTTGAACCGTGGCAATAAAGGATACCGGCATACCTGTTTGTAACCGTACAACCACTGTTTCAGTTCAATTGGCGGTCGACATCATCTCGTTTTGCCAAAGATTCTGTTGATATGTTTTTTCATGGGAAAATTGACATATCAGAATGTTATTCTCAAGAAACACAAACTTGAAGAAGGGTGTAATAGGGGCAATTGCAAAGTCTGCCCTGACGAAGCGAACGCGACGCCAAGTGATTCCCAGCCGGATACCGGATATACTAACCACTGAGCTTCGAAGGGAAGGCGCGTCTCCGAACTAACAACCATGACCATTGGGGTGATTCCTTACGTAAGTAGCGTCAGACAACGTAGGAAACTCCAGAAATGATGTCCCACCTTCTGCATTACATCGCAACCACAAAGGCAAGAAAACTAAACTCAAGGTAAGATAGTTTCAGGCAGACCCTATCGTTTTGTAGTTCCTGCAGGGACCAGACAGGAGCCGGCATCTCCTATTTTGAAACACCGAAGACGCGGCCTCAAAAACCAGCTCGTGCAGCTGCTTTGTTTTGTTTTGTCGATCTTGCTTGTTCAGGAATGCCAGCCATGTCATAACAAGCAGCCGTGCAGAAACCCATGGTAATTTCCTGTATTTCAATGCTCAAAGAGGTGCTCGTCTCTTGACGCCGCCGCTCTTAGCTCAGTGCTTTTGTGCTTTGCTGTGGTCCCCGCGAGGCAAGCAAATGTCTGACGTTGTGAAAACTATACAGTTCCAAAGAGACAAACCTAGGAGCGTGATCCTACTGTGCAGCTGTGGGAAGGTGCCGTGCGCGTTACCGCTTACTGTCGCCAAAACTATAGGAGTCGCTATGTTCAGATGGAGGTAAGTGAACATACGCACCCATATATCCAACAAAAGGGTCATACAAAGACATCATACATTACAGCAATGCTTGGATTCCTTACATTTAACCCGCAAATTCCTTTCTCCGCGCATCGATGGACCAATTTTAAAGCAAACCTACATGTCTTCTCTCACCTTTCGAAAGGGGCTGCTACTGTTGCTGTTCCCTGGCCGAATGCACCACTGAGTTCCCGGTTCCTCCTCCTCGCCTCCGGATATGGGCATGTAGAGCATCCGAGCACCACACAGGAATGTTTTACAAAAGCACCAGATGACGCTCATTTCCGTCGCTGTCACCTCCTCCGGCACCTTGTGTGTCGCTGTGCGCTTAAAGCTGGCGGCCGGTGAGTATGCTGGCCAGGTACGCAGCAAACGCACGTAGGCACGGGCCAGAAAAATGGCTCAAAAGCGTTCTTTCGGTGTCCATCAGATCCAGGCTGCAAAGAATCTTCACAAAGAGCAGGAACGTGGCAGTTCCGCAGCAAAATGTGGTGTCACACCTCGAATGCAGGCTGGTTATACGGCCTCGAATAAGCTAGTCAAGGCATCCTTTCGTATCGAAGACAGACGACGAACGTCGTGAGAACGACGCCTCGAAGCGACAAGAACAAAACTGCCACATGCACTTTGGTCTCAGTGCAGCTATGCCACGACAGCCTCGCAATTTTTCAAATGGCGCTACTTGAACTCCATTAATCAATTTAGAACATTGACATTGGCGATGCTAACATCATTTAAAGCCTCGTTTTACGTCAATTGCGTCATATGTGTCGTATTCGCCAATGCTTTCGCCAATATTGGATATAGCCGTTTGGTTCAAGTGCAGAAAATTAACACTGTTAAAATATGGACTCCGCTATTTAGACATCCTGGAATTGAATGGAGCAACGGGATTTTAAATGTTTTGTAGTGCGAAAGACGAGCAAGTGGCGCGCAGCCACCATGCGAGCACTACCGAGCAACTGATAAGCTACGCGGCCACAACAACCGTCAGCAGTGTCATTGTGATTGGCGTACGCCACTCAAGGGGATTGACCACTTGAATTGTGCAGATGACGACGAGGCAGCACGGTGAGCCACCGCAGCGGCATCGCCATCGGCGTGAAGCTCGTGAAGTGCTCGAGATATACTGCCGGCTGGAACACTTATCCGCTTGCCACTTCTGAGTGCCCCTCCTACTCTCCGCTTTCAAGGCAATAAACCCGCATTACAGTTTGTGTTAGTTTTCGCGAGCAGCGATATATAGTGGGTGCGCCTTTGCGTATTTCAGCCCCCAATACGACTGTAGCACTGGGGATTACACAGGTACTCTGGTAAGGCAGTGCCACAGCGCCATTAAAAAGCCGAATGGTTCAAGCACGGGGAAAGCCAGGGAATCGCCTAAAACCATTTAGGCCAACATTTTAAATGCATAGCATTTTAGTAACTCACAATGTCACGCGGCGTTGGCGTGCGCTGTCGTAGTCCGCATGCGCGCCTTGTCGTAGTCCGCGTCCGCAGCCAGGAAGAAATAACAGTTTCCGGCGCCCGGTTTCGAACCCATGACGCCGCGGGCGGAACGCAAGGTGCCCGGCGCACAACCGACCGAGCCACGAAACCGACACAGATTTCGATGCACCGAACGCGCCTTATATCCTTCACTCATTTCTCGTTTGTTTCGAAAGCGCCACAAGTTGTCCCGCGCTTCCAAAAGATGGCGACACGGGTCCCGCGATCAAGAGATACGACTTGCCGGCGCACCCCCTCGGAAATGCTGTGCATTTGATCGTGCCCCTCGCGAGGGGGATGTCTTTTTAGTTTGGCTTGCGCCTCCTTTAGATCGTGATGCATCACGCCGAGCGGCGTTCCTCCGTTTCTTCTGTTTTTTGTTGTTGTTGTTGTTGTCGTTTTTTTTTTCATCAAGAATTCTAAACAACCCCCTTCCGGAATCGGGGTACGTTATGATGAAAGCGTAAATATAATGTAAATGTCCGTGCTGAGGCACACTCCATTCCCCTTGTTAAGACTGAAATGCATGATCGGTCTTCAAAAAATGTCTGACGATTATTATAATTCTTAATGCAAAATTTGGGTACAGCACTAACGGTCACAGCGCATAGTTTCTACGTCTCCGGTATCACCGCGTCGTGCGCTACTCTACCATTATATCCTAGCGCGTCGCCGCCGCCGAGCATATTGTAAATCGTGTTTGAACCTCCCGCCCAAACGTCACATGGCTCGGATCTGACACACAAAGAGGACGACGCAAAGCACATCCATCTTACCTCCGCCTCACTAGTTGTTCAGCACACCGTCCTGAGTGCTGCTGTGCATTGAGGGAGCACATCACTTCTCGGGTGTCTCTACGTCAGCGATAGTAAGCCTCTGCGTCAGCGTCTCGAAGTGCGTCTCAGGAAGGGAACGCACATCATCGTCGAGCGCACAATGGCACGCTCTGCTACGGCGTCATCTCGCGGCGCTTCGCCACCACCCAGCATGTGTCCCTGCCTCCCCCTCACACTTTCGCCATGCGTCGCCGTGCGGGCGCAACAAACCACCTCCCCCTCACATATCGGCGACACTTTCCTCCGCCGCTTTCTTTATGTCTTTGTTCCTTCGATTACGACGCCAACGCCAATTTCAAACAACAGTAGCAGCTGCCAAATTGCTACGCAATAAAAAAAGGAATGTACGAAATGGTGCACCACTCAGATTATTTTTGTTTCGTGTTAACCCTTACTTCAATAAATCATCAGTAAAAAAAATAATTCCTCGGGTCACTCAGGTCTTCTTGCGTGTTTGAAGACAAAGGCAGGGCGAGAGGCAATAAAGCTTCTTTACTCCTGCGTCTGGCTTTCTGCTATACCGAGTATGCGTCTATTTCATAGCTTTTGTTTCTTCTTCTCCCGGAGCGAATTACGCCAAAACGTAGACTGGCACACACAACAGATTCCCTCGCAACCGGTTTTCGCTCAGCTGGTGTTCACCTGTTTTATTGACGTGTCATCACGTTCAGTTCTCACGCGGCTCACACTACTCTTGAACTTTCCCGTTCCCAAGTTATAGGTTTGATAATTTTGTGAGTCGGACACATGGCCGTAAAAGCGTTCTATTCCTGGCCGATACCCAAAGTGGGCATGTGCTACGACGAAAGCAACACAACAACAACAATAACAACAATTTTATTCCATGCTGCCAAGGTGCCGAGATAGCGCACTTGCTACAGCCCTGGGCTTCTACTGTGCAATCATGGTTCAAGTTCTATCGCATCATTCGTGTCTTTTATTTACTATTTACACTTGCAGCAGCATTTTTCTTGACTGGACACCAAAAACAATGGCGATTTTTCACAGAAAGGGGTAATTGAGGCTTTCGCCTTTAAAAGAACGGGTGTAGTATCAGCAACGTTTGCACTTTCTACGATAAATAAGAACAGACAAAACAAAGATAGTGCGCCGTCACCATGGTCAACAATTCGGTTTTGACGTAGAGGATGATAGGGCCTCCAAGTGCCTCGAGGGTGACTTGCGTTCACCGACACTTTCCTTAACTTTTTGCGGCGAAAAAGACGTCGCTTGCAGCTTGCTGATAGTCCATGCACGGTCGTCGTACGCTTCGACGCCTTAGTTTCAATTCATTCATGCGAATAAGAATTAAAAACTATTACTATTACCTTTTCAATTGCTTTACCTACGCTCATGCTTCCTGAAAGCTCTTCACATCAAGAACCGCCAAAGTGATTCAAGGGCACGACGCCGCTACAAAGATGGTGCACTTACCTCTGCTGTACTTTCAGGCAGCGATCATCTTTGGCTTCCGTTCCCGCTTTCCCGAGACAGTGCTTTTAGGACGGAGCGATCCGCCTACCTTCTCGTCACTGCCAAATCAAGAAGTTCCAAATGTGGACATCTCCCGAGAATACGACCGGCAACAAGGTTCTACCACGTCAGTCTTCGCAGTGCCGGTCGCCAGATATAAGCAGATGCTCCCGCCAACCAGCCTTGGGCATGCCACCGCTACGAAAATGGGGCACTTGCCTCTGTTATACTTTCAGGTTAGTTACCGCACGCCCTGTTGTGTGTATTAGGAGCAACAATTATTGTCTAATAGTGAAGTTGTGCCCTCGAGTGCTGCACGATGATGCAATACAAGTGTTGTGCCTGCTATCCCGGGTTGGTGCCGGTATATCACAATGTTACTTTTTGCTCTTTGCTGACGTCTAATTAAACCTCGGTCCCGGTGATGAAACTAACCCCTGTATTCACAAACCTAACTTAAGTATCGCTTTGGCATCATGATGGTTTTCGGCGCCTTGACGTGTTTTGAGATTTGAACTTATGCTGCAAGGGCGCCTTTTCGCGAACTTATCTGCCCGAAAAGTAAGCACTACTTAACGTAGGTGGGGAGTTACCTCAAGTGCGCCTCTTCGAGACCAACATCGCGGACTACGACGATAGCTTAGCTGAGGTTTCAGATTTCGCGCGTATTTCGAGAGAAATTGTTATGGCAGTAAAGACTCAAGCGCTTTCTGCGTGTAAAAATGATCCGCGAATACCTCTGCCGCCCTTAGGCGGCCGTGTTTACACCCGCACACCGGCCCGGCCGGCGAGCGATGCGGCCAGCGTCGGCACCATGGCGCTGCGTCCGCGCATAGAACGACACCGGCAGGTGCCGCTTGGATGCGGCTACAGTTTGTCGCCGCTTTCCATGAAACCAACCGAGCAAACCAAGTTACACATACGAGGAAGGAGATGATACTGTGGTGAATATTTCCGCAAAGGATAGCCATGCGCGGCCGTAGTGCAAGCGGTGATCAAATATCGGCTCCGAGGTTAAGCCTAAAGTTCTGTAGGCGTACCAACCACCGAAGGAGCTAGCTGATCCGAACGCATTGAAGCTGGGGCAACGGGAGCGTCCTTTCTTGTTGGTGCAAGAGTCAAGTCTCGCCCGAACTACGAAGGCGGATTGGCGCGTCACGTGCAAGCCTCGTTCACAGGAGCCTAGCGTGCTCCAGAAAGGGCTCTTTTCATAAGGGCGCCTCAAGGAAGGTTTCTGAAACGCGCGGCGGCCTTTCCTCATTCTGGCCCTTTTGGGAACTTACGAAAGGCGTCCTTAAGGCATAAGATAAGTTTGCTTTCTTAATACGGGGGTAAGACAGCTGAAATACTTGCTTCTCTCCTTGAAAGTACGGGCAAGCTTGAAGCAGGACAGAGTGCTATTTTAAGTGAACTAAAAGGTCTGAGGGAGCGCAATGGAAGTGTTTGGGCTCGTTGGTTCATACTTTATACAAAAAAATTGTCTCCAATCCACACTGTGAAGGTGATTGGAAAGTAAAGCTTTAAATGACACCCACAACAATAGCCCATGCGACGTTATTTGAACTCACTCACGTGGCTCTGCAAAGAGTGAAACCAGAGATTCTATCAGTCGTTACCTGGAATTCGCGGGGGCGGCGTCCCAAACACCGCAGCAGCGCCGGCCACGGCCGGGCTAGAGTGGCGGACGTTGCCGCTGTACCCTGGCCGTGCGTCGGCAGAAAGAAAACGGAGAGCAGCTTCTTTCGAAGGGTGAGACAGCGGAACCCAGCCATCCTGATGTGCTAGCTCGGGGCTACACCACCGCGCGACACAAGCGCAGATACCGAAACAACTGGGCCTGTGATTTTAGTGATTCCCAGTTATGCCGATTCAAACTAGTTAGTTTAGTATGTTTGAGAATTGCGAGAAAGCTGTTGGAACTTTTATAATCGCTATTTATCACACCAGTTGCTCCTTTCGCATTTGTAATACCTCTTCAAACACAACCGAAGTGGTATCCACCAATTTAGAAAACGGAGCCCCATTCGTGGCATGCAGTCCGCAAAAGGTAGCGTTTTTTTAGCAGACAGATGTCTTTATGTGGTCTCTATATTTTGTTTTCCCGCCCTGCGAACCAATCCTCAACGTATCATTGCCGTACGAACATTTAATTCCATCGTGTCCTGGTTACCAAGGAGTTGCCATCGAACAATTTAATCAAGCCGTTCGAAGGAAGCGTGCAGTGGACGCGAAGCCGCGCCTAACCAGGCCCAAACAACAGTCGCTGAAGCAGACGACAAAGCCTTAGCGCTGACGCGCCCGCCGGCGAGCAGGCAACTCCGCGCGGAGAATGCTGGGCAAATTCGTCGCACCATGTAGAATGTGCTCCATGAGTGAAACCCTCTCCCCTCCCCCCGCCACCGCCTCCGCCGTGTCGGGAGTTTATTTTCCCGAACGCCGCGAAAGAACCGTTGGCGGGTAGAGGTAGAAAGCTTTACTTTAAAGCGGCGCTCAAGACGGGACACAAAGAAATGGAGCTTCTGGAGCACGCGTCCACTCTCAGAGCCAAGTCCGGTGGCTGGCTCGCCTCGCACGTGTCATCATGCAAGGTCACCCCGGAATTTGAGCGATGTCAAGTGATAGAGCACTATGGGAATCAGCGCACGCGTGTGCTGCTGGAAGCTCACACTATTTGTAAGAGAGGCACTGATTGAGTAAGCACCCCTTCTGTTGTCTTGTTGTCTTGTCTACAAAGGAGATAACGTTTATTGAAGACTAACCATTATCGTATAGGAGCGAAATGGTCGAACTGGTAATATAATGAAGAAAAATGCCTACACTTTTTATGTTTTTTGGAATGTTTATGTATCTGAATTCTTTCCCCTTCATCTTTCTGTAACCTTTTTGCTTAAATTGCTGAGAGGCAACTAAACCTCATGTTGGTAGTCAGCGCTATGTGTGATCTTCAAGAACGAAATAGCCGAACTGGTCGATAAACACGTGCCGTTAATCACTATATTAACAATGATAAGTCTAATCCGTGGTTCCACAGAAAACTCAAAAATAAGCGAAACACAAAAAAACGCTCATGTAGGAGTGCTAAAGCTACTTCCAGTGTGTCTTCATGGGCCAAAGATAAGGAATGTCTGAGAACTTTTAACTCTGCAGGACACAATGCCAAAGAAAAATACTTTTCTGAGAATTTACCTTCACTGTTAAAAAACAACCCCACAAAGTTTTGGAAGACAATTTCAAACAATCCGAACAAGCCAAAGAAGCATAATGCGTAATTCTTTGAGCTCCAGGTCAACGAGCATGCGGCGGCGACCTTTGACAGCCGGGTCTCCGATGAAGGGAGAGGGGCGCCCAGCTCTGCGTTTTCTCCAGCCTTCCACCAATAATGCAAGCTGCGCCAATTTTTTAAACGTTTGTTCTATTCGACCAATGTGGCAAGGAATGCAAGAAAAAAACCCGCCAATGCATATAATCGGGGCACATTAGATTGGAAATATCATATCCTCTCTTTGTGTGATGCGTTTTGTGCCTTCTCCGCAAACAAATAAATAAACTTGTAGTAATATTTGGTGCTTAGCATTTTCAATAACACCCCAAAAGCACTCAAGCCTCGCCTAGCCTAAAAACCACTTTATTTTTAGTCTCGTGGAATGATAAATAAAACAACCTTCGGTTCAAGACTTTCCGTCAATTCTTAGATTTATACAAGCAGTTTCTAGAACACCGTCCACACGACGATTGAGCGCAGTGACGCCGGCATCACAACGAGAGACGGCGGCTACCACCACGTCGCGGCCACGCAAGGGTGCGACACGTCAGCGCCGAATACCGGGGTAGGCTAGTCCATTAAGGACACATGGCATAGTACACAACTAGAGAGTAGTTGTGGAGGCTTGGCTTAGGATTTGTACTAACAGTGTAGAAACTTTAATGTAGAGACTTCTCTGTTGTGGCTTGAATTGTATTTTGGAATATTTAGTTAGGGGCTTGATTGTTTATTGGTTGTCTGTAATTGATTTCTTGAGTGCTTTGCTTACGTTTTTTCAAGTGTGTAGAATAAATGTGTGTTTTGTTAACCCCATCAACTGCTTTAGGGCGCTAATATCTCTTAGCTCGTCAAGACACCTCTCCACCCGCCACGTGACACTGGCTCGTAATTCAGATATATGCTAGCGTTGGCACATGTCGGGGGTGACACTGCAATGGAACCATACTGTGACAATTGCTGGCTCACACAAGTTTTTTTTTAACACTTCGTTCAGAATGATCTCCAATCACTTCACAGTGTGAGCGATACTGTTAACTCTACTTCCTGACTACGTGAACCACTAAGTGAGTTTTAAAATTGGGCATCGAAAATTGCGCCAACGGGGAGGCGATCATTTGTAAAGATCAGAGCGAGATTAATTTAAGCTCCTGTTGCCACATGGTGTGGAATCCACGCAATCTTTTTTGTCTGAAAGTCAATCTCTTACACCCAAATCCATTCACACCAGCAGGGCCAAGAGGGACTAACTGGCAGTGTCGGCTTCAGAATAGCACATCGAGGACGTGTACAGGCATGTCGAAGATGCGTCGAGGGTGTGATAATTTTACCTTGTGGCCAACTGTAGCACTTGTGCTTCACCTTGGCACGTATACTTCTCTTTTCGTAGTTGGCAGTTTTGTGCTAAATATGTTCATGTTTCCACTTGTCACCTTCTTTTCTCATTTTACACCCTCAGGAAGCTCGGCGTGGATCGCATCATACGCAATGCTTCTTTGCGTCCGGCATCCTTCTTGGCATTCTTTAATTGGCCCAACTTTATAGCAAGCTGTTCTGCGGGTTGGGACGGTGTTGGCGATTTTAAATTAAAGTAGCGTTGCCTGACTGGATGCAGGTACACGAATCTAGCTTGTTCTTGGGCAGCGTGCACTTCCTCCCGTCACTCTGCAGTGACCAGATGAGTGGGTCTTCCGGAAGCATGTCATTTCGTTTCATAGTTATGCTGTCCTGATACACGCACATCTATAACGCGGCCCGAACGCGACCGCAGGTGAAAGCAACGAAATTTAAATCATTGTTACAGGTTCCGACGGGCAATTTATTGAGGAACATAAAAAGGCACATCCTGCAAAACACGTCTCTTTCAAGGGCGCTATAGCAAGGGACTGCTGCGTAGCGGACGCTGAAAAGAATGGGCGCCGCATAATTGCCGTAACCTTGAAAGAAAAATTAGCGGCACAGGATGGCATGTCGCAACAAAAAGAATAAAGCGGCATTTTTTCCTTTGTAGTGGCTTTAACTATAACAACCGCTTGTTTGGTACTAAGCGAAAGCGCGCCATGCCACGGGTGCACATTCTTCAGAATTGGCTGCTTCCGCCTGCACGCATCAATTTTGCGAGCTCTCTGTCGAAACAATCCAGTGCAGTGCTGATCTTCCGCATGCCTATTCCGCCCCGTTGGAGGACTGGTCTGCTTGGGGTAAACGTCTGGTGGTGCAGGGGACGAAAGAGGAGAGGCGCCTTCTTAGGAGGAGGAATGTATGTGCAGTGTTGGCGTTTCTACGCTCCCCTTGATTTTATAACACGGTGTTGTCACGTCTCCCTGTAAGTCCAGGAAAAAGACACTGGTAGTGGCCAAGATGGCTGGCACTTTCCCGTGGAGTACAAGGAGACCACCCACAAGGCTGGATGCACTGACTGTCTGCCATTCTGCTTTCGTTCACAGTGCCCATGAACCATGAGAGTCGTTATTGAGACCCCAAATGTTGTCGCGCGATAAACACCCCTGCCGATGACGATAGAGGCAGAAGAAGACATGCAATGGAGACGGAGCCGCCTCTTCCTTTCTGCTTCGGCATGCTTTCGCTCAGCGTTTCCATGCAACTGATACTCATGCCCAGCCATTATTTCTCGCACTTGGCTTCAGTGCGTGGATGCTTTTTTTGGTCATGGTGACTCTAGCAATTACAACGGCTCAACCGTCAAGTTGTCAGTTCGGTCTCACTACCACAAATGTGGCGTGGGCAGTAGTAAGCCCTACACTCTAAAAAAAAGGTATGGTAGTTCCTCTCTAGAAGTAGTAACTGCTATGTGTCGTATGTTTGTCTCGAAGAGGAGTAAAGATGCTCCTTTAGCAGAGGGAGCAACGCCACTCCCTTCAACCAACATGGACGCCGGTAAACAAGCGCGCTGAATGTGGGACTCGTTTTTGCTTCTGATTAGGTATATCTCATATCGAGCAGGATGCGCGTATAGTAATCACCGCCTAACAAGTTGGAAAAGGCTGCTGTGAGCCTGTTTGGATACTTTCAGGGGAATTTTTGAGCGCTACGAGGATCGCTGAAGGCATGGTTCATTGCGGTGAAAGCATTTGTTTATTGAAAAAAAAAATCGTTGGTGGACCGCACTCACAATGGATTGTTCATCACGAGGGCTTAATTGATGGTAAAATATTCTTGCTCGAAATTATCTTTTAGTGGCACGAAAATGTACGAAACAGCCCGAACTGGCTTTTTGGAGATATGCGTGATTCACAGAGGCATACATTGACACGCAAAACTTTGTGCAATGAAACACCCTAACCACCATGCCAGCAACACACCACAGCAGGAATGACACAAACGCAAACAAACGCGGCATTGGAATTAGAGATTCGCCTTTGGTGCACTTATGTATATATAGCCGTCGTTTGCCAGATGCGGACGCATGAGTGAGGCGTGCCGCTCATTGCATGTTTACGGAACTGTCCATTATTAATTACATACTGGTCAGGCTAAATTTAACTGAGGACGCAGACAAATACGAAAGACGAAGCACAAGCTCTGACACTACCAATTTAATTTTTATTGCGCCTCGCCTTGTACATTTATACCCACCCCTAACCATGGGTTCCAGGAGAAACAGTGCGCAGAAATAGTTTTTCTTTATCGGTTAGCGCAACCGACGCAGTACTGACACAATCGTCGGCGCCCTCTTCAATTTCCATAGCTTCGATGACTTCGCGCGCAACCCTGTCGTTGTTTTTATGCATGGTAATGACACCATGGAAGTAACCTTCACACTTGGGGCAATCTCGGAAGTGCATGGCCAAGTGTCCTGACGGAACGTTCTTTGTTGAGGCCTTGTGCTCTCGAACTCGGTCGTTGATACAACGGCCGGTCTGGCCAATGTAGCTTCTCCCGATATAACGGTAGCTTGTACACATTCCCCTGCACACATGCTGCGTACTTGATACGGTGGTTGGTTATGCAATGGCTCGCTATCATTGGCTGGTTGACGCGGCGGCACATGGAACACCCTTTGTTTGGGCCTGAGCACGCAACTGTCACCCCCTCTCTGTTCGCTGTCTTCTTAATGTTGTGTATTATCCCATGCAGATGGCTTCTCTCGGACTCTCGGGAACGTTTCCTTTTATGTTTTGAAGCAATGACTCGCAGATCGACACCAGGACCGCATTTCGATAGCCTGCATTGCCTAGCTTCGAGATTTGGTCTGTGAAGCTCCTCTCCATTTCGTAGCAGCATGGCCGGCTTAAAGCCGAGTTTAGGGCACTGTTCGCCAAACCGCGCTTCCCATTCTTCGAATGCGCAGAATCAAAGGGCAGAAAACCCTTCCCTTCCCGCGGTGCGTATCTCCAGCACGTGAGATCGGTCCTGAAGTGCAGTACTAGGTCTACAAACCTTATTCTTTGTTCGACTGCCATCTCGTGAGTGAAAGTGAGTGCTGGGCATGCGCCTTAGAATGCGTCCAAAACCTTTTCGACGCACTTTACTTGGTCCGCTGCTGGGCTCTGCGTGGACAAAATTAAAACGTCGTCCACATACCGGTAGATCACGAGCGCTCTCTCTTCACCTAGAATACCGGTGACCTGCCTTCCGAAGATGGCCAGAAAAATGTCGCACAAATACGGCGCAACTCGTGAGCCAATTCAGATGCCGCTGCGTTGCGTGTAGTGGTTATCATGGAACGATACAACTGTGGCTATGTGCGCGGAATAACAAACAGCATTAAGAAGATAGCGGCCAGAGAGGGGGTGACAGTTGTGTGCTTAGCGAACCGCTCGAAACTCGGTCATTGTCAAGGTGCCGCTCCCATGTGCCGCCGCGTCAACCAGCCAATGATAGCGAGCCATTGCACAACTAACCACCGTATCAAGTACGCAGCATGTGTGCAGGGGGTTGTGTACAAACTACTGTTACCGTGCGGGCAAAGCTACATTGGCCAGACCGGCCATTGTGTCAACGACATAGTTCGAGAGCACAAGGCCTCAACAAAGAACGTTCAGTCAGGACATTTGGCCATGCACCTCCGAGATTGCCCCAAGTGTGAAGGTGACTTCCATGGTGTCATTACCATGCATAAAAACAACGACAGGCTTGCGCTCGAAGTCATCGAAGCTATGGAAATTGAAGAAGGCGCCGACGATTGTGTCAGTACTGCGTCGGTTGCGCTAACCGATAAAGAAAAACTATTTCTGCGCACTGTTTCTCCTGGAACCCATGGCTAGGGGTGGGTATAAATGTACAAGGCGAGGTGTAATAATAATTCAGTTGGTAGTGTCAGCACTTGAGCTTCGTCTTTCGTCTTTGTCTGCGTCCTCAGCTAAATTTAGGCTGACCAGTAGTTGATCAATTATGATCCAAATAGCTCAGATTCTGCCTATTCTGTACATTATTATTTCGAAAATGCTACACCGGTAAACATTAGAATGTTAAGAGTGCACATACGTCCTTTTTTACTTGCTTGTCACAACCTGTATCCGAACAGTACGGAAAACTGGAACTAGCTACAAGAAAGTGGGTGAGGATCGGCACGCGCGATGCGCGGTGGCTGCCTTGGGTGATTGACGCGTTTTTCCCGGAGGTACGGTCATATGATTGTTTTGAATCACTGAGAGCGACCAAGGCATCTCCGTGGGCCGACTAGGCTTAGTACAGCGGGCGATATGCGATGACCGCCTCATTTAGGCACGCATGCGGCAATCTGTGATGAAATATTTATGCACAAAATTTGTTTATTTCATGCATGTGGCTCTTATTTTCTGTAAATCAATACATGGTGCCGAGTGGTTTGGAGTGGCTGATGCCGCTGGCTGGCGCTTCTTCGGGACCGCTGAGCACCCATGTTTCTTGCCGTGGAGGATGAGAGGGAACGGTTCGTGGACGAGCAACGTTGCCCCTCGCCCGGTACTCGTGCGGCTGAGGGATTAACTGGGTGGTCGGAGGGAGAAACTGGGAGTCTCGAGGGACGAATCGTGAAAGCTTCTCCCTTTTTCTACCTTTTTTTTAAGTGTATAGCAAGAAATAATTCGTCAGATAAGATGTCAGAAAACCTAAACCTTTTTTAGCCGCTCATTAAATATTTGTGTTTATTTCGAAGCACACTCCTGAAGGGAAAACACGTCAGGAACGCGGATACAGACGCATGATATCAGCACAGCTAATCCAGCAAGGAAGTATGTTGTAGTCGTGGTTTTCTTGCGGTACTCGCGAACTCTCACTGCGATAGCTGCATCTTCCAGGAGAGGGTGGATATTTGCAACAGGGTATTGGCATGCCAGTACACACCGACTACACACACATCACAAACACGTCAGGGGAGTAGTGGGAGGCCTTCTTGCGGAGCGATGACTATCTATGCCGGCGATAACTGGCAGAGAGAGCCACATCGCCGTTAGAACCACCTGATTTCCTGCTTCTTTTTAAAAATATTAATATTTTCAATTATTCAATCAATCCAATAGTGACGACAAACCTCCCAAAAGCAGACCTACCCCTGGAACATCAGCCACCGCGTGCGGCCTCCTCGGATGTCCCCTGAGCATCCTAACGACCTAGCCTGCTCGACTGGACACGGCGCTGTGAACAATGCCATCTCACCGGAGTTAAGAGTTGCCTGGCTAGGTCCGCGGAAACGTGCACCAGGCTGGCGAACGCAAAAGGCGTCCACAAATGACAAATGACCTGCCGCAAACAAATTACGTTATCCAAATAAAAAATTGGCGTCGCAGGCACTATTGGTGCAAGGCTGGAGAAACAGCAGAGCGGAGGGTCGAGCTAGCTTCTTGCTGCTCGCCTTCCTGCTCACGTCATAAATACAGCTGCTCATCGTTGCTCGAAAAAAAAAAACTATCTTAGGTCACTGGAGAGATCAAAGGTCACGTGAGATCTATGCGGGTTTTTTCCCTATACAGTGTGGCGATGAATGTGTTTTTGTTCTGAAGGTCTTGCTCCACGACAAAGAGAATATAAATTTTTCAAAAACCACACGTGCCTTTTTTTTATCGGCCTCTGTGTAGTGTTAGACCTGGATTCCTGCTGTACCCTCCCTTTTCACCTTCTTTCTTGTTCTGTTGGGTTCACCCCGCTTGTAAAGATGGCGCCCTTAACCAATAAGGTTGTTTGGTTGCTAGTAAGCGCACGTGCTTGTCTCTTCGACTATGCCGTCTGATACCCCGTTTCTCAATCCTGCCATGAAGTAACCCAGACCTGTTTCAGCGCTTTTCATCTAAAAGAAACAGATTAGAATGTTTTAATAAATAAATAAATACCTAAACAAAATTATGTTTTCACACCACGGTAACGATAGGTTAGATAAACTACCATTCCCAAAGCGGTCGGCTACCTATTTAGAGCAGGAAACCGACTGCCTGGGCGAGTGACAAGAGTGCCTTAATAGCGGGCAAAAAGAGTCCAGGAAGAGATGGCACAATGCAGGAGGTGCGCTAAGTCACAAAAGCGGCGACAAGCGACACAAAAATGGTCACGGAGTGGACGGGTGCTCCTCTTTCCGGCCAGCCGCCCAAAGCAGGAGGCAGGATGCTAGCGACAAAACGGCGAGTAGGCAGGGGCTCGTTTTGGCGCCGGAGCGCTGTCCAGTGGGCAACGATGCGGAGAACGCAGCGATGGCGGAAGGCACCGCTCCCGGTTCCAACACTCCTGCTGCTACTTGGGCTGTTGCTGACTCTCGTGTTCGCGTCGACACTTTGGATCTGGAACAACAGCGCTGGTCTCAAGCCCCTCCTGGAGAGGCGGCTCAACAGGATACCACTGGAAATGTACGGAATCTTACCCTTGGAGCAGGAGCCTTCGGTCTGGTAAGTCAGGATCCTGCACGAACAAACGTTTTCTCAAACGTAGTTTGAGTATATTTATCTAGCGGTGACGTCAATGTAAGGATGAGAGATATCGGTTTCCGGAGTAATTTTTACTCGCAACAACAAATATGTTCTTAAACCCACTCTGGATATCCCGCATGCACCTTGCCATGTGGCAATAGTGCCGTAATTAAGGCGCGTAGTTTTGCGAATGTATAATCTTTCATCTGTGTCTTTTTAGAGAGTGTTCCTAGTATGAAAAGCACGTCATGTTTTATTAAAACTGTACCTCAAAGCGATATCTCGCCGGAGGCATGGTCACCACCCAGCATCCGAGCATACGCTGCCACACATCATTAACGAATAGCCTGTTGTCTAAACTTCCGTAACACTTCAGACAAAATTACCAGATAAAATGGCCTTTCCGGCGGTAACCAAATACCAGCGCTTATTCCTGCACTTAAAGGAGCCATGAGGAGAATGTACAACTTCGTTTAAGTTGATAGAACTAGGATTCACTATCTCACTCAGCTCCATTACAGCCACAAAAGATGTATTTTTAACGAAAAAAAAAGCAAGAAGTATTTAATAACTTTCAAATTTTGCTCCACAGTGACGTGTTATGAGCAAGAATGACGTCATACGGGCCAACAATAAAACGATTTTCAGTGCGTTAACTGCACGTTAGCATTCAAGTGATGCGTTCGAATGAAACTAGAGGCTCCATTACAGACGTCCAGTCATGTGTCGTCGCGACAGGTCAGCTAGGCAGCCGCCAATCGCACAAACAAGGTTCCCTGACGTCATAGAAAAGTTGCGGGAAAGTGGCTAGGGGGTCGCGACTGCTTCACACGTTTTCTTTAATATGCCCGTTATTTTTTCGAAGCTTGCGATGATATTGGTATCATTGTTATGGGGACTAAGCAGTGTTTCTAATAAACCCAACTTGTATTTTGTCTTCATGGCTCCTTTAAGTCGGCCGGCATAATCTCGTATGTGTTCCGAGTGGGATATGTTTGATGACATCGCGTATGCGCCGTCTGCGTTGGAGCATTTTCACTCAGCGTTAACTACAGCTCTACGGTTGTTGCGCCGTCCATTATTTTTGTCGACCTTTGAGCCGGCGTTGGTAGTGCTGTCCGGGTAACAAATGGTGGAATATTTTGGCTTGAGAACTGAGGACTTCTAAACCGTCATTAACGCTTTATGGCTTTCATGTGCCAGCGACACCAATGGAGCGCCTCCCTGGGCGTATACACACCTTTTCGTCTGCCTATAGTTTATAGGTCCTCGCCAGAAAGATTTGAGCAGATAAAGATATTTGTGTATGCGTGTGTATCCGTGAGTGGCGCATGTGTTTGTTCCATCCCCATCTAAACGGATAATTAATGATACACAGTCTTAACGCCACCAAACAGGTCATCTCTCTGATGTTACGGCATGCTGCGTTGGGTGGCGGTCGACAATGACATATGCATGCATCCATACATGCCTATCTGGGAAACCAAGCAGTCTATGACGCTAAACCAATGAGAAATGCAGTAGTATAACTCTTTTCCTAATTAAGACAAGCATTCTTGTAAATGTCACAAAACAAAATGAAGAAAATCGCGCGCAAAGTTCGAATAAAAGTCGGAACAATACTTTTAATCGACAAGAATCACCGTCATAGACAACGCAACAAAACAGAGAAAAAAAGTAGGATTATCTGATGTTGACTCCTAAATGTGTGCGTGCACGCTCAATCTCGATCATTTGCATCACAGAGAAACTTCACGTGCATCTTGCTTATCTTTGTCATTGTCAATTCATTCGTGCGGTAATATTAAGTTCAGAGCACTTTATGCGCTCGCCTTGTCGTCTTAGCTCGCTAACGGTCGATGCGACTGCCGGAATCAGGCGGCGCAGCGAGATAGCGGGCCCCAAGTAGAGCTTTCTGCACCCGCGTCAGGGAGTCACGCTGAGGCTTCGAAAACCATGCGGTTTAAATAGTCATAACCGTTCGAATCTCGCGAACCACTGGCGCTCGTCATACATTCCCCTTTATTTAGCGCAAAAAAAAACTTCAGCTACATTTCACGCAAAATCTGTGTATATAACCGGCAGCCCCCGCGTTCATTTAGTGAGGAACGCTCGTTTGGTTGGTCTTGGTCACGCAAGATAGAAATGGCGCGTTCGAAATGCCGCAGAAAAGCTCCAGCCGCGCAATAACAAAATGGCGCGTTAAAAATGCCGCAGAACAGCTCCAGCATACGAAATTAAAGCAAGCGCCAAAAGTAAAAAACTCCCGCTGACGCTGCCCAGGCAGGGGACGCGCGAGCACTGCAAAGGAGGGAAATTTGAAATGCATTGGGTAGCAGCAGCGTGCGGATAACGGTGGTGGAGCCCGTTATGGCGAATCCTTGCTCTGCACTTCCGACAGCTTTCACATTGAGTAGAACGGCTTCGAAAAATTTTTCTTCTTTGCGCCGTATCGAAGAGCGACTTCAATGCTCTCCTCATCTCTTTCGGACTCCACAGGCTTGCTTTGTCTCCCTCTGTATACTGGTTGCCCTCTGGGTGTATCGTCTTTTTCTCACATCAGTGCGGCGCCCATTCTCTCACTCCCCGTCGCTGATCTGTCGGCCGTGCACATGAATGCACAGACACCCGAGCACCGAGCCACCAACAAGGGCTATCCGCCGACGGTGGTTCTTGTCCGTCCGTCTACGCGTTGTATCGCCGCGAAAATATTTTCGTCTCTAATTTCACGCAAATGCTCTGCGGCACTCTAGTTAATGTACAGGCTTTGTCAAAATTTAGTGGGCCACGGTGACCGTGGCCGGAGCAGGGGCGCAGCCGAGCAGGGGCGCTTCTCTTGCCGCTGTCGGCTGGTTACGAGGCTAAAGAGAGTGAGGGGAACTTTCGCGCTTCCTTTCGTTGTACGGCTGCCGCGATAAGTGCAGCAGGGCCCGTTTCTCAGAGTAGGCGCACTTCGCTTCAGCGCAGGAACTTTGCGCAGCACTTGTCGCGCCGGACACACCACAAAAGCAAGAGCAAAAGTTCCCCTCGCTCTCTTTAGCCGCGCAACCAGGCGACTACGGCAAGCACAGCGCCCCTGCTCGGCCTCGCGCCTGCTCCGGCCATGGTCGCCGTGGCCCACAAAATTTTGACAAAGACTGTACATATGTTGGGAAATATTACACTACAATTGGCCGCTAGTATTACTTTACTTTTACACCGAGCGTCAAGTGCTTGTCATAATTATTTCACAGTGAAGTTGCAAACTCTGTGGTGTTACCTCCTCCGTTCAAGACATGGCCGTCTACGCAGGGGAGTATGGTTACACGAAAAGGGTTTGACTCTTGCTTTACCGAAACTATTCAGAAACGAATTGAACAAAATCACTCGCTAGAACTGCTCTAACAATACGCCGAGTTTCATCTATTTTCTATTAATACGTAGTTCCCGGTGAAGTAGTAAATATTAGAATTCTCATATGCTGTCTATGGGAGGGAAACGGACCGCCCGATGTTTGTCCTCTAAAATAAAGCTCTATTCCTTCCAAGTTTTATTCAGGTAATTAATCAGTAAGTATTCATCAATCGCAAATTAAAAACAAGCATGTTTCGTTTCGCGCACACAAGCCTAGATTGGAGTAAAACCACGGAGTAAGAACAAGATATGAGGGGAAACGAGGCTTCCTAGGACGGCCAGATAACGTCACAACCGCTTGGCCTAGGTTGCAGAGCTTGACAAATCTTCTTTGCCCGCGTTGGTTTTCATTGTGACATTGTTGGGTTCCTCACCTGCAGCCGTCGCAATCGGTCCATTCTCCTCCGATATATATATATATATATATATATTCTTGTTCCGTGGGTAAAACGCACCCCAGTTTTCACACGCTTCTCACGCGCCAGGCTTACCTATGTCGCGAAAATATTGGTTAGATACTCTAAATAAAACTAAAAGCATTTGTGCACATTATTATAAAAATTATCATCATCATCGTCATCACCACCACCACCACCACCACCATTATTCGAAAAACCCTTTCCGCATTCACCTTGCATAGCATGTTAGGCATTCTTGCTCGACAGACATCACCAGTTGCAATTTAAACCGCCTTATCTCTCCCTCCCTCTCTCTATCTTCCTCTCACTCTCAACGTGTGCGATGACTAAGAAGATTACGCATACCCGGTTTGAGAAGAGAAGGGCTATGTATTACCGCATCCAGGGCTCGCTTACGCCGCCTGGCCGAGCCAACGCCCACCCCGGAGGACCTGATCAGCAGTGCCAAGTTCGCGCTGGGAGGCCGCTTTCAGGGCTTCAACAGCACCGTGGCTCTCTACAACCACATCCAGCTGGCCACACGGGAACTGGGCCGCTTCTTGACCTTCCATCTTCGCGCGGCCGTGGCCACCGAGGCGCCGAAGATAGTTACCCGAAGCGTGGCCGCCATATCAGTGGCCATTCGGGAACGCTTGCGCCATCTGGCAACGGAAGTTGCAACCATGGCCCACGAGACTGGCTTGCTGAAACGGAAGCGTGAGGCTCTGTTCAAGCTGAAAAACATGGTTTGTATAAAGCATTGTGCTTTTGCGATTAATGTCACGCCTTTCGTGCGTCCCTGTGATACTACGGGGCCATTAATCCGTTTCCTCCCGCTTTGCATGACTCACCACTAATCTTGAAAAAACTATTTAACACTGTCGTATGGTGGTTTTCGTTTTGCTTTCTGGAGTGCCTGTTTTGGGCAATCCGAATTGTAGGGAATATTCGCGTAGCTAACATCCGCAAAAAAGCCTATTTGCAGGTTTCCTCAATTCGGCAATTTTGAGCTGAATTTGTAACACGGCGTGACCTACGATGGTTCTTCTTTCGCGTCGTTTTGGTTTTCACGAGAACGTAAGTTGGTGTACATTGTTCAGAAACGTTCTTAAGGCTGAACATCTTTCGTCTGTGTGACTTGATTCAATGGGAATAACACAGTGGTAGCGAGTATTCTAAAAATGTACAAGCCATCGGAGAGTATTCCTCCCTGTATCGACATTCTCTCTTTTTTATGTGGGCATCTGTGGGTAGTAACATCCATTACTGTATTGGTTTGTGATCTGGTATGCCATGCATCACCTCCGAACTGACTGCGTCGTCGGAGATCGTATTATTAACAACAGATAAATTAGATTTATTGTTAATTTCTTGAGGGTGCGTATGGTAGGGAAACAATCTTTTTTAAATAAACAAGAGACTACCGAGTAACGCCACTGCACCTGACGTAATCTGAAGTTTCCATGTGAAGAGTATGGCTTGATATTACGATAGGATAGATATCGTGGTTAAAGTAAACCTTTTGGAGTATACAAACTGTGATACTGCTTACAATTAGTCGTTATTTCTATTGTGTTTCGCCAGTATTTGGGGGCCACACATTGTATTTCCATAAAAAGGAATTTTTATGGTTAAGCGTACACAACACTGCTTCAGCGTCGTAGACATATGGTATACGGACGTAGCACGCATTAGGAACTCCACGAATCCCCGAAGAGAATTTCTCTCTTGGCGGAAGGTAGCATAACCGACAACAAATACATTGTTATTTCAAATAAAACGGAAGGCATGTTTCATTAAGATATTGCTTTAGGAGGAACCCCTCAGCTCAGAAACATTGCGAACAGTACTCCTGGCGTTCAAGTTATAACTGAAGAGCGTATAGCCGTTCCGGAATAAGAGTAGCAATAAAATCACTGCAATCACTTTCTATTTGTCCTACTTGTTTTTTTTTTTTTCGTTGTGGCTGCACATGTTGCGTAAAGGCCTGAGTTGCTTTTTTTCTGGTTGGCGTAGTTTTACACTTCAGAAAAAGAGATTCAAACTGATGGAATGGGTTTGTCGTCATGAGCGAAGCCTCCGAGGCTGGGCGCCGTTCCTACTCTCACAGCTCCATGATAGAAACTGGCTCAGACTTTTGTATGTGTGTGCCGTCAGCAAGCCTCAGAAACCCCAACAAAGCGGAAAGATTACTGAAATTAGCGCGATATATTCGTATCTATTACCTCCGCCTACCTCCAGCAATTTCTTTTTTTCTCGATGCTTTCATCCCCTCCAGGCATGCGACGCACGATTACTGCATCCTAAGGACTGGTAAAGTGCCCTGTAATTTGTTCAGTGGTTTAGTGCGCAGCCCTTAAGCGTCCGCCACTGCGGTTTGGCGGCTTTGTCGTCGTCGTAACCGAGCGAAGGAAACACCGAAGACCGAAAGAAAACGCTGGAAAAAAGTGTGGCAAAAGTGGGAGAGGGAGCACAGTATGCCGAGGCCGCGCCACAGAAGCCCAGCACGCGCTGCGTGATGCATGTACACAGTACCTTCGGCGTCTTCCCTGTTGCTACCTTCTTTCTTAGTAAAGTAGCTCTATCTCTCCTCCTAGTTTTGTGGCTCATCCAAACCACGTGACATTTGCGCGAGAAGTTGAAACACAATTTGCAACAACATGCTCGGCGGCGGTGCCGTGCTGAGAGATAACGGCACAGAAGCGCGTGCCGCAGTGCGTTCGCGCACGTGTCCTATTCAGTGGTAAAATGCCAGTGCTAATCAACGAGCCTCCTGTTCCCAGCGCTGACTGTTTTGAGACGGCAGAATTGCTAGAGATAACCACCTAAACCTGTTCCTTATGCGCCTCTCATGTGACACCACGTTATCCACGACGGGTTGTTGCTGGCAGTGCACGCTCGCTTCCGGAGACGCAGCAGATATGCGCCGTGACCGAGAACACTGCAATTCGCGCTGCGCACAAATTCCGTATTAGGGAGTATAGCAATCGTCAGCCATTCTTTTTCTCTAACAGGTGCAGTAATTTAAACGGGGCAAGAGTATAAAAAATGTAAGGAGAGAAAGTCACGTGCGCAGGTTCGGCGCTCCATCGAGCGCAACCAGAACGAGGGCAACTGTTCTCAGGCCCTGATTTGCCGACTGCACAACCCGTACGGCTTCTCTTCCGCCATTCACGATGTCCTCTGGTGCCTGGCACGCGGACTAGCCTTGGGCCGACCCGTGCTGGTCGACTCGGAGCCCTGGCACTACGCGCCGTCCGGCTGGCAGCGGGCATTTCTGCCGCTCAGCTTCGCCTGCCCTGAAGCCACGGGCAGGTCGGCATCACACTCGACATGGCCCGGAGAAAACTGTGAGTCGGCGTGTTCGTGTACTTCTCCACGATCCTCCTGTGTAACTGAGTCGCACTGAGCAATAAACCCACGAACTCCTGATTCTGTCAACCCCGAGGTACGATGAGTATAGAGTATATACTGACGGAAGTGCTTGTCTGCCCACCGCTTCGGGTCAGGCAAGCGTTCGTGAGTCCACCAACCTCCATGTTCACGCATGACATTAAGTAAAACGCAACTCTTTCCTGTAAAAGGTAATGCTTTAGGGCAAGTTTAAAGAACGAACGGGTGTGTGACACCACCATTTTGTATGGCAGGTCTTACGGCAGCCACAGTGGCTGGAGCTTCAATTACTAATAAGCAGAGAACGCTGTTGAAGGGCAGGAGCTTATTGATGGGCTTTTGGGTATTTAGAGATGCGCATGCACACTTCGACCACTGGATGGGGGTAGTGGGTCTCGTGCTCATGCTAGCTAGCACAGGAGCTGAAAGTGACAAAATACACCATTCCAGGCATACCAATACTTCATCGTCAAATGCAATGTGTTGCTGCAAGCGCAGTGTCACCGAACCGAGCAGCTCTACTTGAGATCCCTCGAGACGTGGGCGAAGCGCTGGTGGACCTGCACAGCGACCCGTACGGGTGGTGGTTCGGCCAGCTCATGGCCTACATCATGCGCCCCTCCGAAGAGCTCACGGAGCTCGTCGCCGAGACAAAGAGGAAGCTATCCTTTCGGTCTCCAATAGTAGGGTTAGTCAACTTTATTCCCGTATTAATTAATTAATTTATTTATTTAGGTACTTTGCTAACTTTAATTACTTATAATTAACTACTGCCACCCAACTCTTTGTCGCGAAAGCAGAAGTGGTGCATACTTGCATACTTGCAGTGATGTAACGCTGCAAAAAACATTGCAACACTGCATTTTAATCTGACTTTTATTTTACTAATTTTTTCGCCATTTTTGAAAATGTATTCTGAAAAAAAGATGCTACTAATACCTGAATAGAAGTTAATCATTGCTTTTTAGTGTCTTATTAGAGGGGTTTGCTTTCGGTAAAATTTAAATGCTATGGGTGGGCAGGCTTGGGGATGACACGGCGAAGTTTTGTATGCACCCAGCGTCTTTCTCTCGCCCCCGATACCTGCTTGGCGTATACGCAGCTTATTAATTTGACCTTAGACTTCACCCCAGCTATGCTTGGATTAGGCTCTCGCCGCAGCTGCCACTTCCAAGCCGATCTCTTGTGTTTGTACTGAAAGGATGATAATTACAGGAGTCTGCTGTTCCGCGCCGGAGAATTTAATACGACCGAAAATTGATTCCCCGATCTGAGTGTCAAAATTGTAAGTGTGAGCTTTAAACGCCGAATGTCCGAACCTACGCTTGCGTTGAGCTGAAAGTAGTTTTACACTTTAAACCTTTTAAACTTTCATTTTATCTAGACGGGTGTGTTTTTTCTCCTTTTATCTATACGGCTGGCTAAATTATTGTTTTGAGAGCCGTAATCCGGGCCGCCATGCTGCAGCCTCTTCATTAAGAGACGGCCGACCTGCAGTTGACTCTTAGGCTGCCACTAGAAGGCAGGGAAAGCTCCAGGACTTTTTTGGTCATTTCATAAGCGCTGTCTTTTAAACACGACTCAACAGGAATGCTGGGACAGGAATATCAACAATAACATATTAATTATACATAATGTACGTTTAAAACCCCAACTGCTCGGGGCGAATGGTGTTCTGTGAAAGGTGCGCTTATTTTCTCAAGTTTGTCTGAAGCGTGAAAAAGTACTACTCTAACTGTCGCTCTCACGCTGGAAGAAGGCTGTTGGCCAAAGGCATCTAGGTGACCACTGCAGCAGCCATGAAACTTAAGTTTTAAGTATCCAGTAGCATAAGCGTGCGGGGCATGCTTCACTTATTTGTTGTCCATGAGCGCTAAACTACATGACAACAAACCTATTTTGTTGGCACACTGGTGCTGCATTCCCCGTCTCGTAAGCGCTGGTGCTATTGACGGAAGTCTTTCTATAATAGTATCAGTACTTTAATCCAAATTGATGTCCTAGTGGTTATACTGGTGAACGTTCCTTTGTGAACAAATAATTGTCTATCAAAACTTGACATCACGTGGCTAAAACCGATTGCAGGTCGAACGAAATGTCACCTTACTGAAGAAGACTCTTTCTCTATACATTGCATTTAGAACCTGAACTTAAGGCTGGTGGGTATCATATAACGCTGCATAGGAGTTTTTCAGCCTTAAAACAGTGCATTAAAATGTAAAACTAGCTATGGTTAATGCTTACGTCTAAATGAATGTATGAAAAAGAAAGAGCATCTTGCCTAAGAATTAATTCCTACATTTGAATGGCACGAACACATTTTAGTCTCTATTTCTATTTTGCATGTTTATCCGCGTACCGTCATATACAGAACTATTCATGGAAACATCACATGGTAGCTTTTAAGTATGTGTACAATCTGCAGTGAAAACTCGAACAAGAGCACATAAAATGGTGGTGACAGCGTCAACTGAGCTAGTTGACTGCACAGAAACGCAACCACCCGGGAGCATATCTTTAGGCTGCCGCACATGAGCGCGAGAACGCGGGTGCAACCATCAAAGGATAACAACTATTCAAATACTCCAAAAGAATGCAGGGTAGCATGAATTATCGGCAATTGGGAAACTACCGATGTGTCTCGGCACTATCGATAGTTCGCATGGACTGTTGGTGCTCATGATCCCTAAATTCTATAATCCTACATTAGGTTCTAAAGCAAGGAAGCTAATAAATCGTCAGCCGGAACTGTGCCACTAACTTTGACGCCATCCCAAACCCAGTGTTATATATGCGCAGTGTTACCCATTTTAGTGTTTGGCCACAATGTCAACAAAAGGGGAGAAAAGGTAAATTCTCGATGATTCTTTAATCTAAGGAGCAGAGTGAACTGGGCGTCCTGTATTATATGCACCTCTTTCTGTCTCCTCGTGTTACCGCGCAGATATATAATGGATCAATACCAACTCGCCCAGTATAACTGAGCCGCGTCCTGTATTATATCAGTGTCCTCGTGTTATCGTGCAGTCATATTATGGGTAAATACCAACTGACCCAGTCCAACTGCGCCGCGTCCTGCATTATATGACCCGCTTTCTGTGTCCTCGTGTTATCACGCAGTTGTATTGTGGATCAATACCAACTCGCCCAGTTCACTGTATTCCTACCTGCACCGCGTCTTGTGTTATATGTGCCTCTTTCTGTGTCCTCATGATACCGCGTGGTTATTTTGTGGATTCTTTAATGTCATGCCATTCCGTTTTAGAATACGATCAAACGATAACGTGGGGCAGCTTACTAAGTTCAACAGCCTAAGACGAATGGCCAGGCCTAAATGGTTAGTACTATACAACTGCACCACTACTTATATTTCAGCTCATGCTCCGTCGGCATATATAGTCTTGCCTTGCGATTTTTTAAACCATTGACATTCCTCTGCTAATTACGTTGGCCCACATTTTTTGAACACGCAGCCTCCACATTCGTCGCACGGACAAAGAAAGCGAAGCATCCTTCCACGAGACGGAAGAGTACATGGAGCACGCTGAGGAATTCTTTGCGTCAACAGGCCCCCAGGTCCCAAGGAGGGTTTTCGTGGCAACCGATGAACCAGCTGTCTTTAGGGAACTGAGAGACAGGTATGACACATATTGTTCCGTTTATCTACAACAGCCAGCAGAAACTGCATCATCTCTGCTGTTCTGACACGGTGCCACAACTGCGGGTGCATTGAAGGCCGAAAACCGATTCCTGGCACTAGCAGCAGCGTGTCGTGACCAATTCTCTCCAGTGTGGTCTAATGGTTGAACGAATGCCAGGGGTTAGATCATAAGCGCTACCTCAGACACTGACGAACACTTCACGCGGAATTGCCAATGTGCTGTTGTTGTTGATAAACTTTACTTAGACAAAGAATGCCGAATGTCCGGGGTTCTGGGATCAGATCAGAGAAAAAAACCTGAAAAAAGCTAGCTATGCAGATGGGAGCACCTGAAGAATGTTGGCCACAAAAGCTCGCCTCCGTTCCGCCGGTAGGCTCCCTACGGTGGCGCCAGCATGTCTTGAAAGAGAACTCAGAGGGGGAGAAAGGGATTTGGGATGAGTTAGACGTGATGGGTGCGAACCATAACAGTCCCAAAGAACATGCGCTGTGTTGGGAAAGGTGTATAACTGGGAGCACCACGCACGGCTGCGACGGCCTTTTAGACGACATTGTATGTGTGGGGTAGGAAGATTGTGCGGTTGCACTTGCCTGATGAGACAACCATCTGCGTCGGGGTAACGGTTGAGAGAGAAGGAAGAGTCTGCTTATCTCTGATTAACTCTCGCAAAGCCTGATGGCGAAATAGACGGTCATGCCATTCCTGCGTGGGCGTGTGGATAGACATTTGCCAGGGCGTCTCCGACTCTTCAGTTTCGGACGAAGCCCGGGAGAGCTGATGGGCCAGCTCCTTCTGTGTAATTATCTTGTGTACTTAACTTTTTTACATTTGTTTTCGATTTGAAATCCGTATATCCAATTTCAACCTATTTAATTTACCCGCTATACTTTGGTGGTACAGGAACGGTCTCTGTGCTCGTTGCCCGAAACACCTCGTTGCCCGAAAGCTCGTTGCCCGAAACACCTGCGCGGCCAGGAACCCCGTCCAGCACGTAGCTAGTACCAGCGTATTTGGCCAGATGAGTGTGGAGTGCACGCAGGCGTATCAAGGGGAAGCAAGGGCTGCTTGAACAAGCAGCGAGCATCCTGACTGCCTCTAAGGATCACGTGGTTACCAGGAGTGATTAAGGATAAGACTGCGTCGGCGATTGCCTGCGCCTCGAGAAACAGGGTAGAGGAACCCCCGAGTACCCTTTCTGCAAGGGTGACTGGGCAGGAGGAGCGGCTACTGTGGCCCCGCGGCGCCCTGGGCGGAGGAGGAATTGGTGTACGTCACTGTTTCTAGATCAGCATTGCCGTAGCGAGGAGTGCATACTCGAGCTTGACCTCGTCCTGGGTGTGAGGTTGCGGATAAGTTGATTGGAATGGTGGAAACTGCTATGCGAGGGAGAGGATACCAAGGGGATTTCCCCGTAATGTATTGGCTGTAATGGAAGAAAGATACACCCTAATTAAGTAAGGAGAAAAAAGAAAGGCCCCGCCAAATCAGCTGGCGAGGAGTGTTTTGTGCCACCTCATGAGGATCAATTTTATCTGACAGGGATGCGAATGGCTAAGCCTTCTCTAACATAGCCAAAGGGGGGAAACTAAGGACTCCTAGAGCCAGACAGATGGCTGGCTGGAGGAGGCACTTAAGTTAAGACCTGTGCGATGACGTTCTAATCATCCTCCAATAGAGGCCGAGGACGCGCAGCCAGGACTTACCGAGAAGAGAGGTGGCATCAATCATGAGTTCTACTTGAGAATGCTGGTCGTTAGCTTTAGCCCGGACACGTTCGTCAGACACCATGAGACACTCAGAATCATGTGGAGGTGACGTAAGACCAACGTTTGACCCAACGTTACGCACGACAGCATCAATGCCCGCATGAAGGGTGTCGGAGATTACAGCTGCGCTTCCATAAAACATCTAAGTATGATAATGTCTGTGTGGAGTCCAAAGGAGAGATTCGAAGGAGAATAAAGCAGACGAGACAGGGAGCCAAGTCGTCATCATTACCATCATCAGACTGCTCAAGTCCATGCTGGGCTTCCCTAAACCTTCTAAGTATTATATCGCCGCTGTAGAGTTCAAAGGAGAGATTGGGAATAGAATGAAGCAGACGAGGCAGGGAGCCAAGTCGTCATCATCATCATCAGCAGCATCATCCGCCTGTTCAGGTCCACTGCAGGACAAAGGCCTATCACACTGACCCCCAACCGCTCCTGTCCTGCGCTACACGAGTCCACAGTTTACCTCCGAAGTTCACTATTTCATTCTTGTACCGTGTTATTGGCTTTCTCCTTCTTCTATACCCATCACTTGAATCCATTCTTACTATAATTGTCCACCGGTTGTCAGTTCGTCTCACTACCAGCCCAAGTTTTGTTCTTTATTTGAACAATGATATCGGGTACACTACTTTGTTCTCTGATCCGGGGAGCTCGTGTCCTCTCCCTGCATTATTCGTTCCAATGCCCCCTGAGCCTACTAAGTTTCCTTTCTAGTTGTTTAGTGGGGCGCCAAGTTTCAGCTCCGTCTGTCGTCACCGGCGGTATGCACTGGTTCTAGAGTTTTTTTTTGAGTGACACAGGTAGCTTACTTTTCATTATTTCGGAATGCTTGCCGAGTACTCCCCGGTCCATACCCATTCTGCGCCGCTTTTCTCTTTCGTGGTTGGATTCCCCAATAACCATCTGTCGGAAATAGTTATATTAGATGCGACGCTGAGAGGAGCATCTCTTGCCGGCGGCCCTGTCCTGCGTCCGTCGTCGTCGTCGTCCGTGTCCGCACAGCTGCGTCTCTCCTCCGCTCACCCCCTCTCCTCTCGCCGTGATAGCGCGCCCTCTCTCCCAACATCTGTGGCGCGCGCAGTGCGGCGCGCTCTCTCACTTCCGCCGGTGAGCGGCGATGCGTGCGGCGCAAGCACGCTGTGCGCATGTGCATCGTCCTCTCTCTCTGCGGTCTCCTCTCCTTCGGGCGCGCTGCGCATACAAGTGGAGTGCCGCGCTCCGGCCGGTCTCTCAGTCGACGGTCGTCCGCGCTGCGCTTGCTCTCTCTCTCTCTCTCTCCCTCTCTCTCGCATTACCCGACGATTGTTCACGCAATTCGAGTAATCGACCCAACGGAAACGCACAATGGAACCCCCTTCAGCGTCGCATCACACCAGGGTTCCCGCGAGGGGAGGTGGGCGTAATTTTTTTCTGTTACTTCTTGTAACGTTTCATTTTTTAAGCTAAAGAAGATGTTCTTAGCATACTGATTCCTTATTACCTTAGATATATTCATATTTATTTTATCCCCATGGTAGTGCTTTCTGAACGCAGTGCCTCAAACATTGTTTCCATGTGTTCCGCAGTCTCACTCAGCAAGACTATGTCGTCCACAAACCTGAGATGGCTCAAGTATTCCCCGTTTATCCTGAATCCTGTTTTTCTAGTCAATATTTCCAAATACCCCCTCCACACACGATAGTTTTGGAGAGATGGGATCGGCCTGTCTTACTCCCTTTCCGATCGGAAATACATCGCTTTGCTTGGGGAGGGGGGGGGGGGGTATCCGGCCTGTGTGTTCCTTACATATGTCGTTTAGAAGTCTTATGTAGCTTTTCTCTATTCCGTGGTTTATAGTTATTTTAAAACGGCTGTGGTGAGCAGGGAATCAAACGTTTTCTCGTAATCTGTAAATGCCATGTAAAGGGGTTTAGTGTTCTCTGCGGAATTTTATATCACTTGGTTGACGACACACCTGTGATCCATCATTGAGTACCCTTTCCTAAACCCAGCCTGCTCTACTGGTTGATGGGAATCCAGGCTGTCACTTATGCAGACAAATACAACTTTGGTGAAACAGTTTGTAAACAACCTTTTTGTTTATTTATTCATTCCAATACCCTCAAGGCCGATAGGGAGTTACGGAGGGGGTGGGTAACAGTATTTTACAGTCCACAAAGACAAAAAGAGAATAAAAGACAAGGAAAAAAGAAAAAAGGACGAAGCAAAACGAACAAAAACAGAAATAAACTACAAAATGAACGGTTATGTCAAAAGCAAACAAGCAAAAAAAAGGTAACTGAAAACTAACACTGCAGATGGTTACAAAAAGTGCTTAGTAATGGCATTTTTGGGCAACGAAGGGTCTTGAATGGTTACGATGGAAGAGCGTAGGTAGTTCCATTCAGCACAGGTTCTGGGTAAAAAGGCAGCTGAAAATAATTTCGTAGAGCAAAAATGAATAGCAACCTTATGCTTGTGATCAATGCGTGATGAGTGGTATGATGGTTCTGAAATAAGGTATTGCCTCATTGATGAGTTCTGAAAGAACATCTAATAAAAAAGATTGAGTCGCGCCAATTTACTCCCCACAGTTAAATCTGGTAGTTCAAGGTTAGATTTCATTTGGGATAGGCTCGCAGTACGGGAGTAATTAGAACAAATAAAACGAGCTGAAAGGTTCTGGAGAGATTCTAGCGGGGTGATTAGGGTTGTCAGCCGAGTATCCCATATTGCGGAAGCGTACTCAAGTTTCGGGCGAATCAGTGACCGGTATAGTAGAATTTTGAGGGACAGCGGAGCATGAGAAAAGTTGCGGCGCAAGTAGCCCAGCGTTCGATTAGCATTATTACAGATGCAGGCAACGTGTGTCTGTCAAGATAGGTTATTAGTAATGTACACGCCTAGGTACTTATATGAAGAGACACGCTGAAGGGTAACTGCGTTAATGGTTTGATTGATTGATTGTAGGGTTTTACGCGCCGACGCAACGCAGGCGATGAGGCGCGCCGTAGTGGAGGGCTCCGGATTAATTTTGACCACCTGGGGATCTTTAACATGCGCCGAAATCTCGCACACACGGGCGTTTTTGCTTTTCGCCTCCATCAACTGCGTTAATGGTCTAAGTACACGCGGTAGAAATAGATCGCTGAGTTATTGTCATGCATATAGATTTGTTAGAGGTGAGAGTCATGAGCCATTTATGTGCAATAAATGGCTGAGGTTGAGGCAGTCTCGAGGTCAGCCTGTAGAGTGTGTTATCTGATTCGTTCGTTGTTTCGCGGTAAAGGACGCAATCCTGGGCAAATAGCCTTATAGAATTGTTGATACTGTCGGGGAGGTCGTTAACATGTATATCAGGAAAAATAAAGGGCCTAGAACGGAACCTTGCGGTACGCCAGATGTTACTTCAGAAAGAGATGGGTCACAGTCATTAGTTGTTACAAACTGAGTGCGATTATTCAAAAAACATTGAATTCATTTAAGTATGTTTAGGTCGATGTTTACCGCACCATATTTTAGAAGAAGTAATTGGTGAGGTACTGTGTCGAAAGCTTTTTGAAAGTCAAGAAAAAGGCAGTCTACAAGTCAACCGCGATCTAGAGCTGAAGCTATGCCATTGGTGAAATAACGAAGCTGGGTTTCACACGAGTAACGTTTTTGGAATCCGTGCTGGCAGGGAGGGAAGAAAGTGTTAGATTCCAGGAATGGGACAATATTTGAGTAAATGGTATCTTGTAATGCTTTACAAGAGGCACTGGTTAGGGAAATTGGCCTGTAATTCAGGGGAGACTCAGTGTTACGCGATTTGTGCGAACGGACCACGTTACCCACTTTGCAATCAAGCGGCAAACTAGAACACTGAATAGATTGCGAAAACATTAAGGACAAATGAAAATCACGGGAAATAAATTATACGTAAAAATATTACGGCACCGTGTGCATTCAGATACGTACAATACAAATTAGCAGTGGGTTACATTTACGACCATCCCTGGGTACTCCTGGCACTAATTTATGGTGTACAACCGCTTAGTTCTACCAAGTTGTGAAAAGATTGCGTCAGGTCATCAACACCCGTAAAAAAGAGAGTAGTATACGTGTATAATGTGGAAATAAAATGATTTTCGTAGAGTACTGTTATAAATCTGCTCCCAAGTCTTTCTAACGCAGACTAAAATGTAGTAGTGCAGTTTGGGCAGCTGCTGGTGGGCTGGATCCACCGGAACAATCCGAGCAACGGAATGGCTGTCGTGAAACAGGATAAGCACAAGAACACAAAGAATTTTAGAGGGGGCAAGAGAGCAGACTTTTATAGCAATGGATGCCACAGTATAAACGTAATTAGAAGTTTAATGACCGTTTTGGTCCATCTTACGGCGACAGGTTTAAGATCACTTGTCGTTTACCATAAATCACATACCATTGCACTTTTCTGTAGCTCCACAAAGTAGAAACTACAGGCGTATTTGATAGCCACGTCATAACTATTGTAATAGCCCCACAGTGTTTCAAATGCTACTGAACGGTGCTTTTTCCCTTTATCTTTATGTCCTCATAGAGCAAGCAATCATCGACTTTGTTCTTGCTCATGATCATAATTACCAGCTGATTTTTATGGGAAGTGCCGCTCGAACGAAAGGCCTATTCAACCGCAAACCTGTGATTTGAATCCGTCTCTTTCGCACGATATGGCTCCTTTTTCCTCTTCCACACTGTTTCGTGTGACCACGACTGCGACAACCTCTCATCTCATTACATTCCTTGTTTTAGCTCAGTGAAATTTTTATTCTAATAAAATCATTTTTAAAGCAAAGCTTTCTAACTCCACCAGCCAACGGTTCTTTCGTGGCGTGCGGGACAAGAAACTCCGAACGCGGCTGCGGAGGAAAGGGCGGTTTTCACTCACGGAGCAGAGGGTAGATGGCGCGGCGAATTTAGCCAGCGTTCCCCGCACGCTCGCGCCGGCGGCCGCATCGGCGCGACCCGGCTTTGTCGTCTGCTTTAGAGACAGCTGTTTTGAGCCTGTTTTGGCGCAGCTTCGCGTCCATTGTGCGCTTCCTTCGCATGGCTTGAATAAATTGTTTGACAGTACCTCCTGGGTAACTCAGACGCGATGGAAGTAAGTAATCGTGCGGCAAAGATACTTTGGAGATTGGTTTGCAAGGAACGAAAACAAAATGTAGATTCCACATACAGAAATCTGGCCGCTAAACAAACGCTACTATTTGTGCACTGCTTGCGACGAATGGTGCTCCTTTTTCTAAATTTGTGAATACAAATTCGGTGGTGTTGAACAGGTACTTCAAAAGGCGAAAGGAGCAACTGGTTCTGATAAACAGCGACTATTAGAGTTCCCTCAACTTTCTCGCCATTTTCAAACTTACTAACCTAACTAGTTTAAATCGGTATAAACGGGATCACTAAGCTCACATGCCGAATTGTTTCGGGGTCCGCGCTTATGTCGCGCGGTGATGTTGCCCCGAGCTAGCACATAAGAATGGCTACGTTTCGCTGTCTCCCCCTTCGAATGACGTTCCTCGCCGTTTTCTTTCTACCGACTCACGTCTGGGATACAACGGTGGCGTCCGTCGCTCTAGCCCGGCCGGGGCCGGGCTAGTCCGGCCGGGACCGGGGGACGCCGCCCTTCCTAATTCTAGGTTACGACAGGCAGAATCTCTGGTTTCACTCTTTGTAGAGCAAGGTGTGCGAATTTACCTGACGTCACATGGGCAATTGCTGTGGATGTCGCTTACAGCTTTGCTTTCCAACCACCTTCACAGCGTGGATTGGAGCCAATTTCTTTCTCTGTCTACCTCGGTTATTTTGTTTAGGTACAACGAGGTATTCTGTCCAATTGAGTTTCCTCTTTGGCTGTATGATGTTCATGGAGCAAATGCAGTGTGGTGCTTGACTTTCTTTTTTTACTCTGCATAGCGCTATCCCCATTTTCTTTCAAGTTGGTTCCAAAACACCACGCATGATCATGTTCTACAACGGCTACGAAGTGAGACGAAAGCGTTTTTATATTTACTGCAAAGCAGTACCTGGACGGTTCCCGAAGGGCCTGCAAAAAATTTGTCTCATGGAAACTTACGCAACCCTCACAGTTGAAATAATTTGTTTATTATTTGTATGTTGTTAATATCTCGTAAACCGTGCAAATAAAGTGCGTAAGCGATTTCATCCTTGTGTCTGGTTAATCTAGAAGTTTTCGTTCGTGTAATACCACCCTGAATTCGTTGTGTTCACCCCTATCGCATGTGTTCCTTCGGCACCCGATCTTATCTGTCCTTGATTTTAAAGCTCTGATATGCGTTTGCGGCGTGTGTCAGGTAGCTTGCGCCGACGAATAAAATAAAAATGTATAAAATTTGAGTGACAAATCCTATAATAATCACAGAAATTGTTGCAAACCACTTCACCCTGCCTTTGTAGCTTGGATAGCTCAGGGATTATAAATATGTCTGTAAAATGTTCTACCGCAATTTTACGCACCGAGGCAGCACCTGTTCATTGGTTAGCATGTTCCGTATTCTAGGCAAAAACAGCCGACGTTGCTGTGAATCAACCAAGAGCTCAGTAACACGATTCAGTACATATAAAATTACCTTTCTTTTTTACTATTGAATTCCCCCGAAAATGTTCAAATAAAACTAGTTATACCTTCAAATGAAACCCAATTAAAATGTTTGTGTACAAATTCCCATAGTGGTTAAAATGTTTCATTCAGCTAACGCAAGCTCCCCGAAGTCAAAGTACGAATTTGTGAAGCGATCATCCCAACTTCGAACAGGCCAGTACCCTCTCCCCCTGGATATCGCCGTATTGTGCCACACACGCTGCCATAACTTTTATAGGAGGTGGGCGCAGCAAAAAGTTTCAATCATATCAGAAGCCTTAAATTCAACCTTATTCAAGGTATTCTATTAAAGACATTGGGACCATTTCCTCGCTTTGGTGCTATTCCAGAAAACAGGGTTAATGGTTCTACAATGGCGATACTCTCCCTATACAACGCCTATTGTGATTATTATCTGTTCAATTACATTGCAAGAGTGTCTTCCGTTTCTGAATAATTAGCTGTTAAAGGTCTCTGCTTTTAGCTTTTAGAATGGCGCCTGACGGCTTTCACCTCCGTCGAATCCGCCGGCACCTTTGACTGAACTTGATACTTCAGCACAAAGGAATGTTTCGCATTTAGTTATATTGTCTCGTATCCAAGAAGGAACAAAACACACAAATAAACAAACCGGAGGGTATAGTTCGCGGCAATATTAATGCAATTGAGCATCACAGAACGCTGTAGACTTTTGTAGCTTTTTATTTTGAAATATGGTAATGTCATCAAAAGGTGGACTGAAACATTTTGGCTTGGTCGAACTGTGAACAGTAAATAACGTTTTAATCTGATTCATCATCCCAATATATTTCCAAATACTGTATGGTAAGATTACCCATACCAGCCGGTATGAATGTTAATTACCTCATTGTTGTAAAGTGCAACGTCTTTCTTTCTATTATTTGGCGAAGTTACACTGCACACGCTATCTCATGTTTTCCTTTCTATAAATGGGCGGGGGCCAGCGCTAGTTGTGTCTTATTTGTTTCTTTCTCTCCTATCATTGTCTTTTTCGCTGCAGCTCTTGATAAATTATCTTATAAACGGGATTCCATTCCGAGATAGGTTCAGAACCGGCACTTCTAGAGAGATGCAGAATCACAAATTAAACACCTTGCTATGCCGCGCACCACCCCTAAACCGACCTAAACGATAGAAAAGCTCCCTTATAGCGAAAAGAACGCGTAAAAGTAACGCATTTCTGAGTGAAAAATACTGTTTGTTGGGAAAAAAATGAAGGTATCTCACACTAATACGCAAGACTTGAAGGAAGCGAAGCTGTACGCAACCTTCCCGACAATCACGAAGGTTTAAATTCACTATTGCAGCCGCTTTGCACCCGCCGCGGTGGATGAGTGGCTAAGGCGTTGCGCTACTGAGCACGAGGTAGCGGGTTCGATTCCTGGCTGCGGCGGCCGCTTTTCTGATGGAGGCGACAAGCAAAAACGCCCGTGTGTTCGAGATTTCGGCGCACGTTAAAGATCCCCAGGTGGTCAAAATTAATCCGGAGCCCTCCACTACGGCGCGCCTCATCGCCTGCGATGCGTCGGCGCGTTGAACCCTACAATCAATCAATCAATCAGCCTATTTGCTTCTTATTCGCTGTCGCAACTACCTTTCCTCCATCAATGTTGCTATGCTTGGCTTGACATGCTTGGCTTGACAAACGTGCGCAGGGGACGTTGGGTGGTTGCCGCCAGGCACACACATATGAGCGCTCGGCATTTTCTTGGTTTCTTTAACTGCCGGGCGGGCGCCGAAATCTTGGCCAATGTGCCTAAGTTGGCCTGCTTGGCTTGACAAATCTGCGCAGGGGACGCTGGGCGGCCATCGCGAGAGACGCACACACGAGATCTAGGCATTTTCTTGGTTTTGTTAACTGCGGGAGGCTCCGCGCGAGGCCCGCGCTCACATGCGGGTGCTCACGTGCGTGCGCTTTGCAATTTCTTGGTATTTTTAACTGGGGACGCGAAAAAATTACGATTTGCTCAACACCTACGCTGTAAAATTATTACCACATCTGGGGTTCGAACCCAGGCCGCTCCCGTCGAAACCCCTGATTGTACACCTCACCTGCTTGAACCGAACATCGGAGTGGTTTTATCAGCTCCAACAAAGAGTAGATGGAGCGTTCTAAGCAAGCCAGTAGATGGCGTTTGGTAGATACAGGAAATGCCGGGCTTGCACCCACATGGGCGCGGAATCTTGCACCTGGGAAGCGCGGACGTAACCGCTACTGTGTATTTTGGCAACCTAATCGCACTGCATATTGGGTACGCAAACATATGTGAGCAGACGCCGTTAACCGTAACGAACGCGGACGCCATCCCTTGTTGTTCGGCTGATTAAGCTCATTGTTGGTTGCTCATTGTGAACCTGCTTTTCAAGCCCCGCTCAACCAAATTTCGAAGGCGATCGCTTTTCTTAGGCTACCTCAATGCAAAAAAAATGGTCTGTCTGTTTATCTATCTGCAACGGGATTTAGCCGCCAGGCCAAAGTAAATGAATTCCTGACCACAGAACCGTCCCGATCTTCGAACAGCTGGCATTAGTGATAAGTGCAAGCAATATTGACCACAAAAAAATGACCAGGCACATTTCACTCATAATGTAAGCGCATAACCTAGAATACCGGCATGCTTTTAATGAAAATTCACATTGACTGGTTCTTAGCAAAGGAATGAAAACAACGTCTTAAAAATGTCGGAGAAAGGCGAGATAAAATAAAACACAAAAACAAATAGAGCTGAAGCTTGTGCTGTTTTGAGGAGGACAAGAAACAAAACCTATATAAAAAGATTTGCGGTGTTCCAACAAAGGGCGTGTCAGCAGTGTGAAGGCGGTAAAATTAAATTGCTTTTAAGAAACAATTTGGCAACTCATTATAAATGGAGCGAGAAGAGAGGAAAATAGTTTCAGGGGTGGGAGCGGAGAACTAAGAAATACTTACATGGCAGCGGCGGCAGACGACTTATACTTTCTTTAACGGGCTCATACAATAAAGACCCTTCCCGTACCACCAAGGTATGACAGGTGAAAAATACATTCAAATTGTTTGTTTCGCTTTCAAATCGAAACGCGCTGTGTGAGACGACTAGACCAGAAAACTCAATGTAAACAAACTAGATATTCACACAAAATCTCAGTTTTTCTCGCGCTTTTTGCCGTTGCTTTTGTGTCTGTGCCTTTATGGAATTTTGCAAGCTCTCTAGCGTGAGGCGCAAACGAGTTTCCCGTTGTTTTACCACCGTGACTGCATGAGACGATGGGTATGACGGCGACAGGAGGCGCCAACAGCCCCAGCCCCTAAGGGGCTTCGCCACTAAAATCTGTTTTGGAACATCGTAATCAAAATCAACGGCACGTGCATGAAGTTAAATTTCAGCGGACTTTGGGTTTACATTTGCATTGACTACTGGGTCTCTACCTGCAGGTTTCACAACTACTCTTTCTTGGGCGACGAAGCGGCGTCCGAAGTCGCCAGGAACGAGCGCAGGCGCTACTCGGTGTCGTCGCTGCTGTCGCTGGCCAAGGACCTGCTCCTGCTGGCAGAATGCGACCTCGTCGTATGCACGCTCTCGTCGGGCGTCTGCCGTGTTGTCTACGAGCTCATGCAAGCGCGGCGAACAGACGCCACGGCGAACCTCGTCTCACTCGACGTGGACTACTTCTACGCCTTCGTCCAGTTCCCGGCCAGAAGAGTTCTGTACAGGTATAACAAAAGGCTTGCGACGAAGCTTTGTCGTGCTTTACCCCATTTCATATTAAAGGGAGAATGGTTTGTGCTTCTGGTATTTACTAGACTGGCTGTCCACGAAAAGATATGCTCATAGCATACGGCGTTTTGTAAAATCAAATATGCTCTTCAGGGATACAGGGCGTCAAAAAATTGTTTGTGTCATTTTGCCAGGTCTAGCCACCGCAGCCATAATACCCGAAAAGTCAAACCCTGCCGTAACCGGCATGTAGTAAGGGAAACGATCCTGGCCAATCCCCCAAGTGGGTATGCGCCACAAACTGCGCAGGAGGCCGCCTGGTTCTTGCTGCGGCAGGAAACTAAACATCCCCCTCGCGAGGGGCACGATCAAATGCAGAGCATTTCCGGGGGCGCACGACGTTAAGTAGTTTGCGTTACGTTAATGTTGTTGCACTTGTTGCTGTTGGTTGTTGTATTGTAATTAAATGAGGAGACGTAATTACGTGGTCACGTGACATCATTTATTAGCAGGTGGGTATTACATCATTTATTAGCAGGTGGGTATGATTATTGTGGCGCAGTGGGAAGAGCGCCATGTACCTCGCGTTCCGCCTACAGGTAGTGAATGCGTTGTATCAGCCGCTTCTTGACGTAGTTTGAATGAGTCAAGGATATAAGGCGCGTTCGTAGCCCTCCATTCTGTGTCGGCTTTGTGGCGCAGTGGGTAGAGCACCATGTACCTTGCGTTCCGCCCGCAGGGTCGTGGGATCGAAACCAGGCGCCGGTAAGTATTATTTTTTTTTATAGTGTAGGGGGAGGGGTGCGGACGACGATGGACAACTAGAATGGGTGACATCGTGAGTTAAAGAAATGCTCTGCATTTAAAAAACTGCAGGAACTTCGCGTCAGAAATCAGACGTGACATACGAGCACTGAATTAGCAAGGAGTACGACAGTAACTTGGGTGGTTGTATGAAAACTAGTGACATTAAAAAAGCTCTGTCATTCTGAGAATATTTCTTTAGCTTTCTCCCCCAATATCGCCTCCATCCTTTCGGTAGTCCGAATTTATTACATCGTCCGGTTAGTTGTATCTCTCTTCCCCTTCAGTGCCGTTTTGCACGTCGTACTTATTTTTAATTTATTTACAATACTTTCAAGGCCCAGAGGCATCACAGGAACGAGTGGTACAAAGGTAACAGACACATAAAAAGAGCGCATTGTCAATTTACGGCATTTCGTACTGCAATCTCGAAACTAGCACGATTGGTTATATCAGCTATGGAGCCAGCAAGCTGGTTCCAGTCATTGTTGGCAGTAGGAATGAAGGCATCGTGATACGTGCTATACTCGGGAACAAGTCAAGAACGGCATAGCTTATGTATGGTATCACTCCGCCTAAACGACGGACCCGGATGACAATGGGCGCGCACGTCTTGAAAGGAGATTGCTGTGAATGCGTGACATCGTATGCCTCTTCTCAAGTAGTTTCTTTGTCGTTGCTGCAGTCGTTTATAATCATATTCCATCGAAAAAATCACCGAAACGGCTGCTTCCATGTTCTCAATATTCCCAGTAAAGCGCTACTTGCGCCGCGCGTAATACCATCCGGCTGCGATACCCGAGTGTACCCGAGTACCCGAGTGTAGTACGGCTTGTAGGTAAGCTTTATGCATGTGGTCAGATCGAGAAGATATGTACGAGGGGCGAGTGAAAAGTCTTTGTTGCGGAATGGGGTTGTGGTAGAAAATTCTATTAAATAGGCTGAGGCGATAACATTTTCGCCGCAGTGAAAGAGCAGGAAGGTGGAGAGATGTTTTCATCGTGTTACACTGACGTGTCGGGAATAATTTGACAGAACGAAGCAAGCTGCTCGCTTTCGCGCTGCTTACACGGTGATGACGAGTTAGGTTTGGGAACGGTCCCATACGGTGCAGGCGGACTCGAGCTTTGAGCAGGCGTACTGAGCTCTGTTGCCCCGAGAATTTCAGCTGCCACGTTGGCGAATCGTGAATAACACTTGGCATTGGATTAGTCTCCGCATAACTTTTATCATCCGCTGCATGCTTTTTTTCATTGCGTCGCCATTGTCATCTGTGAAAGCATACCCTCTGAGCCATTCATGCTTTTTGTGTGGTAATCGTGACAAAGGGGAATTCGCAAATCTTTGTACACCGGTTGCAAGCTGGTCCTTACGAGTAATAAAACACACTATGGTCTTTCTACACGAAGACAAAAACAGCGCCCTGCTTCGCAGTTATGGAGGGCAACACGCTATGAAGAAAAAAACTCCGAATGTCTGTTTTAGTACTATAGAATTCTAAATACAAAGCTACGCGGCAGGAATCCGTGCGTTTCAACAGCACGCACAGAAATCGGGACACAAGGACAGGCAGAAAGAAACTTTACCTTTCCTTCCTAAACACAGCTGAGAGGAACGCGAAAGCTTTCCAACGTGAAAACTGCGTCAAAATTTGTCAAAACCTTCGCTGAAAGTGCGTTACACCTTCGTTGAAAGTGCGTCCAATCGATCGTCAAACCTTCAAATGCCCAAATTCGCAAACGAGGAACAAACGCATGCCATGGTTTTTGAGGTCTAGGTAAACGCATCTACGAACAATCTAAGTGTATACTGATACATGGTTTGTGAGATAAAGGCATACTATTGTACTCCCTGTCCAGGACCGATGCGTGTATTGCTTTATCTGGAACCGTTCCTTTTTCGCGATTTTCAAGCAACAGTTTTCGCACAAGGGATGCACAGTTTCCCCCTCGTGCCGTGTGTCCAGATACCTTATCAGAGCTTTTCGGTCGACCAACTGGTCGTGCATACAGGCATTGGTTTTTAAGTGCAGAGCACTTTAGGGGCTCGCCTTGTCGTCGTAGCTCACTGTAACGCTCGGTGTCAAGCGACTGCCGGAATCATGCGGAGCAGCGATATAACGGACTCAAGTGGAGCCTGGCGTACCGTCGTAGGGCGTGTCCCAGAGGCTTCGAAAACCAAGCGGTTTCAACATTCATAACCTTTCGAAACTGGTGAACCGCTGGCGCTTGTCATACGTCTCCCCGGTGTTTAGCGCAAAGAAAACTGCAGCTACATTTGAGGCAAAATATATGTAATTAACCGGTAGCACCCACGTTTATTTAGTTCGGTGCGCTCGTTGGTTGGTTTTTACGATCGTAAGCGAAACATTCGCCGCGTATCTGCTCCTTTCGTCGCAAATGTCGACAAAAGACGATAGTCTTGGTCGACATTTGCCAAGTAAATGCTTTCCTTCTCTTTCCCGCTCACCTCTCATATTGTCCCTCTTGCGTCGCGCACTTCCCAAGGTAAACACGCTAAAGGTTTGCTCAAGTCGATTTAAATTTACCGCGTTCCAATGCTCCACGCCGGGTGCCTCGATGCCAGCCAGCGCTGCCGTAGGGCGGAGACGCGCGTGAATCGAGGCGCCCTACTTCAGCGTTTATAGACCGCGTTGCCCTAGTGCACGTGCGCTCCAAGCAAAAAGTGGAACCTATCTAATGAAACCTTTTGCAACTGTTGCCGCTTGAATTCTTGAAATGCCGCTAAAAGCTACAGTGGCGCGGGGGACAGCAGGCGACAGTGTGAGTTTTTTTTTTTCTGCAGTAGATGTAGTATTTCATTTCGCAAAAAACAAGCATTCATAAATTTTCTAATAAAGGAACACTGTAAATATCCCCTGTGTATTAATTGTCTGTCTTATATTAGCGTTATGTCTTGTTTCTATTCCACAATGTTGACAAGTATGAACATATAAACCGTACTTAGACGTTTACATTTCGCTGTCAGTGTAAGACTATTGCGCAGACTTCGTTTCACTTAAGCCGGGTGGCTGAATCGAGTCACAGACAGACAGACAGACAGACAGACAGACAGACAGACGGACCAAAATTTCTGCTTTTAAGTAGCCCAAGAAAGACTATCGTCTTTAAAAAAAGTGGCAGTGCAAAGCCGGCATGTGCGGGAGGAAAAGCAAGTACAAAAGACCAGGGCCCGCTTGCTCGAAGCCAAATAAGACAGTCTTATTCGCAGTCTAATCTTATTGACAATCTTATTCGGCGTCTTATGTTCCCTAGGCTATAAGACGCTTTCTGGAAACCTATAAGACAGCGAATAAGACTCTAAATAAGAACGCAATAAGACTGTGAATAAGCCTGCTCCGAGCAGTCTTATTCACAGTCTTATGCTGACGTGGTCGCGTTTCATCATAAAGATCGACCTTCATACCGTGACAAACGAGTGCAGTCGCCGTAGAAGTGGCGAACGATACCGAGCGGCGGCCGTTCGACCGTCTGCTTGGAACAAATAAATGCCTGTTCCAGGGGAGATCGACGCCGTTGGAAACGCCGTCGGGAGAGAAGGTGGAAAGACAGACAACGCAGGCGCCGGAAGCCGCAAGGCCTACGTACTTTGATGTGGCACCGATGGCTGCAGCCAACCACCCTTTTCAACTTTCGCTGTGCGCTATGGGCGTGTGCTTGTTTTTCCCGGGTTGCGCGGCTTTCTTTCTCCCTCACGTGAAACAAAGATGGACAGGAATGGGGCTCTTCGATTTATAGTCTCGGACTCACCACGGACTCCCCGAGAAGCAGTCCAACATTCGATTTTCCCATGTATCCCTATGGCTTCGGGGAATCCTCGGGCTACCCGCAGGCTATCCGCGGTGAGTCCGAGAGTGTAAATCGAAGAGCCCCAATGATAGCCTGCGGCCCGATATTAATCCCGAGCAGACATCGGGCGGGCAAGCGCGCGGTGTGAACGTGTGATCGTCTGCTATGCCAGCTATGGTCCCTAGAAATATTTCTAGGGACCTTATGCCAGCTGTCACCGCAGTAGCTACGAAAAGGCGGCACGGAAAGGACGGAACAAAATCATGCCCATTAACTCAGGAACACCAAACAGGCATTCACAATAGAACTGCAATGTGACAACAAAATTACACACAACAGCGAAACGCTTGCAGCCTGTAGTACCCCTGCCCGTGAGTGCCAATTAAAATCGCGTTTTCAACGAGAAGCTGCGCAGACTTCGTGTCTTTCCTTCCTTCTCTTCGAAAGTGGCGGTTACGAAGCTTGATTGTTTGGGTTTGTACTTTGATTGCGCATTCTGCTTGATCAATTGGGATCCGGAGGCGCCACGTAAAAGCAGCACGCATGGTATTAACATTAGGCTATATTCTACTGCACGATTGTTTACAGCTGCAGCCCTCGCAAAGTGAGCTGCCGGCTAGGCCGCGGGTGATTGCGATCGTGTCGCCGTTCCACGCGGCGTGAGCCGCGGAAGTGCTCGTTGTATCCGAGTCTACGACGATGAACCCGAAGCCAATTCGCAACTTTCTAATTCATGGTGAGATGAAAAGCACGACTAGTGTTGTGACAACGTGAGGCAACGTTACTACTTTTTGCGTCAGCCCAGTGGGTTTCTCGGGCCCACGCTTCGAGCAGACGATCTCTGTTTATGACTTCGTTTACGCGGCCGAGGCGAGGCCCGGCCGCGTGAGTTAGCCTACCAAGGATGGCGGATCATTGTAACGTATTTGTGACAAGGCCCAAATACGCCGTCTGATGGTCAGCGTTTCTTGAATTTATCCAATCATGGTTCAAAATAAACGCTTGCCCTACGCCGGCGACGGCAACAAGCGGTTTTGCAGCGTATTCCCCGCTTTTCCCTAGGGGCCTCCCTCGTGCTTATCTAGGTACCCGCTGTACCTATAGTATTCAATAAGACCGCTCTGTAGCCTGGTCCGAGTGCTTTCGAGCAAGCGCACTAGTCCGAATCTTATTCGCGGTCTTATTGAAGTCCGTGAATAAGACTAGACTGTGAATAAGACTGCCAATAAGAACGTGTGTTCGTGCAAGCGGGCCCAGAACTCCCACTGGCGCTGTTTCAGGCAGGGGGCGCGCGAGCACTGTGAAGGCGGGAAATTTGAATTCCATTGGCTCGTAGCAGTGAGCGGATAACGGCGCTACTGCCCATATGGCGAATCACTGCTCTGCTTTCACGACAGCTTACACGTTAAGTGGAACGGCTTGAATTCTTTCACAGGACGCCATGGGTTCCACTAAGAAAGCTTTCGCTTTAAATATTCTAAAACACTGCGAGACAGTTCTGAGTCCCAAACGTGAGAGGAACAAATCAACGATTTCCACCAGGCACTCAGGAAACGCAAAGTTTCCCATTGCGTGACAGGCACGGTATGTTTCAGAGCGTCTACCTCATCCACATACTCTTGCGTCCTTGTCTTGTGTTTCGGCATTTCTAGCAGACTCACTGACCCTTCGTGTAACCTTTCCTGCCTTCTTCCATGCCCATTACAGCTTATTGAAAGGTCGTGTTCTGCGGAGAATTTCCTCTTTGGTAGTGCCCACAGCGTAGTATACGATGGCGACCTCCTTGATAAACAGTTTTCCTGGATCCCATAACCTTTCCTGCGACAAAAACCAGAAACCCAGCGATTATGACTTCTGACCCATTACTTTCCTTGTGGGATTCAGCGATCAGGAGCGAGCACCGGGACTCGCGATTTTTCATGGTGTGAGACTTGGAACCACTCGCGTATTTTCCCTTCGTTCTCTCTCAGTTCCGGCGTCCGTTGTGCTGGCGGTTTGGGTGAGTCAGCTGATGGCTTCGCAGCCACTCGTGTATTTTCCCTTCGTTCTCTCTCAGTTCCGGCGTCCGTTGTGCTGGCGGTTTGGGTGAGTCAGCTGATGGCTTCGCTGCCACCACCGGTGCCACTTCCACTGCCACCATGAATAGTTAAGAACGTTTCGCGTTAAAAACACTCAAACTTGACCTCATTCCGCTGATGTGTTTTTCGTGCGCACTGTTGGAATGTAATTATGTCGTGTAACCAACTTGCACACATTTTTCGCTCGATCTGAGTGCACAGTCAGCGCTGCCCACCTTCATTGTTCGATTACCTTGTTGTATGGAATTCAGGTCGTGTGAAATAGTGAATTCTAATCCGCACAACAGAAAATACAATGGGAAGCTTGAACAAGCTTCAGCATTTGACATGCTAACGTACTCTTCTTGAAGAAAGCGAAGATTTCTGTTTGGCAGGGAAACCGTTTTTGCCATAGCACCGGAATTATCGTGTTTTCGCGTGTTCTCGGGAGTATTTTCAAAGCCACCCCATGGCTATGAACAGGAAGCATCCTGCCGGGTCTGTAATAAGTATTGCGAGAGACACGTTGTTATACTATCAGCCAGCGCATGTAAGGCCCGCTTATATTGAACACGGATATATCGAATTATTGCCTATATCGAACCCTTGTAAAGTTCTTGTAAAGATTATATGCATTTAAAACTTTTTATATCGAACGCGATTTTGCTCACAATGGAAATATCGAACTCTCAGGCTTTTCCGCAATGCGTCGGCGCGAAGCGGTGGCGCGGGTGTCGCTTGCATCTCCCGTGGTAGGTCGGCCGCGTCCAAACTGGCCGTGGTAGAGTGGACCAGCTCCACGCATGCATGCCCTTGGAGCCGAAAGCACCACATTGGGCGCTGCGGGCTCCGGTGTCACCGAACTTCAAGTCCGCGCCACTCGCTGCCTGCGCTTGCTCGGTTCGCCGTTATTCGCTTGTATCCATGCTTGTCTCCGCTCTGTCGAAGACGCCGAGGACTCCGTACCACCTCCGAGCACGAGCAAAGCCGTCGCTGCCGTGGCCTTGCTACGGCGATACTGCAGTGCCATTGAGTGCAGCGGTCTTGTGCTTGTCGACTATTTAGATACCGTGGAGCAAGCAGTTACCAGTAACACGTTGCGCTCCAAGAAGCAGGCCAAACTCACGCAGTTCTTCCGCCCAATAAATGGTTGTTTTCTTTCCGAGAAAGTGTCGTATCAATAGTGAACTACAGGGTGGTAAGACCTCAAGGTTAGCTCGCGACTCCGTCGGCAAGTTTGCTCTCATATAATTTTTTGCTTCAATTTCTACATCGAATTTTTGCTATATCGAACTATTTTACAATCCTCGCGCTGTTCGATATAAGCGGGCTTTACTGTACCTCCACACGACCACTGCGCCGCCATAGTACTTGGCCTGTTCCAACAGCAGGCATTAGTATGGTAGCGTAGGAAGCGGGAACAACACAGCGGTACCGCCTCGTTCTTTTGTGGCCAGCAGCATGCGTGCTGGTGATCCTCACTGGCTGGATGCGGCTATGTGGCAGCAGCTGCAAGTTCGTCGTTATCTCCACCGTTTTTTGTGACAATACCCAGCTCCTTCATCTGTGCCTTTTAATCCTGTGAACCTAACCGAGCAATCAGTCGAATTCACGTGGGTGTAAGGGAAGAACTTTTGTGCTTTTCTACATCGCTTTAGTAGCGTAATTACCTATTTCTGGACCAGCGCTTGATGAAAAGCCTGCCATGATATTGTTTTATGGGTTGTGAAGTCTGGTCTTATTGATGGTGAGTGGTCACCCAACCAGACTCTCGTCCGATCGCTGGTTTATTGTTTTCTTCAGTCGGAAGGTTCACTTTTGCATGTGCCCAATAACGGTCTCGGCGTTATTGAATGGTTACCCGCCGCGGTGGCTCAGTGGCTAAGGCGTTGTGCTGCTGAGCACGAGGTCGCTTGTTCAATTCCTGGCCGCGGCGGCCGCTTTTCCAATGGAGGCGAAAAGCAAAAACGCCCGTGTGGACGAGATTTCGGCGCACAATAAAGATCCCCGGGTGGTCAAAATTAATCCGGAGCCCTCCAGTACGGCGCGCCTCATCGTCTGAGCTTCGTCGGCGCGTTAAACCCTACAATCAATCAATCAATCAATTGAACGGTTGTGGAGATTAACATCTACATTTTGCTAACAAAGCACTTAGCAATATCCGGAAAAGTTAACTGCCATTTTAGTACAAACCATAGCTACAAAGACGTATATAATAATTTTGACTCCAAACCACCGTGTGTCCTATATTCGTCAAAGTGTATATATTTTCGTCTGTGAGTTCAAAACACTAAACAATGTACAAAAAATGTACAGTGTAGTAGCAAATATATGTTCGAAAGATAGCAGATAAAACTGCGGCTAAATGCACTACTTGGTAAAACGGGGTAAAAACAATAAACATACTTGCCTTCAAATCCAATGAGCGCTTTTATCGTGCCCGAAAACCAGCCTTATTTTTTACATTTAACACTAGGGCAAACTAGCTATTTTTTCTTTATTGCGTTATTTGACAGGATGACAAACAAAACACACGTAAATGATTATGTGTACACTCAATAATAAACACCAAAAGTGCAGCCCTTCTTGGGCCAGTGGGGTGATTTCAGAATTCTTTCATTACCAACAATGCTTCAATTGTGGATAGTCACTCAGGCTTACAGGGCTGAAGAGAGAGAGAGAGAGAGAGAGAGAGAGAGAGAGAGAGAGAGAGAGAGAGAGAAACTCTTTATTGAAGTGGAAAATGCAGAGTTTTGCCGACATCAGTTCGCCAGCATGCTACTTTACGGGGAAAGGAGGAGAGAAAAAGGTAGTAGGTGTAGGGAAGGAGAGGAGAGTAGTAGTAGAGAAAAAAATAAAATAAAATGTGGTCTTTCTTCAGGACATTGACTTCAAAGGTTCTTGAGATGAAGGGACGACTACAATTTCGTGGACACACCAACTTCCTGGAGGAATTCGAATAGCGCCGACAAGATTTTGCGCTGAGCGGAGAGAGAGGGTCATGGTCCAAGTACCAGAAGTTTCTGTACCTGAACAAAAAAACCTGTTGACTCTTTGATGTACTGTCGGACGGGCCTGGCATCTGGGTCGGAGTAGCGTACCGCCACCCTGTTTCTCAGTAAATATTGTCTAAAGGGTAGCGACTAAAAGCACTTTGCGCGAACAGAAAAATAAAATCAATCTTGCACATGTAGTGGTCGTGGAATTGGAAATTTTCAGTCGCCTTACGTTTTGTGTTTGTAGACTTCGGATTTATTCCAAATTTTTCCCGCAGCCACAGGCCTCTGCACGCCAAGGAGCTGTGGCTTCGCGAAGGAGATGCCGTAGAGAGACTGGGCGACCACTCCGTGATTGGTGAAGCCCGCCGAAAAAAGTACTGGAATGGCGTATCCGTCGGCACACTGCCTGGCACGGTTCTCACAGGTCTGTACCCTACCTACAAGACCGTGACACAGTTCAAGGTTTCCGCTGGGCCCAAGACACGGAAACTGCCCTTAGGCTGACGATGGATCCACTCTGCGGCTGTGCTTATTCGTACACGGCAGCCAGAAGCATCATAAGTATCTCAAAATTGAATAAAAATACCGTGACGAGATTTGGTTTTATACTGCTGTATTGCCTGTATTGCCTGTTGTTGGCGGAAAGCGGGGGAGGGGAGAAGGGGTGTCCAGAACTCGACAACCGATTTTCGCCGAGTATATGTTCTCTATTCCAAACGAAACGGCATCCCTTAAAACACCTTAACGCGAAGCGGTTCTGCTGCCCTAGAACATTTTAAATTTTCTGATACCGCCGTAGAACTTCTTAAATCGAGATTTTTAGATCTGCGAGCCGTACGTGCCCTCCCAACAGATTGCGGCCAACCATGACATACAGTAGCGCCGCAACATGCCTTTGCCTGTATGCGAGATGAAAAGCGCTGTTTAAAAACTTGTTCCCAGCTAAAAAATTGGGAATTGCAGGAGTTCTTATTTCTTAATGTGCTTTTGAATCCCTACAAGCAGCCATCTGTACGTATTGATGGCCTAGCATATACTCGATTTTGCACGAAGGCGCCATCTGTTGGGATGACTCAGAGGTAGAATTCTGGCTTAATGTTCTGGAGGTCGGCAGTTTGGCTCTCCCCGGGTGTCCATTTTTTTTCTTAAGCTGCCGTTGGCGTTCTTGCAAACTGGGAACGAATACTTGGGCAGATAAAACACCCCTAAGTCAGGCAGAATCGTCAAACAACGTACAAGACAAACAAGAAGCTCCTTCACTGGGTCTGTTTACTGAACGCCGCGTTTGATTCTGTGCATGGAGGTTGAGTTAGCTACACTGTGAGCTACCCAGCGGCGGCAGGTGGCTTAAAAATGTCTTAAAAATTTTCAGAAGGATGTTTAAAAACACATATACAAATTAAACTTATACTGTGCTAAAAGGTTTTCAGTAACTGAGTGAACGTTTCGGCAGTTCTATTAGCTTCAAGGTTTGCAGTTCACGTGACCAGGACACTGAATGTAGTGTCATGTTCGTACACTACGAACGTCGACCTTTCTGATTTCGGAAAGTCTATTGCCAAATTAAAATAATTTCCGCCAATGTGCTTATAAATTGCTTGTGGTCCCACCACTATATAAAACACTGCCTTTCTTATGAGCTAAAGAACATATACTCGACAACATTTGGATCACGTGGGCCACATAAAAGTCCCGTTGGTCTCACGGGATGACGACGCATAGTTCTACATTATTTCTGCGACGCCGATGTCGTGTAAATAATCAAACAGTGCATCTAACACTTCTCGTTGGGATGATGGAGATGACGATGGTCCAAGAAGAGCTTTCAATGATAAAAGTCCGTTGTTAAGGCACTCGATCTTCTTGGCGAGATGGTTCCTTTCCTGGTTGTACGCCGGATGCTCTAATAAAATGGGCTCAACAGTTTCTGGCAAATCACAGTTATCACAGTAAGGGTTTGTGGTTTGACCGAGGCGATGTCGGTACAGTTCGTAAGGGCTGCGTTGAGGCGCAACCGATGGTACAGCGTCTTAAGTCGACGTGGTATTCGCTCTGCGATCCTCATTCTCAGGTCAGAGTCTATATGATACAGGAAGGAATGATGAGTTTGGGGGAAAGACCAGAGGCGGTTTCGTTCCTCTAAGGCAACCTGCTTCGCTAGCACTGCAGCCTCGTGCTTTGAAAAGAAAATTTTCCTTACATTGCGCAGTTGCAGCCGTCTGCGGGCCGCCTCATCTGCTATCTCGTTGCCGAGAATGCCACAATGTGCGGGTATCCATTCCAAGGTCACACGATGCCCAGCGACGTAGGCTAGATGGTGCAGGTAAGTGCGTCGCGGGATACATGGTCGTGAAGGCTGAAGCAACTGGCACACCGTAGGATTTGCAGCGCTGTCGTCAAATACGTGAATATAGACCATTCTGCTGATGGCTGACAAAGAACATTTCGGAGGGCTTGCTTAATTGCATGAAGCTTCGCCGACGTGGATGACGTTGCACGTTCAAGGCGGTGGGACAGAGCTTGGCCGGTTGACGAAACGTAGACGCCTGATGCCCTACTGTTAGGTGTAGATGAACCGTCCTTAAAAATGTGGGTCATATGTGAATAAAGGCCACTGATGTGGAAATGAAGGCCACTGATGTGGGGAAGTGCGAGTTGAAGGAGGCAGAATTGAGGGAGAGTTTGCTTTGAGTTGACACCAGGTATGTTGAGTTTTATTCACATGGGTGAGAGAGTCCAGGGGTTAGGTAGGAATGACACATGGAATGCGTTAGATGAACCATGCAATCGTTGGACGCTCATGGAATTGAACAGACGGCGTGAGAAACGCGATTGTGCAAGCAGGAGAGAAGTGCGGAGGTGATGGAAGTGATAATAAAGTTTGTGGAAGAGGCATATCTGTCCAATTTCACGTCTAGTTGCCAGGGAGGGGAGAAAGAATTGCTTTGCACGAAGCAGAAGCGTTTTGGCTGCGGTGCGAAATGTGGCGCCGACCTCTCATGTACGCTGGCTTCAAGCATGAGCCAAGACAAGGGAGCGTGCCTGCCATGAAAGACGACGAGCGTCGTGAGCATGACGTCAATTGACATCTGTGCATAGGGTTCACAATGTTCTATCCAATGCTTGCCTCCTCCCCTCCAAACAATTTCACGCTGCGCCAGTAATGCTTCAAATTTCGCTGATATCATGCAATTCACATGGCCCGCGACAGTTCGCCAAGTAACATACTCAAACGTATTGCTAGTTGTTTATCACTGATTGTCGTTATGCCGCCCAGTTAACAGCAGCTATTACTCTCTGACATTTCCTCCTGTGAGCGAGACTGCCAAACCAGCAATGGTATTTCTAGAAGGCTATACCCCAACACTAAGGAACCATCGTTTTATTTTGTTGCTGTACTCTTTATGGGATAAGTTTAGCCAGTTTTACTGCTTCGGCTAAAAAATGTTTTTCTTAGACACAACTACAATAATGTTTGAACTCTCAACAGAAGTACATTTAAATCTAAATTCAGGTGATGTTTGCAAGATAGAGCAGAAGGTAAGCGTTTAAGAACATCCTAATCAAATCACTCCCTATGGAATAACTCGAACACCAAAGAAGCTTCTTATTTGTACGAAAACCAAGTTCATGGTTCCCGGCGCATCTTTATCTTTCTCAGGTATCTAGAGGGGCCAGTAAGATGTCACTGCATTTGGTTGGTTTGCGTAAGCGCAGAAAAGTTTGTTTGGGCGTGAATATGAGCTTCAGCTAGTTCATCTGATGCCAAATAGGTTGTTTGCCTTTCGCCACATTTTAGTTCAAACGCAATAGCCAAAGGTGTACCCAGGGGTACCATCATTGGTGGGATTTGCTTTGGCGGACGGTGTGGTCGGCTGAAATGAACCAGGCTACCTCCAAAGAAGAATATTTCACTGACCCTTTGCTGGTTGTAAATGACGACTAAATGCGAAGCGTAACTGGTTTCAGAAGTTTCAATGTATTTAATCGATGCTCGTGCTTTAGAGCAGCCGTCGCCGACCCCCGCAGGAAGAGACCACATGACAGAGATTGTATCCTATCTACAAGCGGCGCCTCTTAGCTGTCTGAGTGTGTTGGGCAATCACCTATTTTAATTTTCGGAGTTTTTCTCCACCAACGGGCTCAAACGTTTTGAGGTGGTGGCCGAACGGACGGGCCACCTTGCCATTCAGAAATAAAAGGGTGAAACCAAAGTGCTGGTTAGGATGCGGTCGCTGCATCAGGAACTCTCGCGTGCCGTGGGACGTCGTATTGGGAACATTGCTTGGCATTACCGTTGAAATTAATGTCAAACCTTTCATAATCGGGACGTAACATCAGGAAATTTGTGTCCCTTGCCAGCACGCGCCACTAGCAGAGCAGCGAGGAGGGAAGGTTGTGGGGCTGCGGCTTAAACACGTAAGTGCGTTCGTTTGCAGTTTTATGCGATAAAGTAGCTACAGTCACATAGAGAAGTGCAGTCGCCATCATAACCAAAGCGGCATAAAAACCATATGGTTGGCTCAACCAATTAACGCTGTTGTCACATCGGACAGACACCAGGGAACAATTATCAAACAAAGCGTCCCAAACTGCACAACTCAGCAGCCACCGCAACCAATTGAACAATAACATCGCCTACAGCAGTCGCATGTTCAACACGTATCACAAGCACACTGAAGTCGTGCCTCCGTAGCCAATGAGTTTTCAATGCTAAGCTATACGGGTTTGACTTCTTGTTGTTAGTTTTTCTAAAAAAAACACTTTCCATTCGGTGTTAGGGTTACAGAAATAAGTGGAACAATGTCTCCTGGAGTGAAATCGCTGCACAGACTGTGCATGCAGCTTGATGCATGAGTATGAGATCACTCTTATTTGAATTCCCTAGCTCTTCCCTAGCTCCTCTGGTGTGCGCTAGGCACCTGGGCAGCCGTTGTTTTATTCTGTGTGGGTGCATCACCATCTGCATATAGCACCCTATCTTCCTCAGTGGTACCTGGCGTGGAACGGGACCTGTGTCACGCGACTTCAAGATGGAACACCACCATTGGGCGTTTCCTATGGGTGTTCCCGTCACCGCACCCAGTGGTCGTTGTTGTTGCTGCTCCTTCACTGATGGCACATAACCACGTGGGAGATTGATTCCTATGGGTGTTCCCGTCACCGCACCCAGTGGTCGTTGTTGTTGCTGCTCCTTCACTGATGGCACATAACCACGTGGGAGATTGACCAAGAAACGGGATAGCTTTTTGGGCTAGCACGCCCAACTTATAGCCCTATAAAATCAGCAAGTAGAATTCGAAGTGGGGATATAGCCATCGCATCAAATAATAGAATTGGAGAATAATTATAGGTTGATGTCATCGATGGAAGTGTAAAAAAGACGAATTTTTGAACATTTTAACAGGACAGGCGTCTGGTATCAAAAATGTACGCAACCACTGAATGGCCGCAACCACCCTTCTGCGGCAAAATTTCAGGAATGTCACCCCGAACTAAAGGAGGACAGGCATTGAGAAAGTAGAGCCAAGGCATTGAATTTGTGCGGCAAGATAATGTGTCCTAATGAAAGAAAACAGCTGCAATTTATGAAAAAATTATGAGTTGTTTCACTTTAGCCGGAAATCACAAAGACGGTAGTATCTTTCTGAAGCACCGCAGAGACCGCCGCGATGAAAATAAGATTTAAGCTGGGGTATTCTACATCTAAGGCTTGTTAATGTAACCTTACACAAGCGGGCCTCACAAAATCGCGAATACGCAAGTGTGAGCTAGATGGGCACAGTCATCCAAGCATGTGATAGAACCTTCTTGTGTTGTCCCTAGACGTAGATATCCGCATGCAGTTCCTGCCTGGCTCGCGCTCATGCAATAAATGCAGGAGGCCACCACCTGTCTCCCGAGTCTGCGGCCTTTCCTAGAATTCATTTTGCAACCCGTGGGTATTGCCATGCAGATTCTTTTTTGGCCACTTCGTTTGTCAATAATTTAGAATCAGTTATAACTGTAGGTTTGATTTCTTTTATTTCTTGTGCAACAATTATCCGCTCAGAGTCATAAAAGTGTCCAGGCTCGCGGCTGCTCTGTGAGCAATCATCAAACGCCTTCTACAGGTGGCAAGCCGGCAATGAAACCACCGCCACGCATCCGACACGGGCCCTCTCGGCATCCTGCAAGGAATGCAAAAAACAAGCAATCCGGTGGTGAGGTACGCGAATACTTTCCCGGGGATACTACTAAAACAAAATCATGGGTAGCTAAACCCCTTCATCGTACTGTAAATGACATCAATATTGCCGCGAACCATACATTGGGTTTGTTTATTTGTGTTTTGCTTTTACCGCCCGGCTGCGCCGGTCTGTGTTATCTCTGCGCCAAGGGAAGCGCGTGTTCCATTCTTTCTTTCTGTGCCGCATGTGTTATCTGTTGTGATAGGGAGAGCATTCCGATCTAACCTGAACAGCCCAGAATAATCTTCTTGGATCTACTATGTTCTCGATGTGAATCGACGTTTCGAGAACCACGCGCGCCGAAAGATAAAAAGCCTGCAGTGCGGACGCCGGAGCATTCGATTCGACGACACTCGCCTGTGCAAGTCACTTTGTTGACCGCTGCTTCGCCGCCTCTGTATTCTTTTGAGTTGTTAGGGGAGCACAAGTTCGCTCCAATAAGCGTGTTTCTCATTCAAGACAACTGCATCGTCCTTGTCTTCGTGACAATATTCTCAGGTTGACACTTGCCTTACAAATAAATGCATTTCTTTCATTAGTATAGTACTAATCCCACCCCCGCCTCGACTTGTCCTAGTGCCGGGGGAGCCCCTCATTGATACTGAGTACGTTAGCATTTCTATTTTGGACAAGGATGAGCGTCTTCCCTTCTATCATCTACCACGGCCGAAAGTTGATTGGCATTCTGCAATAAACTGGAACAAGCGAGCGCTTGATCCGGAAGCATGTGACAGATAAACGAGATGTAAAAGTGAACGGGGGGAGGATGTGATGCATAAGAAGTAAAGAACGGTTCATTCTATTATGAGATGCTGCAAATCACGGTAAATAATGGGCCATCACGAGTAGTTGAGCCTACGCTACAGTCATGTTGCCAAACGTGCTGTAAACCCCAAGCCGGGTCGCATGTTTCCAAACGCTTCGCCGCAGAGCACCACCCACGTGACATGTATGATGTCACTGCGCGCGCTATTCTTTTGAGCGCCTGCTAAAAGGAGCCCACCGTTCGAGCTCTGTGGCCTCGAATAACGTTCTCAAATGGCAAGAAGCGAATGGTGTAGGGGGTGATGTCAATGTCCTTCTTTAGTGTCCGTTGCAAAACGACCCGCCGCGGTGGCTCAGTGGCTAAGGCGTTGCGCTGCTGAGCACGAGGTCGCGGGTTCGATTCCCGGCCGCGGCGGCCGCTTTTCTGATGGAGGCGAAAAGCAAAAACGCCCGTGTGTACGAGATTTCGGCGCACGTTAAAGATCCCCAGCTGGTCAAAATTAATCCGGAACCCTCCACTACGGCTCGCCTTATCGTCTGCGTTGCGTCGCCGCGTTAAACCCTACAATCAATCAATCAACCGTTGCAAAACGTCCCAGAACAACACCGCGTCACGGCCCAGCACAAAACAATGGTCAATAGTCTGTGGTTGGTTGCACAAGTGGAAATTGTCTGACCAAGGGATCGACATTCCTTTTTCGTGCAGCCATGTTTTAACTAGAAGCGTTTGCGAATGGAGCGCAAAGAAAAACGTTTCGAAATTTGGCGGCACGCTCATACGCTTGACACGGTCTAAAACATTATTCTTATGGTCCCGCAAGTATGGCTGGCGATAAAGAGGCACGGAAAATAGAATCGGGTGCCATTTGACGTATTTGTTCTCCTAGGATTGTTTAGCTTGTAGAAGTGCCGCATGACTGATCGGCATGCTGAACCCCCTAGGCCAACCAAGTGCATTTTTCCGGAACAGGCGGTGTTGGTACAGAGCGTTTATGCAGCGCAGAGTGATCCACCGGAGTGGTTGCATCTTTTGGATGCGTGCGTTTTCTTGCCTGAGTTTTAAAATAGTGCCGACCTTTGTTAGACTGGCGTGCTTACCCTTTGCTGTCTGTTAGTGTTTATATTGTGTGTTAATTGTCTTGTCTGAGTTTTTGTTTTCTAAAATTTCCATGCACTACACAGAAAAAAAAATAGAGCTCTGTGGCCTCGATGTAGAGAACTGAGTACTGGTGCTGACGGCTTGGGTTTGAGCCACAGCATGTTTAACTCGTAAGTTTTTTTGTTTTCTTTTTCTGAATACTTACCTTTTTTCCTATATATTTTTTTCTAAACTCAAATGTACGTGTTGGTTTTGATAATAGTAGTGATTTGGTATGTTGTAGGTCGCTTTAGGTTTGGGGTGCAGCCAATGCCGACGTTTAATTACCGTTCTCCATCGCGCCAACACACGTGTCACGTGGGTGCTCTGTACAGCGAAGCGTTTGGAAATACGCGCAGCCGGGACAGCCTAGTGCCACGACTGCCGTTTTCTACGTCGGGCGACTCATTGCTCATCCTTTGATGGGTCGTATCAGTGTCATACAGGCATGTTTGCTTTATCATAGAAATCCCGGCCACAGCTTTCTCGGGACTGCGTTGATTCATGACCAACGATAATGAAACAACCGATAGGCGTGCACTTTTCTCCATTACTTTTCCCTACCAAATGAAAAAAGAGGCACTGCTCTGGATAAGCGCGTATCGAGGGCCGTGCCATTAGCTGCGGCGGCAGCCAAAAATAATGCAGGCTCATGTCGCTACGTAGCTGGTGACAAATGATGATTTGGAGGGAATCATGTTGCTCTTAGCAAAACGTCTACGCTTCAGCCCAACAGGATGCTGATGGTGTCTCTGCCCTTCGAAACGGGTTATCGCTCCCCAAACGCGACACAGCTGACGAAACAAACAAAAAATGAAAGAAAAAGAGGCGTGGCGCCGTGTTCCACAGTTTCCACACGCTATTAAGAGAGGAACAGCGTCCTCTGTTGGCAGCATCGTCATTTTTGGCGGTTTCTTTCAAAGGGAATAATTATGCACGAAAGGAAAATTTGTTAACGATATACTTTCTGGCACCTGTGACACCTCGGCAGTGTTTGACCAGTAAATATATTTTTATTATACAGAGCAATAAATAGAGCCCTCCCTGTTTTAAAGCCGCTGGACGGTCGCCGAATGAGCAGAACTTGGAGCAATACATATCACGTCATAATAAATATTAACGCAATATATATTACGCAAAACAGTGCGAATTTAATTTGTAAATTCACATTCAGTGACAGTAGCTCTTGCCTCTGAAGTTTTCTGCTTTCTATGAGTGACCGCTGCCTAGTGTCGCCTTGCAAAGGGCACAACCTTTTTAAGTGATTACACATGTTGATATATCAATATCCTGCAGAAATCTCTTTATTTCTTTATAAACAAAGCTTTGCATTGAACCTAAGTTTTTTGGCTTCTAATTTTCCGCTGCCTGTTTAGTTTAGACTACCCTTCAACCTTTTTATCTGGGTGGATGCGTTTAGTTCCCGTTGGCTTTGAATATATTCTCGTGCGTTCCCGACCTCTCAGCTCATGCTACAAAAGTTGGCCAGATCCACTGCGCGATGCACGAACCCTCGAAAAGATTTTTTAGGCGCACATTTGTCAACAACTTGTGGAGAAAACGTTGGCCGTCAATAATTCTGCAAAACCGCAAACTTGTACTTCTAGCGGCATAGCTATGCAAGCTTAATTTTTCAATGTGGTCCCATTGTAGCACGGCGTATCTTATGAAAGTTATAACAAGCGGGAGCAACGGGCCTGTTAAAACAGAAAATATGTGTCTACAATCAGAACTACCCCATAATTGTAGAGCGAAAGTTCAATTACTCCAGGTACAAACCCGGATAACACTTTTTTTCTCGCAGCGTCAATTCGATCTTCAGGCTCAGCCAAGGTCAAGCAGTGTGTCGAGAGGCCTTGGAGTGAAAGCGTCTAATTTCTCAATACTTCCCAGCGGAGTTGGGCGGAGAAGGAAAAAGGGGCAGCGAGTAAAGGCGCGTGGCGCCAGAAAATGATAGGAGGAGGCGCTCGCTGTATGCATGTTCACAGAGCGTTCTCGCCTCCAGCGCCAACTGCGCCAAGCAGCATCTGTGTTTTGTCTCGCAGTGCAATTATGTGCATGTTCACTCCGTGCTCTCGGCACGAAAACTGAGATTTATCTCGACAAACTTAATCTACCCGCGTTAACTCGTGGGAAAATGTTTGGTCTCCTAACAGACAAGCTCACCGTTTGTGGCTCTGTTCTGGACCAAGTACCGCTCTTCATCTTCCCCGAATAAAAGTCTCATTTCTGGAAGAGAAAGCATGGGCTTTCGTGCTTGTTCATGACGAAGGAAGCCCAGCAATTGGTTCCGCCTCAAGCTTGTATGTTCCAACTGCAAAAAAAGTATTTAATGAGCCAGGAAAGCAGCTCCAAACGTACTCGCATACTAGCGGTTCCGACACATATTCAACTGTTTTTAGCTTTATAATTCTGACGAGGTTGGAGAAAACGACATTTCTTGGAATAAACATCTGACACATTGAAGTTGCATTGATTCGGAGACGCCATGATTCGGGACGTCATTAGCCCACGGGAAAAATTTAACAAGCACTGCACTTTTGTCATCCAAGTGTAACTTCAGAGCTGCGATTAGCGATTCTACTAACCGGTGCTTCGACCAATATGTTCTTTTCTCCTTCTCTTAAAAGGCTGAGTTCTCAAGATCGGCTGTATTTTACAGTATTTAAATTTGCCCTAAAACTAAAAGCTTCCCAAATAGTAGAGATTTGACCGTACACCTCACATTACAGTTGATGGGTCATGAGAGCGCTGATTTCACGTAATTTGTCTTCTCTGTACCAGCCGATTACTGCTGCTAGCGTGCAAGGTGTTTTTCAGCTCTTAAAAAACGCCAGCTAGCTGAAGGCACTTTCATCCAGAAAGTAAGTTCTCTGAAATTTCTGATCTCGTGCATTTTAAACGTTTGCTCAATTGTATGTAAAACTCGGGGTAAAAAACAAACTAAAACGCATTTCCCCTTAGAATGAAGGTAAGAGCATGCTGTCATAGGGGCGCGCTTATTCTTTTAGTAAATCAGCTAACAACCGAAGCAAAACTCGTTATTGGTGAGCAACACAGAGTTGTTGCACTCTAAGTGATTCTTATGCCCGATTTACAAAGTCACAGTTAAAGCATTCGTCTTGGAAGAAATCTTATTATTACAAAAGGAACAAGCTGACATAGATCCTATAGCCCTGATTGTGTGATTCATGGCATCGGTGCCGTGAATCACACAATTCACGGTCCTTGTCGTTTCCTTCTTCGTTCTTGTTGTTTTTTTTTGCACAATCGGTGCCATGGATAGATTACAACTAGGCCGGCTCACGGTGTTGTGTGATTCATTTTAATGGCTGTAAACAGATGAACTCATATATAGCTAAAGCATGGGGCACTCAGGACCTTCATGATGGAAAAAACGGCGCAAAGACGCCGAACTAGAAAAAAAAAAATGGAGACAGGACAGCGAGTGTCCTGTCTCCCTTCTTTTTCTAGTTCGTCGTCTTTGCGCTGTTTTTGTTTTTCATCATGAACAAGTACCAACTAGCCTAATTGACAGTCCATCTGCCCACATGACCTCCACCCACATAGCATGTAATGTATTATGTCACGCTCAGCTTGCGTGGGCTTGATCCCTGCGGCTGATATTTATCTGGACCAAGGGAAAGGTTTTATTTTTTGCCTTCTCACATGTACGCATTTGTTTGCAATATGTATGTGCGACGAAACCAAAAGAAGCGCCAGTTTATCATCGTGAAATCGGCACTGCGCCTTCCAGGAGACACTTGCCACAGTTACACATGTTGAAGTACATAATAAAGAATACGCCGACCACCAGAGAAAATAAAACAATGACGTTTCGGCACCCCGAACGGGAGCCTTGTTCGGCAGTTTTTAGTGTGAACAAGGCTCCCGTTGGGGGTGCCGAAACGTCATTGTTTTATTTTCTCTGGTGGTCGGCGTATTCTTTATTATGTACTTCAGTGTCATTCCCGACCAGACGGGCGTCCGTCAAAGCCTCGATTTCAGTTACACATGTTCCTCCCATGTCTCCTCTAGCTGATCCAGGAAGTCTGAGCCTGTTTGAAGTTTAGAAGGACTGCACGCCAACTTAACACCATCATTATGGCAGGCAATGTAGTTAAATGACAATGGGTGAGCCACCAGGGTCCTAAAAGAAATAATTCGACGGAGGGGTAAATTAAGGAAACTCAGGGGCAAATAATTAGCAAATAGGCGAGATGCCTTTGTACTGCAGTGGACAGAAACAGGCTATATGTGGTCTGCCGAATACCCCTTCTTCACGTGAGGGCAAGTGACCTTGAACGAAAATCTGAGAGGCCAGTCACAATAATGACAGCGCTTGCTACATCAAATATAGGGCAGCAAAGTGAGTTGAAAGATAATAGGCCACACTCTAACAAAAGACGCAACGGACGACCGATAAAGGAAAGCACAACGCAAACGCTTCTGCGTTGTCCTTTCCTCAGTCCGCGGCTCGTTTTTTTTTTTTTTTTTCGCGGTAAGCATTGGGCTTCCCGAACTAGCCGACACCCCCAATTGGTGAAATAGTGTAAATCGAAAACCTACAGCAGAAAGCAAGCACCGTATATACACGCCATATATAGAGAAACGATAATGAGCGACATAAATTGAACGAACGAACAAAAGATTTGAAAGTTTGGTCGACTTATACGTAAATTGATCAGTTCTGAAACAATGGTTGCTTGAAAAAATAATTCTAATTATACAAAATAAAAAACACTTCGAGCTTTTTTTCCGGCCGTGAAATCAGTCTTTTTTTTGTTAAGCTGGTGTTCTAGAAAATGTAAGTACCAATAATTGCACCCGTAAGAAACGTTTACACACCACTTCATTATTAAAAGCTGCCGTGAGCCCGAGATAGGTGAGCACGATACGGCTTTATAGGAAACTCTTGTTGCCATTATTAAATTTAGGCTGGCAAGGAAATGATACCAACAAATTCGGTGCTCATAACCATCGATCTCAATCATAAAGGCTGCATTGTTCCTTTTTTAGGGAGCTAATACAATTTCGAGCAAGTGTGGAAAAACGTACATCCGGGTACCCTGCGTCCCTTCTTCCCATCCGAGGAATGGTGTTCGTCGTCTTGGAGAAGAACTGTCCACGGGATGTTTCCAACAGGGCAAAACAGCAGCAAAGCGCCAGCAAACCTTCAAGGACCGCCCGCTCTGCGATAAAAAAAGAATCAGAAAAGAATGGGCATTATCTTCATTTAGTGAGATTCAATGTCCCGAAACCGGCTTTAATCACCATGGGTTATCAAGGTAAACAAACATTTATTTCTTAAGTATGTATGTATAGCAAACTTGTATCGGGCACATCGCAATATGTATCGACACCCTAGCTTTTTTTTTTCACCACACATACTAGGTTTTCTATGTTTTTATTACCTGTCTGCCTTCAGCTTTTCAAGGGCTGAGCCAAGTGTAAACCGGTGTTGAGTATCAGGATGAAGGGGGTTGAGTTTAACAACAGAGAAGTCGTGATGTATAAAGGAAACCATTGAAGAGAGCTTAGTTTGTTATCACACAGGCGGTTCGTCTACGTAATGTCATTTTTTTCTTTTAAAAGAGATCGCGGTAAGGCTGCACATGGATCTCCAAAAACTAAATACCTCCAAGTAGATCATACGCGATTCAGTGGCTCAGTCTGAGCCCAAGGACGCGGGTTCAATCCCGACCATGGTGACTGCTTTCCAGATGAAGGTGAAACGCGAAAACAACCTGCGTCGAGATTTCGGTGCAGATTAAAAATCCCCAAAAGATTGAAAATCCTCCGGAGTCCTACACTAAAGTGTGCCTACGTGCATCCTCGGTGCGTTACACCCCGTAATCAGTCACTCTAACTCGATCATCAATTGGTCTAAAAACAGAAGAAGTATTCAGCGGTCACCAGGCTATGTTTATGCCATATGCTAAATTACAACAATAGGTCTGCAGTAGCAAAAAAAAAAAGACACATGCCAGGCTTGTACAAAAGAAAACAAAAAAATACACTTATAGGTAAATGGGTTCGTCTCAGCTCCAAGGCAACTTCAAGGAAAACAATTTTGCATTAAAAGCACCAACCCGGTTGCAGGCTGGCGAAAGCAGGTCCACAGGCGAGGGCCCGGTTTCACCAAGCCATGCACATTCCCGACACATTTTTGAAAATGCTACAACATATGACAGACGCAAACGGCTTTCAGGTGCGGAGTATCCTAGGAGCGCACAATGTCCGTCCGCGACCGTGCGCATAGCATTTACAACCGCAAAACATTGCACAGCCACCGGCAGGATTCAAGCCTGTGTCTGGTAAACCAGACAGAGTTAGTGTCAGTCGCCTTAACCATTGGGCTACGATCGTGAGTTAGTAGCCGAGAGTCAAACGGCTTACTCCCTCGTCTGTAACGGTGCGGAGTACCTTAGGATCTCCCAATGTCCGTCCGCGTCCATCCGTGCGCACACCACCATCAAGTGAAACTGAAGCGAAATTCGATTTGAGCCGTGAGTTGCAGTTCCATTTACGGAATAATCAAGGTGCAACTCACGGCTCAAATCGAATGACGGTCGGGGCGCAACCGGATGTCACTCGGGGCGCAATTTCGATGTCATTTCGAGTCCCCGTACTCCGCACCCTCGCCATCCTCGACGGAGTGGAGATGCTGCCATTTTTTTATGCGATGCGGTCTTGCGCAACGAAGCTTTTGTAGTTATAACGGCGATAGTAGATATACTTAAAAGCAACTTGGATAGGCCTGCATCATACATTGTCTGTGTATTTTCGATCGCTGGCGCAGACGAACGTTTACCTATATATGCATGGGGTTATTGCAGGCATTATGACATGTTAATTTAGAGTGATCAGTATGTCGCTAACAGTGGGTAGTCAAGAAAAAAATATGAAATAAAAGTGTAGTAGCCAATAAGTCATTTTATTTGATAATCACGAAATATACGGATTTCAGACGGTTCCTTCCGCAACGATGAAACAACCGGCAAAGAGGTAGTTACTAAAGCCGACTGCTCTCTATGAACACTCCGCAATGAGATCTTTGGCATTCGTGCGTTGGTACGAGCGGAAGCTGTGTCACTTAAAAGAACCCTTGAAGACTTCTCATAAACGCTTTCACTTTTTCCTTCGCATCTGGAAGCACTGCAAAAGGGATAGTTATCGCCACCACGGAGCGGAGCAGCGTTATTTGCTCGTCGCAGCAGATACGCCTCCAGTTTCTGCTTTGCTATTGTGGCTTCCAGGTTAAAGTAGCTATCGAATGACTTCATTACTGCAACCGAAGGAAAGCCGGCTAATAGCCGCTACACCGCTGTTATGACGTAATTATAGCTTTCTAAGAACGCGAAGACCACGAAAAAGGTGAAATTTTCTTGAGGAAGTTTTCCGTTATCTGATGGGAACAGAGTCGTAATTTTTGGCTGACCTACTCGTGACCCCCTACAAGTATACTGGATGTGTTTGTTGACTACGTTCTGCGAGGATTTCGAATTTATCAAATAGTTGAAAAATGTGTTGCATGGTCACTTTAGAAGACAGCCGAAAGCAAGCCTCATGTTGAGGATGAAAATGAAAAATCATGCGCCCCTCCGTCTAATGACGATGATGGTTGAACGCGAAGCTTTCTCGTGATGGATTCTTTGGTTGGCCAATACCACACTGCGCTTATGTGCTTCTCTGGAGGCATGCACCACTTTCCTGGAATACCCAGGGCAACTCTAGGGTGTGCACTCCTTGGGACTCAAGGCCCAACCACATTCACGCCAAAAACCGGCGTACTCGCGCAACTACGGAACGTTTGGGTTTGGAGTGTGCGGTGCGAATCGGCACCTGCTGCTTGGCGTTGCTCAGACTTGTTTGCCTTAGCATACAACAGTACCAAAGGGTACGTGGTTTTTCGTTAGCGTCATGTGAAGCTAAAGTTCTTGCGTATGCTGACGACATTGCCTATGTTTGTGCTGACGAGTGCAGTGTTCACTAAGCCCTTATATTGACTAAGGAGTTTTGTGACGTGTCTCGAGCGGCCATGAATATGGAGAAAACTAAGGGGTTTTGGTTTGGCCAGTGGAGAACCAAACCTTCCACATTTGCGGGTATTAATTGGGACAACACGCCGCTTGAGTAGCTAGGCGTGCCTTTGCACCAGATAAAAAACTCATGGCCACACTGGTCTTCAGCACTTACTCATGTAAAGCGCGCCTCGCAGGCATGAATGGAGCGAGAACTTTCTGTATTTGCCCGTGCGCAAGTCTGCAATTTCTTCTTGGTAGCAAAGCTGGTTTATGTGCTTCAGGTACTGCACTTTGCGCGGGCGAAAGTCCAGGCTCTACACAGAGTATCTGCTACCTTCGTGAGGGGATCTGAATGGGAGCCAATGCGCAGGGATAATTTGTTTCTTCCTTTAGGGTCTGGTGGTGTTGGGTTAATGCATTTGTTTGTGCACCAACGTATGTCTCGGTTTTTCTTCTACAAGTTGGCGGATCATCCACTTTTACGTACTGTACTTCAAGAGCGCATAAGTTACCATTTACCGTTTCTCCTTGTTTCTACGGTGACATGAACAAGAAGCCGCCATGGGGTTTTCTAAAACAAGTTGTGGATACTTTTCATTTCCTTACTGCGCGGTTTTCTCTGGAGCACCTGTTTAGTCTTTCAAGGGAGGCTATCACAAAACTTTTATTCATAATCTGTTTCCCGTGCCTCTTTATCGCTAGCCATACTTGCGGGACCATAAGAATAATGTTTTAGACCGCGTTAAGCGTATGCGCGTGCCGCCAAATTTCAAAACGTTTTTAAAGCACCATTCGCATAACACTTCCAGTTAAAACACGGCTGCGCGAAAAAGGAATGTCGACCCCTTGGTCAGACAATTGCCGCTTGTGCAACCAACCAGAAAATAATGACCATTGTTTTGTGCTGTGCCGTGACGCGGTGTTTTTATGGGACGTTTTGCAACGGTCACGAAAAAAGGACATCGACATCACCCCCCACACCATAAGCTCCTTGCCATTTGAGGACGTTAATCGGGTGCTATATGACGTTTTTGTTCTCCTAGGATTGTTTAGCTTGTGGAAGTGCCGCATGACTGATCGGCATGCTGAACCCCCTAGGCCGGCCAAGTGCATTTTTTGGGAACAGGCGGGGTTAGTACGGAGCGCTTATTCTTCGCTGAGTGATCCACCGGAGTGGCTGCATCTTTTGGATGCGTGCGTTTGCTTGCATGAGTTTTGAAATGGTGCCGACCTTTGTTAGACTGACGGGCTTACCCTTTGCTGTCTGTTAGTGTTTATATTGCGTGTTAATTGTCTTGTCTGAGTCTTTTTCTAAAATTTTCATGCATTAAAAAAAAGTCAAATGGAGCAATCGGATAGACGGCGGCTTCATTACGCGAGGGACCCAGGTTCGAATCCTGCCACGAGAAGCGTTTTTTTATTTCGTTAACCTGACCCACGAAGCAGGGCTGAACGAGAGAGGGGTCACGCGCATTGTTCGGTCCTCACGCTTTGGCACTGGGGCCTTGATCAGCGCAGCCAACGGGCGATCAGCTCTCTGGATCCCTTTATACATCTCTGCATACACGAGAAGTGTACGTAAGCAACCAAAGCTACCGATAGCGAGTGAACGGAAAACAAGGAGGAAGTGTTTCCTTCTTGTTCCTCCTGGTCATCTGTTTACTCGCTATTTACCATTTACTGACATACGAAGTCTAATGCCTCAACGTGACCTTGTTGGTTCCTTTACAGGTGACAATGGCTTTGTTTCCCGCCTTTACTGAGGCTTGGTTACTTCCAGATAAAAAGACAATAAACATGTCCCTGAGGAAAATTCCTATAACATATACCGTATGAATCGTTTTGACAGAATAAGTCGTGGCATCTTTCTCGGTATAACGGCAAGTTCACTTCGTATTCGGCAACTAAAATCTTCTTTGGAAATTGCTGTGGTGATCATAGTGGTACGTGCAAGTAATCGCAGAAGCTTTTCACAGCGCAGCTCTTGTACAACCCGTAATTTCGACTTTGCAGGAAAAAATACCAATAAATGCCGAGTGCTCGTCAGCGCGTGCCTCGCGGCGACCGCCGAGTCGCTGGCTCGAGCAGTGGCTTTATCAAAACAGAAAAAAAATCTTCAGCGCTGTCGTCAAGCGCTACCGTGCATGCAACAAAAAAACTCCAGTGGTAATGCTAAAGTTGAAAAGACGCCCTGCTTTGGAGAGGTCACCGAACGCCGCATTCTGTAGAAGCCATTATGGATAATTGGAGGCATGGCTACGAGTGTGCCAGTCCTTCCCGAGAGTATACTTGCCGATCCCGCCACCACTACCTCGAGTCGATGACGAAGAGCTGGTGGAAGTATATTACTTGCACTGCAACTATCCAAATAAATAGTGGTACTGTTTATTTGCATTATTGTCCGGCAATGCACACCTACAACAGCTTCTCCATTCAAGTCTTGCGCGTGAGGGCCAGTGTCATTTTTTTGTACACTCTACTTGGCTCAATAAGTTCCATTGCTACCGAACTACAGAAACACGTGATTGAAACAAACCAATTTTTCCGCAGACGCAGCGTTAATTTGTCCTGCGAATTGACTCTTACGGTAATTATCTGGGTTTTCTTCTCGTTGTCTTGTCCTGCTTACGAACAATTTAAAAACTCAACTCTTGATTTCAACTTAATTCAGGCCGTTAACCAGCGAAATTGAGGTCTTACATCTAATCCTAATAACTGCACCCGACTTGCTATATCCCGCATTTCTTTTTGCAGGCTTTAGGGACCACAATTTACTACAAGCAACGAACAAGCGTTTAGTGGCGTTCTCCCGCTTCAAACGGTAAATATTGCCTGCCATAACCAAGCACAGTGGGGTAAACGTTAAGAAAATCTCGACATCATCTCTGAACTATTATAATTCCCCTTTTATTGCAGTAAAACAGTTTGGGTTACTGAATGAAGTCTTTAAAAAGCCTACCCTTATTGTAACTACCTCTTTCTCATCTAACAAATACTCGGGGCTCATAAGTCGGCTTGCCTGTTTTGAAGGCGAAAGCTTCAAGTGGTAGCAGGAGCAGTTCATTTTATGCATACGTCGGCACGTAAACACGCCATTCTGCGCTTCTCAATGCCACTTAAATTACTATATTTATTCCTTCATAAAATCTAATATGTCTCATTCCACTTCAGTTCATTATAATCCACTTTAAACCCACCTTACTGGTCATTAGTATCATGACTGATCAGTTAAACCATGTTATTCATCTTATTAATCTTAATTTATTTTAATCTACATTGAACCCACCTTGATCCGGCTTATTGACCATTGTTGTCAGCGCTTATTCAATCATAATTAACTTTGTCAATCATAATTATCACTTGTACAGCGCTGATGTGCGTCGGTTTGCTTCTGGCCATCTTTGGGTTTTTGTACCGTTCGGGCCAACTCCGGGGTCATTCAACGTCACCCTCCGATTATATATACAAGGCTTTCGCCTTAGCAGAGTCCTTTTAGTAACAAATGCTGAAACAAATGCTTCATTTACAAAAATCTCCAGTAAAATGAGCAACACGACGAAACGTCTGTATAAGCGAGAAAACACACGGTAACTATGTTATCTTGGCAAAATTATAGAGATTGCCTCTTCACTCACTGCTGGGCATTAGACTAGAAAAAAAATATGTGTCTTACCAGCAGAGCTGTTTAAAGGAGCCATGAAGAGAAAACACAAAGAACAATAACGACACCAACACAAACTTCGCTCAAATAAGCTACATAATTAGGAAAAAAGGAAATGACCATGCGACCCACCAGCTCATTTTCCGCAACAGAACCTATGATGTCCCTCGAGAATGCTCTGTGATTGGCGGAGGCCGGCAAAAGCAAACGCATGTTAGGCAGGGCTTACAGTGTGCAAGCCAGCTAAATGCCCGTGAAACATACTGCACATTCTTTTTATGACAAAGAACGGTGGAGTAAATGGTTGAAGTTCCGAACGAACACGCAAGCGTGTGTGCCAATGCGTACGAAACTACCGCCGGCCGAGCTCGACATCTCGCCGTCGCGCAGACGAATTTTCGGGTTCGAGGCTCTTAGGGGCCAACGAACCGTCCCAGCACGCACAGCCGCGACCTTGCTTGGTATCGTAATCCCTTCACAGGAGGTTGGCCGTCATATCGCCAACCAGCAAAGGTAAAAATAGAAATGAGGGGGGTAAGGAACAGCAAGCAGCGACGAGATAGTGACAGTCATCGCAGTTTCGGAATGGTGTTGGGTTGCTGCTATTGTCAGGAGCTCGTTTCCAGTTTACAACCACTGAAAACTTCAGTTTGTTCGAGTACTTTGCAATGAAATATCGTTGCTACGTTTTGAAATGCCCATGTAGTACGGGCAAATCGTCGAGGGAGTGCGACATCCCCGGTGAGGAGATCTCCATTCATGTGCTGCCCAACGACGAACCTCGGCGAAGCAAGTGGCTACGTTTTGTGAACTTTGCAAACGGAGGAGAAAGAGAGCTAAAGGAAGTACGAGTGTGCTCGCTTCATTTCCGAGGAAGTGATTACGGCAGGGACCCTTACGTTAGCTCACTCCTGGGACATGCTGGCGCTCGTCGCCGACTTCGTCAAATCGCCGTAAAAGCGCTCTGACCTTGGGGGAAAAAAATGCCGTAAACACCGCGCATTGACGCTCGTATCTTTCTGGTCGAAGCAGAGAGCTCGCGCGAACGGCTTTCCATACACGACACCGGCCAACTGGCATAAGCGATATTGCTACTGAAATTGAACTATTATTAACCGTAATAAAAATACGGCACATACGTACCAGTCTGTATTCGTCCGTCGCAACGGGGCTAACGAGGCAGCGGTGCCGACGGCAGGGCGTTCGTCTGTTGTGGCTATCGCGGAACGGTCGCTTTCCCGTCCACCGCGTATCCCACAACTCTTGCCGCTCGAGCACTTGGAAGCATTGAGCGTTGAAGTTGTGTGAGGTTGTTAAATGCAAGCTCGAGCTCCTCGGCGAGAGTTTTGTTTTCCGGATCAGGCGATTCCATGACTAGGGCTGCGGGTGCACTAGGTTTTACTAGTATTTTTAAAATGGCCGCCGTCTCGGTCGACTCCCGCGTGTGGGTGCTATATGGAGTCGACATACTAAGTGTCTGTTTCATGGACCGGCTCGTATGACGCCATGGTTGACGTCACGGAATGTGCAATTTTAGCGGGAGATTTAAAATTTTGGCTTAAATTGCCTTATTTCTCAGTGAATAAAGCATCATTTGCTTCCGGGAAAGCGCTTGGGGTACTATGAAACACCTAATCTTTCGAATAAAACAAACTTGTTTTCTCTTCATGGCTCCTTTAAGTTTGAGCTTGGTTCGTTGGCGTTAGCAAAAAAAAAATACCAAAAAACATTCACGGCGAGAGACGCCCGGCACGAGCCGAGAGCAGTGGCTTTTGCAAAAAAAAAAAATACTGAGCGCACGTGAACGCTCGCCTCGTGAGCAGCTTCCGGTGTCGTCCAGGTATGCCTTAGGGCTTGCGTCACGGGAGGAGCTCCCGCCTTCGTCGTCGTCGTCTTCGGCGCAGCGGACACGGAGCGCGCCGGTCGCCCTCTCTCTCTCTCTCTCTCTCTCTCCCCTCGGAGCGCCGGAGGTCGTTGTGTCGTCCACGTGACGCTTTTGGACGGTTGAGCTTGGGGATTCTGGGGCGGGGTCGTTGAGGTGGGGAAGAAGCCTTGGATGGGTCGGAGCCCGAGGCGACGTAAGCGAGCTTGACTCGGTCGGCTGTGACGAAGTCTTGGCCGCTGTTAATGTCAAGGGTGGCAGTGTTGGGTTGCCGCTCTCCGTACGATGAATGTGCACATGCTTGCTTTTTTTTGTTCCCTCTCTCCTGGAATCCGATCTCAGTGTGGGGAGAAGCTATGTGGACCCGCAGCCCTGCTGTTTCTCCAGGCTTGCACCACTAGTGCAAGCTGCGCTAATTTGTTTTTCGCATGAGCTTAAATCGCTGTGCAAATGGATCCACTATCCTTTGACGAGTGGTATCACCTGATAATGAAAATATTCCTCTATCCCTCCATGACCATTTCGATGCCCCAGTATCGGATGATTATTACCACTGATATTTTATTGCGTTTTCTTTTCACCTCTATGTAATCAAACTGGCCTTTCGAACTTGTTTATTACGTTTAATACGACTTTTAAATATGACTCTTACGACATAGAAGCTTTCGGAATCACTGAGGAAGGGTTGCATGCATGATCGCAAACAACATAAACTCAAAGCCGTTCCCAACCGTGAAGAAGGATGTAGAGCGAATCTGGCGCTGTCGTGAGATTTGCTACTGTTACGAATCGGCCAGCGCCACCGTACTTTCCCGCATCACTCCTCTGCTGTTCGGCGAAGCCACTGCGTGCGCCTCTTTCGGGAGGTTCCCGTTTGAACCCATTCCCATTTCACCCTTCCCGCTTGTTCCCTCCCGTTTCAACCCGGCGCAAAACGACCTTCCCGTTTCGCCCTTTCCCACTTGGCCCGTTCCCGTTTGAACCCGTTCCCACTTCAACCTTCCCGTTTGTTCCTTCCCATTTCAACCCGGGGCGAAAGAACCTTGCCGTTTCGTATTTTCCTATTTATTTAGCCCGTTCCCGGAATAACGTACCCAGTTTATGAAACGTTATAAAAAATTTTTTCATATTAGTTTTCATTTATTTCCGTTTGTCGCTGCAATAGAATGCTCAGTACATCGACAGTACTTGACTGCTTTTCAAACCTGGGCTTCACTTTTTGAATCTGCAGACGACAAAATTTGGTTACAATTCAAGTCATACCAATTAAAAAATTTTTAAATTAACAAAGCCTAACAAACAAATTAACAATTAACAAATAATAAACAAATCTTTTAAATTAATAAACAAGTCTCTTAAATTAACAAACCAAAAAATGATAAAACCAAAAAGCCCAGAAAAGCGCCGCAGAAGCACAAATAAAAAATCGCAAAAACACCCTCACTTTGAAAGAAATCGTATTTGGCGGACTAACACATTTAATCGTTATATTAGCGCAAGTGTACATCAATGTCGGAAAGAAACAGATGAAAACTATAATAAAAGATAAAAAAAGTATAAAAATAAAGTAACCCTATGTATCTGGATACATATGCCACATCTGGCTAAAAAAATCACAGTCATGAGAAGCGGCGAGAATTATGAACTTAGCCTTGCGTTTTATTGATTCTCTTTATTCCCGTCACTCTAGCGTACTCAATTTGCATAATATGGCAAACCTTCAAAAACTTAAGCAGTGCAGGGTCGTCTCTAGCCTAAATTTTCTTTACTACAGAAACTTAAAATTGTCGCGGGAATACTACCTCCAAGGGCCTTTCAGACGTTCAGCCAGAAGACATCATAATAAGACTATTAGGCAGCCAATCAGCTGAATTACTATTCGAAAGTTCTCTTTGTTTCCTCGTGCAATTTCTTACTGGAATACGTTAATTGAACGAACAGTGAACTCGGTATCGCTAGAAGAATTTTCCCCACGTATTGTAAATATGTGTTCTGGTTGAATCGTCCTATTTTAAAATTGGAATACATTACCAATACATATCCTTGTTCGGACCCCTTTGCGTCTTTTACATATTTATGTCTTTTACTTATTTGTGTGGGGCGTTTTTAAACTACGCCAACCAATACTGATGTGCTTTTATGTTCACTCCTGCATGAGCCGCACCAGGCCGTAAAGTATCAGTAAATAAATAAAAATATCTGCCCATTACTCACGTAGGAAAGGCATTTGTAGCCAATTATCAGATTTCTGCACATGTTTTTGCCTTTTTTTAAAGTCTCTCCTACGGACATCTTTGATCTATACATCTCTCGAAGCCGAAGACAAAGCTACGCTCCAAACAATGAGCATAAGAGCGGCTGATAAATAAATTTCAGCCGCACGTACGAACACAAACTGCAGAAAAATCCAATGCGTGCATTCCTCAAGATATTGGGTATCTTTATAGTACACTTTCGCCGCTACAAATTTTGTGTTAAGAGGGCAGTATCGACTTAAGGCATTCGGAAACTTTTATTAGCCGGAAATACCGGTCGATTCCTAAAAATTTGGTGCATACAAGTTTTTAGTGCATGACCCGTTGCTTGTAAGCACATTTTCGGGAACAGTTTCGAAGACGGTAACGCATATTTTCAGAAATTCAAATGGTTTGCAACAATGCGGGTTCAAATGAGAAGGGCGCTTTGGGAGCGGGTTGTAACGGGAAGGGCGTTTTGGGAACGGGGTGAAACAGGAAGCGCCCAAACGGGAAGGTCGTTTCGGGAACGGGCGCACACGGGACGGGTCAAGCGGGAAGGGCGTTTCGGGAATGGGTTCAAACGGGAAGGGGTCAAACGGGAATGGGTTCTTTCGGGCTACACCCCGCCTTTCAGCCGTCAGGCGCCAGCATGTTCATTCAAGTTTCGACAAGCCGGGCCAGACATCTCGCTTTCAATGCGCTTCAAACTTCGACGGTTGCCGGCCCGGCGGGGCACGTTTCAACGCACTTCAAACTCCGGCGGTTGCCAGCGGCACGTCGAGACTTGTTCAAGGACACAGAGGCCCCGCGATCTCAGCGGAGTCCTCCTCTCTCCCCTCTCTCGGACTCAACGTGCGCCGAGGCTACCGACTGTCACGAACTCTGGAAAGAGCGTTGTCTGTGTCTGTGACGTTCGTGGCGTGTTACCGCTTGTTGGCGTTTTGTCCGTTGACGCTTTTGGGTATAAATAGAAGCCCCGCAAGCGCTATAACCCATTCCTGTTTGAGCAGCGAATACATGTTGTCGCTCTGCTCGAGTCCTGTCTTGTAACCTCGCCCGTCGGGGCATTGTTTTTTTTTTTTTTTTTGGCTCCGGCTCACCTCTCGCTATGAAGTAAGCAGTTACGTTAGCCTACGGCTTTTGGACTTCTTCTCGGCTGCAACAGCGGCTGGCCGCTCGCATCATACACGCTACCACTCGTATGTCGGGGGCCATAGAGCTCGGATCGGATGCCCCCGCTCGGTCGCAACACTATGTACGAATTTAGCTATATTGGGTATTTTTATTTTGATCTGTATTCAAAGTTGCGCGATCTCTGCGTCACAGGTTAACTATACAAACACGATTGCTGGGTAGTTACAACGACGTCTTATTACATCGCGGCTACGCCATTCACGGCGCAGGCTCCAGTGCGCTGCTAGTTGGCCGCCGAAGAGCGCATGGCATTGCGTACTGTCAGGGGGTTGGGGGGGGGGGGGGGGGGGGGCGGGGGGGAGGAGACGCCGCGCGTGGCTAGCAGTATACACGACTTGCGAAATAAGCGGAAGTGGTGGAGAGAGCTATAAGGTGGTGCTTTAACTATACTCCCTTCGTAGGTGGCCATGCTTCACTGTGCAACCGCAATGCGGGAAAACCAGCTTACAAGAACCAACCTTACATCAATTTTTTTTAAGTTGGCTTCACCTACAAACACTAGGTCACCGCAGTGAAGACATTTTAAAACGAAGCTTCATATGGCGACAACTTCTGGTGCATCTCGTGAGTGCGTACAAACGGTGCATAGAACAATAATCCTGCTCGCCAACGCCTACGCCTCTTTTCCCAATTGTTAGGGGAGAAGCCCCTCAGGTTCGGGCTGTCAGCGTCTCATGTCATCGTCCTCGTAACCATCGTCTTATGTAGTAACAGTACTAAAACACCGGGACACTCGTTTACGCCTTGCGCTGTAAGGCTTCGTAACGCGCACTTTTTAGTGCGCGACACTCATTTACGACTCGCGCTAGAACACTTCGTGCTTCGAAGACACCAGACTTTTACGGCAAAGCTGTATTCCTCTCCCCCCCCCCCCCCCCCCCCCTGTTTTCACTCCGTGGGCAAAAACGCCAAGGAGCCAAGAATACACTTACACACTGCATGCTGCGCCTCTCCCCAGGTTTCACGTTAGTGGAGATGGCCCGGGATTTTTTTTATCCTTCTCGCCCCACACGCCATCTAGCTCCCAGCCGTGCGCAATTGCGGCGCGCGCTGTTCAGCGACAGGCCACCTTTGCTGTGCACAATCTCCACACTGCATTTATCAGCTAACCTTTGGACTCACCATTAGACTAACGTGTGTTGTTCGTTCCGAGGAAGTAGCGCGCGAATAGAAGGTGGTGGTGGTAAAAACATTTGTTGGGTATCTTAATGAGAACACGGGAGCGTCAACGCGCACAGGAGCTCGAATGGCCGCGCAAACGGCGCGAAGCCGCTGCCCCCGAACGTACAGCCACAACTACCTCCGGTTCCACCTGTTCGAGTTCCACCTGCTCGTTGACGAAGACTAGCTCGCCGCCCCAACATGGCAAGTCCCTCGCTCTTTCTCCACTGTACCCTTGCCCAGGAGGGAAGTAGCAGGCCTAAGATCAAACTGTCGGGCCGAAATGTTCTCCTTTCAATAAACTTTTACTCTCTTTCGCTCTCTCCCTCCCTTTCTCTCCCTCTCACAGCGGAGCAATGGCTTGGTTTGACCACCCTCTTCACAAAATGGAAGAGCGCTCGTTTTTTTTTATGGGGAACATAAGCCAACTATATAAAAGATGGAAACCTCAGGACCACTTTTTTTTTCATTTTCTTATAAAGTTTGCCCACGTGTTCAAGAGTTTTGTTCAAGCACCGTTTGTACGCGGAGACGAGATCTGCTGGATCGTATCCACGGACAGCTTCGCTGCAAAAAGGTTCCTTGGCCTTGCAGGGCAGGTATCCTTGGGTTACCAGCCTGTTCGAGATGAAAAATTCCCGAGTCATCTCCACTAACGTGAAACCTGGGGAGGGACGAAGCATGAATTCGGTAAGTGTATTTTTGGCGCCGGTAACCATTGGGGGCCAGAGGTTTACTTTGCTGTAAAAATCTCGTGTCTTTGAAGCACGAAGCGCTCTAGCGCAAGGCGTAAGCGAGTGTCCCGGTGTTTTAAGTGCGAATGCACTTCTTAAGCGAGCCTGAAGCGTCCGCCGCCGTCCGCATTCCGCCGCCGTCCGCATAGCAACAGCTGCGGGTGCGCGCGCTCCTCGTCTTCCTTGGCAACGGGGGGAGATGGGCGCGCGCTGCCTGGCCGCTGACATGGCACATACCCACGTGGGGGATTGGCCAGGAATCTCCTCGTCTTCCTTGGCAACGGGGGGAGATGGGCGCGCGCTGCCTGGCCGCTGACATGGCACATACCCACGTGGGGGATTGGCCAGGAATCGGGCGTGAGAAGGGCTAATGCACCCGCTTAAAGGAGTACTGACACGAAATCTCAAAGCTTAGATCCGCTCTAGCAATCAAGTACAACGACAACACAAATAGGTGTCTGTGAATAAATGCATCTTTCTTTCTTTGTAGTTGTGTGTGTGTGTGTGATCTCTCTTTCGCGAACATTACAGTTGTGTGCGTGTGTGTAATCTCTCGACTACTCATTAAGATCACGATATCCACCGTAATCGCGCAATCAACAACCGTGCATTCGCACTTACACACTCTCCCCCTCGGGGAAGTGCGAGGGAATTTTTGTCTAAGCCGTACCATCCGTACTCATACAAACGACCCGAAAGAAAAAAAAAATCATGCCCCGGCATCCGAATAATCGAATCCGTCGGCTCGCTCTTCCGAAAGCCGTATTGAACGATCGTTTATGCAGCTATGCTCAATACTCATGGCATTTGTGTGGGCTGCCTGTGGCGCGGTGAACTTTGACATCATTTGCTTGGGACCCGTATTCTATATTGGCCTCCGCTGGCGCCGTGCATTTTGGAGGCTGGGGGAAGGGTGGAGTGCAGGACATGGTGCTGTCGGAAAGAGTTCTTTGGGGAGGATGCAGTTCCATATGTCGGTATGAAGAATGAAGGCGAATAATACGCGCTATCACTCACTGTGCGCCATCACAGTTTTGGCAAAGTTCCACAATACGACCACGCTTGACATCTGGGAATCCTTTAACATATCAGCCCCACAGAGCGAATGCGTGAGCTTCTGCACAGTAGTGCCGACCTCGCCTGTAACATACTTCATAAAAAGCAGCTCATAGCAACAGGGCCGAAAGGCGTGATAGGAAAAAAGAGTCATGCAAATATTACACCGCAACTCAAAAAAAGAAACAAGATAAAGAGCCCTTCACAAGATTATGACGTTTCGCGCCTGTGTGTATCAGCGGAAAACTTTTTTCACTTTCTTACCTTTTCCATTTTTATTTTCTAACCCTTTCGACGTGTTTGGCACCCCACGCAAATATTGTACTCATAAAAAATCAATTGTTAGTTTGCGCTTCTGCTGTCCACTTTGTTCATTTGTCTCCTCTAATATGTGTGTCTTGTAATTCGAAGCGCAGTCAACAATAATGCAAAACCAGCTAGCACAGTTCCTTACCCTACTGCTACCACTCGAATCAGTGGGAATGAACTACGCTTCGCTACAGGCAACCAAGTTCCGCGTTTTTCAGGAAATACGGGAATGGGTCACAATACTTCCGTTACCTGCAGAAATATGCACCCGGACCCCAACCAGGGAAGGCGGCAAAGGCGAGCCAAAGTCATCAGGGCAATGCTTCGAAATTTTCCGTACGGGATCTACAAAGATGCAGCAGAGTATGTCATGCGTGATGCGACGTCAATCGCCAAACCGAGAGTAAATCAATCGTATGTGAAACGGTAGAAACCACAAAGTCCGAGAAAGCCCAGGAGTCGGCCATCGCAGTTTCAAATTTCCACGTCAGCTAAGGTAAAAAAATTCCCTCGCACTTCCCCGAGGGGGAGAGTGTGTAAGTGCGAATGCACGGTTGTTGATTGCGCGATTACGGTGGATATCGTGATCTTAATGAGTAGTCGAGAGATTACACACACGCACACAACTGTAATGTTCGCGAAAGAGAGATCACACACACACACACAACTACAAAGAAAGATGCATTTATTTACAGACACCTATTTGTGTTGTCGTTGTACTTGATTGCTAGAGCGGATCTCAGCTTTGAAATTTCGTGTCAGTACTCCTTTAAGCGGGTGCATTAGCCCTTCTCACGCCCGATTCCTGGCCACTCCCCCACGTGGGTATGTGCCATGCACAGACACCTATTTGTGTTGTCGTTGTACTTGATTGCTAGAGCGGATCTCAGCTTTGAAATTTCGTGTCAGTACTCCTTTAAGCGGGTGCATTAGCCCTCCTCAGGCCCGATTCCTGGCCAAACCCCCACGTGGGTATGTGCCATGTCAGCGGCCAGGCAGCGCGCGCCCATCTCCCCCCGTTGCCAAGGAAGACGAGGAGATTCCTGGCCAATCCCCCACGTGGGTATGTGCCATGTCAGCGGCCAGGCAGCAAGCGCCCATCTCCCCCCGTTGCCAAGGAAGACGAGGAGCGCGCGCACCCGCAGCTGTTGCTATGCGGACGGCGGCGGAATGCGGACGGCGGCGGACGCTTCAGGAGAAGTGCATTCGCACTTAATAATCAGTTACTCCAGAACGGCCGTTCGAAATTTTACTGAAGGGCTAATATTGTCACAGGCATGACGCATTCTTTAAATGGCCTGGACCTGACAACCGTACAAATTTTATGGCCCTTAGCAAAACGCAATCAGTGGTCTGGCGGCTCCTCCAAACGAATACGTATCCAAGCCCTGTGACATGCCGTCACAACCGCCCTGTCGAATATTCAGGACTGTGCACGCTGCATAAGGACCAGGACGACTGGACTGGACTGGAAATGACTATTTCAATAAAACCTGCAGTGGGCTTGGGTCTGTTACGACCCCCGCCCCGACGTGGCCCACCATCGCATCTTCTTTGCGGCCCTACTAAGCGCTAGCCCCTTTGCGGAGCCCGTGCCTGTCGAGCGCAATGAAGACCTGCTGAATGGCCCATGCTTGATCCGTCTTGTTGCTTGACTCAATGCCTCTTTGGAGGTCCGCCGGGTATTCTTCAAAACTTGCGCCGTCTGGGTCGGAGGCACAATCCCACATGACGTGCCACCGGTTGGCCGGCCCTTTCTTACATACGCTGCGTTGGGCATTGGGGTATTCGTCGTGTTAGGATCGGCCAACACAGGAATTCCTCGCAAGCCCTAGAGCAAAGTGTGTGTGGATGAATCACCCAGAGGCACGAGGAGGCAAGAAACCCTGGCGCCAGCGGCGGCGGCGGTTTCAAGTGGCGGCTTCTATATCCTGGGTTCATCGGACGCTGCGGGCCACTTCTTTTCTTCATACACGTATGAAAGAAGGGTCCACCGAAAGGAAGCTGCAGTTTCAAGTGCCCAAGCTCTTCGGTTTCCAACCATCGGCGAGAGCAGGAAGTCGCTTGTCTTCACGTGCTGGGAGCCGTGTTGAAATTCCGTTCTCACGGGGCCTCCAAAATGAAGACTTGCGCAAAGTGGTGCAACTCCGGCACAAGACACGATCCATGACGTGGATATTCACCCTTTCCATCGAACGAGTGGTCCGTGTGCATCAGCCACGCCTCATGTCGTGGGCGGTACATCAAGTGTCGTCCACTGCCCGCCTGATTGGACAACCTGTGTGAAGTTAAATTCCCTAGCCAGGGATCTGGGGAATACGAACTCTATTTAAACGACTGTATTCGTGTTATTCTTGTTCTCCTGTCTCGACTGTCATCATGTAGAATAAACCTCCTGTACAGTTTCCTCCTAAGCAGTCATCTCGAGTCTTTAGTCCGACACCATGGCGAGCCGGGACCTGCGGGCCTGAACGAGTCAGACAACCCAAGGGCCCCTCATCTCTAACACTGGTGGCAGCGGTGGGATGGACCGTGCCTCATCGTGCTGTCTCTGCGGGTGAGCGTTTGGCTTTTGCTATGGGATTCGCCAGGCTTCAGATTTTGAGAGAATAATCTTGCACTGGGAATCAAGCGCTTGTCAATTGAGAAGGGTTAATCTCACGACATTGCTTGGAAGCAGAGCCAAAGCAAAGCAGAGAAAGCGGGGTCATGGACCTAATGAAATTGCCAAAGTCGGACTTGCTCTTGTTATGCGAGGAACTGTCAGTAGAAGTGCCAAGCAAAATAACGAAAAAAGAGCTGTGCAAGATCATTCCTAAAAGCGTCGAGAATAACGACGAGCTTGTACATGCATGGAACTTAGTTCGAGAAGCTAAAGAGAAAGCGGAACAGGAACAGAAACGACTTCAGGAGGAATCTGAACGAGAGTGGGAGAAAGAGAAGGAACGGCAAAAGTGCGAAGCTGAAAAAGCGGAAAGAGAGCTAAAGCGACTGGAGCTTGAAAAGGAAAGACGAAAAGATGGCGGTAGCGCGAGAGCCGAGACTCCTGAAAGAACATGCGAGGCAGTATCGTATCGGATGGATAAGTACATGCATCCATATGAAACTGGACGGGACATAGGATTGTACCTAGGAAATTTTGAGAGAACTTGTGAACGGGAGAACTTTGCTCGCGGTACTTGGACACAACGGCTTCTGACACTCTTGCCATGTGAAGTAGCTGAAGTGATAGCGAGACTTAGTACGGAGGATGCGGCGGATTACGAGAAAGTGAAAGCTAGCCTGCTGAAGAGATACAGGCTTTCAGCTGAAGCTTTCCGCCAACGTTTTAGAAGCTCAAGCAAAGGCGACAGCGAGGGCTATCCGGATTTCGCGTATGGCCTTAAGACTAACCTTTTGGAGTGGCTTAAGGGAGCAGGGGCCTATGAAAGCCGCGATGGAGTTGTCGAATGCATTTGCCTTGAGCAATTTTATCGAAGCATCCCCCAAGCGGTGAAGCTGTGGGTTCAAGACAGGGAAAATGTCGGCACAGTTGAAAGAGCCGCAGAGCTAGCGGAAGAGTACGCTACTCGCAGAAGGTTGAGCACAGATGAGAGTGCATCACACGCTAGAAACGTGACGCGGAGTCATGTTCCCAGCAAAAAGAACCTTTCTTCGAAAAGTTCCGTGCAGGCGGAGGCGCCAAAAAGAATGGCGGAAAAGCGGGAAGATCAGTCGAAGAGAGAGGGTGCAGACAAAGCAGGAAAAAAAGAGTTTGAGGCTAGTAGGCCACTTCGCTGCTACAACTGCAATGGTGTCGGGCACTTTGCAGCCAAATGCACCAAACCTAGGGTAGTGTTCAAGTGCGTCGATGAAAGCGACGAAAATCTAGAGCTCCTTAGGCCATACTTGCACAAACTGCAAGTCAATGGAAAACCTTGCAACGTGCTTCGGGATAGCGCCGCAACGATGGATGTTGTCCATCCGTCCTACGTTGCAGCAGACGATTTCACGGGGGAAGTCGCATGGATAAAACAGGCGGTGGAGGAACACAGTGTATGCCTGCCAATGGCTCGGGTGAGGATTTGCGGGCCGTTTGGGGAGCTGATCACTGAAGCCGCAGTCTCGAAGGCCCTGCCACTTCAATACCCTTACCTCTTCTCAAATCGATCGGATCGATTGCTTAACGAGGGAGGCCAGAAACTCGGAGAGGGAGTGGTGCAAGCTCTGACAAGGTCTAAGACTCGCCAGCTCGCCTCTCAGTTAAGTCAGATTCCTGAACCTAAGGTAGCCAGAGAGGCACGTGCCAACCTACCATTGGAACCACTTGAGGAGGAAGAAGTGACGGGTTGTCAAAGGCAGACAGATGCACAAGGCTATGACCGAACAGGGACGATCACTGAGGCAGCAAATGAAGCAGAGAGCTCTGAAGGGGCAGTGTTATCTCCAGCTTCACGCAACTTTGATCGCCTTCTTAAGGTTAACCGGGAGTCACTAATAAAAGAACAGAGAGAGGACCCCACTTTGGAGAGATTGCACGTTACGGCCAAAGAAGGCATTGCTCGACGCAATATAACTGTGCATGAGAAAGGAGGCTTACTGTATCGCCACTACCAGGACAAAAAAGGCAAAACACTCGATCAGTTAGTCGTGCCTGAAAGGTACAGAGCGGACATTTTGAGTCTGTGCCACGGGAATTGCTGGTCAGGACATCTTGGGATAAATAAAACAAAAGAGCGGCTGCTAATGGAATATTATTGGCCAGGATGTTTCAAAGACGCGGAGCGCTATGTGAAATCATGCGATGCGTGCCAGCGTGTGGGCAAATCGGGGGAGACATGGAAGGCTCCACTGAAAATTGTGCCACTAATCTCGGAACCTTTCCGTCGGCTTGTAATAGACACAGTAGGCCCTTTGCCCAGGACTAAGTCAGGCTACAAGTACCTGCTTACCATGCTGTGTCCAGCCACAAAATTTCCCGAAGCCATTCCGTTGAAAGAACTGAGCTCCTCAGAGATAGTTGACGCTCTTCTATCGGTGTTCGCGCGTATAGGATTTCCGGCCGAAATCCAGACGGATCAGGCAACTGTTTTTACGAGCGCTTTGACTACCACGTTCCTAGAGAGGTGCGGAGTAAAGCTGTTACACAGCTCAGTGTATCATCCGCAGTCTAACAGTGTGGAAAAATGGCATTCGGTTCTAAAGCGGGTGCTACGTGCTCTGTGCTATGAGCACAAAGAGGACTGGGAGAACTGTCTGCCGGCCACCTTATTCGCTTTGCGTACGGTTCCCCACGAAGCTACGGGTTTCACCCCAGCGGAACTTGTGTACGGAAGAGCCCTGCGCTCCCCCCTCCGAATGCTGAGAGAAATGTGGGAGGGCACAGGAGAGAACCAGACAGTGGTAGAGTACGTGCCTCAGCTACTGGACCGCCTTAACAGTACGAGGGAGATAGTAAACCGCAATATGAAAGCTTCCCAGGAGGCTTCCAAAGTCTACTATGACAAAAACGCCCGCCTTCGAACTTTCCGCGTGGGCGATCGCGTCATGATTCTTCGGCCATCGAGGAAAAATAAGCTGGAAGTTCACTGGGACGGTCCTGTAGAAGTTATGCAGAAACTTTCTGAGACGAATTATGCGCTAAAGATTCCAGGAAGAGGGAAGCAGGTGAGAATTTATCACTGCAATCTCATGAAGCCGTACATGGAACGCAGCGGGATCGTAAATCTAATGCTAAACGAACCCGAGGAGCTCGATAGCGAGATTTTAGATTGGAAGGAGAACGCAGGAGATAGCGTCAGCGTGGAGAAAATCGTGGCTCTTTCTGTAAATACAGAATCTCTGAGTTCGGGCCAGATTAACGCTCTAAAGCGGCTGTTAAGCGAATTCGCTGATCGATTCAGCAGCCGTCCAGGAAAGACACACCTCCTGACGCACGAAATAGAGCTCACGTCTGACGAGCCGATACGGTCAAAACCATACAGGGTATCACCTCGGCAGAAGGAGATAATGGAAGCTGAAATACAGCGCATGCTTAACTTGGGGGTAATAGAGCCAGCTGAGAGTGACTACACCTCACCGCTGATTTTAGTTGAGGCACCAGGCAAAGAGCCTCGTCCCTGTGTAGACTACCGAAAGCTGAATGCTATTACCAGGGACCAACTATACCCCATTCCCAACATAGAAGAAAGACTAGAAAGGGTGAGCGGCGCAAAATTCATTTCCACCCTCGATCTCGTGCGCGGATATTGGCAAGTACCGCTCTCAGAAAGTGCGAGCAGGTATGCCGCTTTTATCTCGCCGGTTGGCACCTTTCGACCCTTAATGCTTAGTTTTGGGCTGAAGAATGCCCCCTTCAGTTTCTCGAAACTTATGGACATCGTACTCAGGGATATGCAGGGCTTTGCTCTCCCTTATTTGGACGACGTCGCTATATTTTCAGAAACGTGGGAAGAGCATCTAGAACACCTTAAGAGCGTGTTTTCTAGGTTGCGAGAGGCCGGACTAACTATGAAGGCGGAAAAGTGTAGGTTTGGTTGCGCTCACGTGGCTTACTTGGGCCATGTTGTCGGCCAGGGAACTAGGAGTCCATCAGAGCTAAAAATTGCTCCGATCGTGGCCTTTCCCCAGCCTCGAACTAAGACGGACATTCGATCCTTTTTGGGACTGGTCGGATATTACCAGCGGTATATCCCGAACTATTCACAGCTGGCAAGCCCCTTAACTGACGCGTTACGAAAGGGAGCACCCACTAAAGTACCCTGGGATGCCGAAAAAGAAAACGCATTCAAGAGTCTCAAGGCAGTGCTTATGTGCCGACCTCTGCTCCGAACCCCTGACTATTCTAAAGAGTTTATAGTCCAGTGTGACGCCAGTGATAGAGGAATGGGTGTTGTCTTAAGTCAAGTGGGCGACGACCGCGAAGAACACCCGATTCTGTACGTCAGCCGTAAGCTGACCTGTAGAGAGGAAACGTACAGCGCTTCGGAAAAAGAGTGCGCCTGTTTAGTATGGGCGTCGCAGAAGTTGTCGTGTTACTTGTATGGAGCAAAGTTCATCTTTGAGACCGACCATTGCCCTCTCACGTGGTTGAGGCAAATGTCCCCCAAAAATGGTCGCTTGCTCAGATGGAGTCTAGCTCTCCAGGAGTATAATTTCTCTGTACGCTACAAGAAGGGAAAACTGCATGCGAATGCGGATGGCTTGAGCCGACTGTTATGAGGCAACTCAGTTGGATCGCCTCCGGGGTTTCTTTTTATTTTAACCTTGTTTAGGGCAGTCGGCCAATGGCGTTTTCTACAGGACCTATACCCTTGCTTTGGCGGCACCAAAATTCAGCCTAAATCATAGCTTCTGTAGTAAAGTGTTTCGTTGTCGGTGCAAGAAGCCTGGTGATTCTCTGGCGAATTCTGGACGCTTGCGTGTGGGGCGGTGCAGTGTTGCATGGGATAGCCCACTGGTGCTTCCCTTTGTTAATTGTTCAAGATCGTATGTCCCTTGGTGGAAGACGGCCCCTACACCCAGTTCCAGGCTCATCTCTTCCTGCCCAGCGGTCGTCAACGCTGGCCATTCGAGATTTTTCGGGCCGCGGAGGAGCTGTTAGGATCGGCCAACACAGGAATTCCTCGCAAGCCCTAGAGCAAAGTGTGTGTGGATGAATCACCCAGAGGCACGAGGAGGCAAGAAACCCTGGCGCCAGCGGCGGCGGCGGTTTCAAGTGGCGGCTTCTATATCCTGGGTTCATGGGACGCTGCGGGCCACTTCTTTTCTTCATACACGTATGAAAGAAGGGTCCACCGAAAGGAAGCTGCAGTTTCAAGTGCCCAAGCTCTTCGGTTTCCAACCATCGGCGAGAGCAGGAAGTCGCTTGTCTTCACGTGCTGGGAGCCGTGTTGAAATTCCGTTCTCACGGGGCCTCCAAAATGAAGACTTGCGCAAAGTGGTGCAACTCCGGCACAAGACACGATCCATGACGTGGATATTCACCCTTTCCTTCGATGGAAAGGGTGAATATCCACGTCATCTTTCCACGGCCCGTGTGCATCAGCCACGCCTCATGTCGTGGGCGGTACATCAAGTGTCGTCCACTGCCCGCCTGATTGGACAACCTGTGTGAAGTTAAATTCCCTAGCCAGGGATCTGGGGAATACGAACTCTATTTAAACGACTGTATTCGTGTTATTCTTGTTCTCCTGTCTCGACTGTCATCATGTAGAATAAACCTCCTGTACAGTTTCCTCCTAAGCAGTCATCTCGAGTCTTTAGTCCGACACCATGGCGAGCCGGGACCTGCGGGCCTGAACGAGTCAGACAACCCAAGGGCCCCTCATCTCTAACAGTCGGGATACATGTGGTGTAGCGCTGCCGGTGACGTGACCGACGCCGTCTGTAGCCTTCTGAGATACGTTGCCTCTTCACGACCCAGCGCCCGGTGGGGCGGCGGATACGCTCTTCTCATCAGCCGCATGTTCTTTAGTGCTTCGCCGTAACCCCTGGGTCTGTCTTTAGTCTTCACCCACCACGGCCACTCGGGACGCCTCCCCACACTGAGGGCGCGGTGTGTTATAGCGCCCGCCTCCCTGTGGGCCGTCTCGTTGTGGTTCGCTGTGTACGGTGAGCATTCGCCCGCGTGCGCCGGAATCCATCTGATTTCTACTCTTCTTTCTTCTTGGACACCCATTTTCTCGATTATCTTGGCTGCCTTGCCGCTCACTCGGCCATTCGCCAGGTTGCGGACGGCCTCTTGCGAGTCGCTCAGGATCGTGTCGCAAGTGGCTTCGGACATCACCAGGGCTATGGCGATCTCTTCTGCCTCGGTGGCGTTCTCGCATTTTGCGCTCGCTGACTTTGCCACCCTTCCCGTTCTTGCGTTTATGGTTACCATCGCATACCTGCCTTGGCCATAGTCTGCCGCATCGACGTACCGTGTTCGCGGGTCGTTACTGTACTGCTCGATTATGTATTTTGCCCTTGCACGTCGTCGTTCTTGATTGCGTTCTGGGTGCATGTTCTTTGGAATGAGACTCACCCGCACGTTCTCCCGCACCTTTTCCTCTACGTCTTGGAGTTGCCTCCCCGTAATCTGGCAGCCGTAGCCCAGGGTATCGAGGATGGCTCTACCCGTCTTGGTCGCTGCCAGTCGTTCTCGTTGTGCTTCTAGCTGTGCCTCGATGACCTCATCCACCATGTTGTGGACGCCCAGTTGCAGCAGTCGTTCGGTGTTCGTCGATTCGTTTAAACCTAGTGCCCGTTTATACATTCTTCGGATCATAATGTCTATTTTGGCCTTGTCGGTCTGCGTCCACTTGTGGTACGCCGCCGTGTATGCCACGTGGCTGATCGCGAAAGACTGCACCAGTCTCGCGAGCCCCTCTTCGCGCATGGCCGTCTTTTTGGTCGATACGCGCTGGAGCAGCCGCAGGGTACTTGCCGTTTTGGTCGCCAGTTTCTTCATCAGCTTCTCCTTGTTACCGTTGCCGTTGATAAGCATGCCCAGCATCCTGATCTCCGGCACTTCGGGGATTCGCTGGCCTGTCTTTGTGATCAGCTCCAGGCGATCCCACTCCCTTGGGGGCAGCGGCTGCCGACCCACCTTGCGAGGCGAGTATACCAGGAGCTCTGGCTTGGACGGCGAACACTCCAGACCCGTTCCGTCGAACCGGTCTTCGATGGCCGAGATCGCCTTTCGCAGCCTTCTCTCGATACCTGCGTCTGTGCCACCGGCCGTCCATAGGGTGATGTCAGCATAAATGGTGTGTCGAACGCCTTCGACGCTCGACACCACTTCGGCGACTCGGATCATGACAATATTAAAGCGCAGTGGTGAGATCACCGACCCTTGAGGTGTGCCCACGCTGCCTACGTCTCGTTCTGGTAAATCTATCTCTCCCGCATGCAGCTCGATCTTGCGGCCCGTCAGGAAGTCCTTGATGTTGTAGGAAAGCGGAGCCGTGGACTCGGCGAGGCGATGTGGCTCTCCTACATTTATTGGGGTGCGCAAGGCCCGGCCGGAACTGGAGTGGGAGTGGCGATGGCAAGCGACCGCCCAGGCGCTCGGTCGTGTTCCATCTGTTCTCTCGCGGCGCGTGGCACTTCTGACTCAGCCCGGCAAGCACCGCTGCTGATGATGATTGTGGGATGCAGGGGTGATGATGCTAGTGGCGTTGTTAGCGGGTGAAGCTGCCGCCACTACAGGGCTCCCCCCCCTCCCCTAGCGCAGGGCGCGTTAAGACAGAAAGAGAAGTACAAGCTATGTGCAGATAATTAACTAAGCATGTCCATGGTAGGTCCTTAGACAGTCCAGGTCAAATTGTGCGTAACTTATAAAAGCAGTCCTGGTCAGTCCGTTGTGGGCCTCCAAAGCGTTGATTGGCCTCAGGTGGCCTTGGCTGGGAGTGCAAAGTGGGACGAACTGGTGTACGGTGTAGTAGTCCCGAAATGAAAGAGGCACGAACCGCGGCCACAGTGCAAACTTGGCGGGGCCGGTAGAACGGGCGTTCCACGACCAGCCTCTTGCTACAGGTGTACACTGGCGTTCGTGTGCCGGTACGACGAGGCTTGTACTCTCGGATGTGACGGTTTGAGCACGGTGTCTGGTGGGACATCGTTGCGCATGCTCTAAGTGCAACCGCAGTACGACGCCTAGGGTGACAGCGGCTACAGCGAGTCACCCACATCCCGGAACGCCGACGAATATGAGCCCGCAACGCTGGTCGTAGCCGGCATGCAAGACGTTGTCGGGCAAAACGGCACTGACGCCTCGTCGATGTGCGCCGAAGAAGTGCCAGTGGCGAAACTCGCCTTCTTGACTGGTGCTTACGGCGTCGATGGTGACGTCGGCGTCGAGTTTCGGGAATGCGCTCCTCTGGTGGCGACATCAGCGGTTTGAGGTTGGACGTCTGTCGTCAGTGGGTCGGGCTTCTCCTGGTTATCGTGCATGTGGCGGTTGACGGGGTGCTGGGGGTGCGTTTCACGTAGACCAAGGGTCGCTGCTGTGTTGGTGTCCGCGGAGGGTGCCGCGGCTGTCGCTTCACCCGAGTCTGGTTGCGGCAGGAGTGGAGCGGGGCTCTGTGTTGCTGTCGTGGTGGACTTGACGTGCAACGGTTGTGTAGCGGGCGAACAGGTTGGGAAGGATGGAACGCTCATGGAGCACTCACCGGAGCCCTTGCATGGGGTGCTATGAGGGGAGGAGGAGGGCTGCGGCTGGTTGGCGTCCGTGACGTGATCGGCTGTGGGTATTGTCATCGTATGTGTGGCTGCCGCGCTGGCGGTGGAGTCAGCGATGGCGACACTCGTTGCAGGAAACGACGCCGATGGTGCAGGAGGTACGATGTGCGGCGGCGAAGCGTGCACGGACCGCGCGAGTACCTTATCTGCTGCAGACCGAAAGCAGTCGTCCCCCAAGCCGTAGTGTACGAGCACGGCAGCGCGAAGGTCATCGTAGGGTGTTTCGCTGGGCGGTGGTAGGGCGAGGACGCAGCGGAGCTCGAGGGGAAGTGTCTCCCAGAGGATGGAGTGCTTGAGCGGCTGAATAGGGACGTAGTTCAGCGAGAAGGTGGCCTCAAGCTTGAAAAACCATCCTCTGAGGTGGCGTGCGTCGAACACCGGTATCGGCGGGTCCCCCCAAGTCGCCATGTCGGTGTGCCGCTGGCCGGGTATCAGGAGCGGAACCTCCGGGTCACCACTTGTAGGAAAGCGGAGCCGTGGACTCGGCGAGGCGATGTGGCTCTCCTACATTTTTGGGGTGCGCAAGGCCCGGCCGGAAATGGAGTGGTAGTGGTGATGGCAAGCGACCGCCCAGGCGCTCGGTCGTGTTCCATCTGTTCTCTCGCGGCGCGTGGCACTGCTGACGCAGCCCGGCAAGCACCGCTGCTGATGATGATTGTGGGATGCAGGGGTGATGATGATAGTGGCGCTGTTAGCGGGTGAAGCTGCCGCCACTACAATGTATTTGTAACTCCACTCTCCCATGTTGAGCCTTGACACTTGCGCCAGGATGGCCGAGTGCCTCACTCGGTCGAAGGCGCTCTGCAGGTCTAGGCCCACTACCACCTTGCTGTCCCTTGTATCGTCCTCGATGATTTTTTTCTTCAGTTGTAGATCGCGTCTTGGGTGCTCAAGCCTCTCCTGAACCCGATCATCGAGTCCGGATACAGGCCCTCTTCTTCGAGGAAGTCCTGCCACCTGTTCGCCAGCACGTGCTCTAGGACCTTCCCCACACACAATGTTAGCGAGATGGGCCGCAGGTTCTCAATGCTCGGTGGTTTTCCCGGTTTTGGAATGAGTACCGTTTTAGCTGTCTTGCACTGTTTCGGTAGTCGGCCGCTTCGCCAGCATCTGTTGTAATATTTTGTCAGCGCTTTGATCGACGAGTCGTCGAGGTTTCTGAAAGCCTTGTTCGAGACTCCGTCTGGTCCCGCTGCCGATCTGGTGTTCAGCTCCCGCAAGGCCTTTGCAACCTCGGCCGTCGAGATGTCCCGATCCAGCCTGGCATTGGCGATCCCCGCGTAACCTGGGTGTTGTTCGGCCGTTGTCTGTGGTAGATACTTGGCGCTCTGCTCCTTGATCAAGGGTCTTCTCGGCTTCGCGCATGACCTGCGCCATGCGGTTTTGCTGGAATGATTTAGTTTTGGCCTCGTCGAGCAAGTGTCTGATCAGAGACCAGGCCTTGCCCTGGTGGAGGCTGCCGTCGATGCGGTTGCACACCTCGTCCCACTGCTGTCTGCAGAGGAACGCGCTGTGTTTTTCAATCGCTCGATTTAGCTCCGCCACCTTCTTTCGAAGCTTCCTGTTCCATCGCTGCTTCTTCCAGCGCTCCTTCATGGACCTCTTCGTTTCGATGAGGTTCGCCATTCGGCTGTCTACGCATGTAATGTCGTCGCTGGTCTCGATCTTCTTGATCGCTTCCTGGACTTCCTTCTTCAGCTTCGTCGTCCATGCTTCAATGTCTTCGATTTCGAGCCTTCCCGGGTCGTCTCTTCTCTGCTTGCGGAAGGCGTCCCAGTCAGTCCATTTGTGTTCGATCTTGCATCCGCCTGTGCCTGCCAGTTCGATCTCTAGTATGTAATGATCGCTCCCCAGATCTACTCCGGTGTTGCGCCACGTAACCTCTCCTCCGTTCTTGATGAAGTTTGGGTCCGGCGTGGTGTCCCGTTGAGTCGACGTGAGGCCCGTGCGCGTAGGTCGCTTGGGGTTCGGGATCAGGGTTATTCTTGTTCCGTCGCTTCATACATCAGGTCTTTACCCTTGGCAGTTTTCTCTGTTGTACCCCCACGAGTGGTGTGGTGCATTGAAGTCACCCTCCACCACCAGCGTGGTTCTCTTGGCCAGGTTACTCGCTGCCCTCAGCAAGGTCTTGAATTTCTGGCTGTAGTCTTTCGGGTTGCTGTAGACGTTCACCACGTACAGCCCCTGCCTGCAGTTCTTGCCCGGTGCGACCTCGACGCAGACGTGTTCGTATTTAGTCTTTTTTCCGTTGTTCAGTTGTCGCTCTATCGCGGTCAGTCCCTTTCGCACGAAGGTACAAATCCCACGCCGACCAGACGAGTCGGCGTAGGCTCTGTACCCCGGCAGTGTCGGGTTCTGCACCACCGTTTCTTGCAGCATGATGATGTCTGGTTTCCTTGACGAGTTTCGAATCTGTTGCTGTAGTACCGTATTCTTGTTTCCGAGGCTTTGGCAGTTCCGTTGCCATATCGTGAGTGATTCCGTTCCCGACCTTATTGCGCGATGAGACTGCCCTGGCATGGTTATTGTACTGCTGGTTGCTGCGCTTGTTCTTGGAGGTACGGGTGGTTGGCGAACTGCGCCGCGAATATCGGGCTGCGTACCATAATTTTCTGCGTTTGCTCTGCGAGCTCGAAATGCTCGCTCAGGTTCCTATGGGACACCACCAACGTGGAGTTCATCTGTTCTAGTCTTGCGAACCGTTGCTCTGTCGCTGTCGCTAGGTTGTTGACCGTGACCGTCAGGTTGCTGAGTTGCTGACCGTGGCCGAGAGGTTGTTGACCGTGGCTGTCAGCTCCTCGATCTGGGCGTCGTAGTTTTTCTTCGTTGATGGTCTTGCTCGCTTCTTTGGTGCTTCTTCGTCTTCCTCCCTTGCGATTTCCATTGCCGCTGCTTCTTTCTTTGGTTGCTCATCTACTTGTTTCTGCTGCTGTTGCTCCTTCTGCTGACTTGGTTGCTGCTGCTGCGTCGGTAGCTGCTTCCCTGCCGAAGTGGTTCCCGATGTCACGGTCGTTGACCCCGTTCGATTCTTCTGCTGTTGCTGTTGCTGGTGGTGTAACTGCATTTGTAGGTTCCAGAGTCTCTTTTCCATTTCTGCAAGCTTTTTCGCCATTGACTCGTTGGCCATTCTCAGTTGCTCGCAGCATTGGTTGCCGCCGTACTTGTGCCCGTTCGTCGCCATCTTGTTCTCTCCCTTCGTGGCGTTAGCCTAGCTCACTCCTTCTCGCGGTTGTTGACCGCCGTGCGAGGTGCTGAGGGAGGAGTGACGTGGCGGTGACGTCGGGCGTCGTGACGAACTCCGCGATGCGTGGCGTGATCTGTCCGCGCCACGTGACGTCACGTCGCCCAGCTGGGGGAAGGAGGCTGGCGAGAGCACGCGCTGCCTCCGCTGTTCCTCGGTGTTTCTTCGCTCCCATCTTCGTCTTCGAACCACGAACGGGATCTTGAATCTCGCTGTACAGGCCTTGTCTCCAGTGGGGTGGCCCTCGCCGCATAGCTTGCGCTTGGGGACGCATTTGTGGTCGTCTCTTGGGTTGCTTGCGCCGCACCCCAGGCAGACTTTTGCGTTCGGTGTGGGACATACATCACTGCGACGGCCGACCTTCCCGCAGCATTTGCACACCTCGATTTGTTTCCTGTACAGGCTACACTGGTAGAGCGTTGACCCTTACCTCACGTACCTTGGTACCTTTTCGCTTTCGAAGGCGAAGATCACCGTCATCGACATGCCGATGCGTTTGGCCCCCACCGCCGTTGGGTTGTGCTTTGTCAATATTTGTTCTAAGATATCTGCGTCGCTGTCTGGCGTCGGTATTCCCTTGATGACTCCTTTGACCGTGCCGTGTGCGGCCGTCCCATACGCGTTGACCTCGTACTTGGTTCCCTGAACCTTGATCTCTCGAACTCGGACGTACTTTTCGGCTCGTTCTGCGTTCGGTGTGCTGATCACCATGATGTTCTGTTGGTAGTTCGGGCATGCCATGTCTTCGGCCCGCTCCGTCTTCTCGTTGCCTGCTGCCGCCATGACGGCCGCCGCGACGCACGCTGCGCCCCTTCTCGCGATGTCTAGCCCGCCGCGGGGCCTAAGCACGATCTTGGTCTCTTCTGCAGGCATGTTCGGCATGCGGGAGGCCCGAATGACCTCCTTCCTCAAGCTCTTGCCTCTCGTAGCCGTGCCGTTAAGCTCTGAAATATTGTTGACGGTAATAGAGGTCGCCTCACCTTGGGCGTCTCGTTGGTCCGGCTGCTGATTCTTCTTGCCGTGTCCACCGATGTGAAGCCAACCGGTCGATCGTCTGAACTCTTCAGGCGTCATTTCCTCCCCTTCTACTTGTACGCACATCCCGGTCGTTGACCCCTCCCTTGGTGACGTAGTAGCTGCGTCTTCTTCCCTCGTGTTCAGCAGCACGCCGGCGGTTAGGCTTAGCAAACGCTCAGTGCGTTAGGCTTAGCTTTACCATACCAGCGGCGAAAAAGTGCGAGCTCAGTAAATTGGCGAAAAACGCACCTTTTGCTGAAAGTCCGGTATCGGTCGATGACCGTTACGTTCGCGCACACACTGGTAATAAAATCGTCGTGATTAAAGCAACCAGCACTGGGTAATTGGAGATTAATTACGGAGCCGATGTGAGCATGTTCGCACTCCTCGGCGACCGCAGCGCCCTCAGGACCAGGACGAACTGTCAATGAGCTCTCGGCTTGTCCCCAGGCGACGTAACAAGGTCCTAAAATGACAAATGAGCTCCGACGCAGATGACCAACTCTGGGCCGTCCAGCTGGCTTAAACCGCCACCAGGGCCAAAGGACTGCTGGTCGCCGTTTAGGGAGGAGGCCGATTCTTCCTTGAAAACAAATAACGGTAAGTTCTCTCTCTCTCTCGCTCACCCTTCTCCACTTAACGCAGCGTGCGATCGGTAGATAAAACCATTTGGAATACTGTGTACACGTGAGTAGTCACAGAGAAGGCAGCATTTGCTCGTTAAGAGTCCCTTAATGAGAGAAACACAAATTACTTGCTCTGTAAGTACCGAAGTACTGCATCTGACCGAGTTTCTTTGGTTTGTGTCGTTGCAGTATAATTATTGGTACAGGAACGGCGTCTTCGGCACACCTGCCAGCACATGCCAAGCGATCGCTTGCTTGTTTTCTGGAGTAGAGGCTATGAGACTAGGTCTTGCGGTTGCCGTCAAAGTATTCCAACTGTTGCAAGGAGGGCCTTCTGTAGAAATGATAAGAGGCTGGGTGCTAACTACAGCAGGTTTATTTCGCCGTAGCAAAACATATACCCCTGAGAAAATGTTCTGCGTGAATGAAAGCGCGCAATCGCAGGGGACAAGGCATTCGCGTGAACACAATAAAAAATATATTCATGCTCGTTTTTTCAGCAAGTCAAGGGACATCGCGGTGACGAACAAGTCATTCCGTGTATGGCCTAAGCAGGCTTCGAAGAAATCTTTGGGGCATTGTTTCTCGAATCTTAGCACCCGCGCATAACGAAGGTTTAGCATGCATCGGCATTTCACATAGTCAATGGCAAGATTGCTGCCTGTCCCAGTTTTCAATGTGCATGCTGCACTCGGCGCTACTCATTTCGCCAGCGACCTGTATATGTGGCCAGTGTACAACTAGCCGCAAGAAAGCTATATGTCAAACACTATCGCGATTGGCGATCAAGGAATCGGTATGCATCTTTCTTCACGCAGGATTTTGCGTTAATTTTTTTTTGTATTCGCACTGCAGCACGAATCATTTTGTTCATTACGTGTTCTCAACACAACGGTGACTCGGACTCGAGCTACAATATTTTTCAGTTCCCGGGGAACAACGTATAAGTACTGAAAGGCTGCCAACTTCTTTCGCTCAGTCACTTCATGTCCTTTTTGTCTTCGATTGTGTATTCTCTTCTAAGGGTTTCACACAAGCTTAATTGCATGGGTGCCATGAATCCTGCGGTGGTATACCTGGCAACCTTCGCAGAAAAACTGTCGCCCTTCTAAAACAGCAGCGCCTGTTGAGGGTGTTTCTGGAAGCCGAGATGGCACTGCCGCTCTTGACGATCCTGGCATGAGCCGATCTGAACCGCGGTATATTCTATTTAGAGCGGGGCCAGTATTTCTAACAACACGTGCTCCTGGTGAAAATTCAGCTCTCGGTCATCACATAGCTGTTTGGTCGTAAATGTGCAATACACCAGGATAGATATAAACTACAATGGAATAAACTGCGCTTGTGTTTCCTCTCCGAGGATGTAGATGGCTCGAGGCGGGGCTTCGCAAATGGCCCTACTAGAATGGGACTTCACCGGGCGACTGAGGTCACGCGGAATCGGCTGACGTGGGCTAAAAAGGCTTATGCACTAAAACATCACTGCACAGCTACCTTAACAAACATGCGATAAGTTTTGAGATGCTGAAAAAAGACGCACACATCTCTTAAAATAACCACTGAAGTAGACGCGTGGAATGTCAACAAGCATTGCTTTAGTAACTTGCAAGTATGTTTAACTTGCGAACAATGATTGCATAACGTTTTTGTGAAACATTAGCGGCACGATAAAGTAGTTAACCCCGCCGTGGTCCAGTGGTCAAGGCGTTGTGCGACTCAGCTATGGACGGGGGTTCGATCTCGGCCGCAGCGGCTGTTTTTCAGATGGAGGCAAAAAGCGAAAACGCCATTGTGTCGAGATTTCGGCACGCAGTAAAGGCCCAGAGGTGGTCAAAATTAGTCCGGAGCCCTCCACTACAGCGCGCCCGATAGCAGAGGTTAAACCAAGGAGCATTACACCCTCAAAATTTGAAATCTGATAAAGTAGTTAAAGCTACAAATCTGTAAAACAACTACTTTGGATAAAATTTTTCCAGCTGTGTTACTTGTTTTTACGGGCAATCGAGCTTGCAGTAATCAACAAAACCTGTGAAAATCCGAATAACTATTAAACAAGAACATCGGACGAGTACGACACTTCGCAGTTTTCATTTTCGTACTTAAAGGGGCTCTGAAACACACCCGACAAGCGCTTTCACTCTTTCCTTCGTGCCTGGAAGGACTGCGAAGGCTATAGTTATCGCCAGCACGAAGCGACGTTGCGGGATTTTCATGTCGGAGGAGATTCGCCTTCCGTTTGTTTTGTTTTTGTAGGCGATTTTTTAAGGCGGCTATCGAGTGCGTTTATTGCTACGGGTAAAAGAAAGTGGCCAATAGCCGCTACATCGCTGTAATGACGTAATTCGAGCGCTCAAAAAAAGCCGAGTCTCGGGAAAGAGAGGAAAATCTTTTGAGAAAATGTCTAAGTTATCCGATGGGCATAGTGCTGTAATTTTTGGCTGAGGTACTTTGTGGCCCCCTAATCTAAGTACTAGATGTGTTTGTCCACTACGCTCTGAAAGCATTTAATATTTAGAAAAAGGTTGAACAAAAGTGTTACAGGGTCCCTGTAAGGAATCTTTTGAAGCGTACGGAACGATTGTCGACAGTACCGATGGCACAGAACACCTATACTCGTTCTCCAAATTAAAGTACTTCGCCGTCATTCTATTCAAATCTTTTGAATGCATTACAGTTGGTACTAAGGCCGACTCACCTGCAGAAGGGCGGGATAGCTCCATCGCAGAGCCAGGCACCGATGTAGGAGCGGAGAAGAATGCTGTGCAAGAAGAGCCCACACCCAGTGCCTTTTTATACGTGGCTTACCGTTTGATTTCTCTGCGTGTGTAACTGGGGTAAACCCAATTACCGCGGCGGTGACGCGGGTGACGATAATTGAAACATGCGTGCTATGGAGGTGCGCTCTAGTTTTGAGCCCCCCGCTTCCATGTGGGCTCGCTAATGCAGAGCGCTCCTCGTTCTATATGCGTGATGGCCTTTGGGCGGGCATAGAGGTTGGCGGCCGTGAGTGCTTGTAGGGCATGGCTTCGGGTCAAACGCATTTGAGCTGTCGGAACAAAGGAAGTTCTTACAGGGTTATGCCATAAAGGATCCTCACTCAATGACCTCGGTTATTGTATTTATTCGAGGCTTTTAGCCTAAGTTGGTTTCTTCGTGAGGAAAAGGTGCGGTGTTTAGAGGTGAGGTGCAGTAACCTATTCGTGGACGTATGTAATAAACGCATTCAGTCTTACTCGCAGATGAATGCAAAGACTAAATATAATTCTTTTTTTTTCTTTTTCTCTGGCCTAATATCTTCTCGAGAGGGTAAGGTATTTGCTGAGTAGATTCGATTTGATGACAAAGAACACTTCGAACACCGGTTGGCCGTACATGAAACGCTCAAATAGGTAGTCCATTAGGAGTAGTAAAATATTGTAGTCAGCTACCCCGGATTTCTGCTGCAACCATTGTTCTAATACGATCGCTTTGTGTTCACAACCGTGATTCGTGTTTACTGGTCTTAATACGAGCCCCCTTACTTCCGTACTATTGCTCCCGTCGGTTCCATAAATACGTCACAACTGAGAAAAATAAATCGTCTTCCTCTACAAGCGTACATGTATCACTTTTTTTCTGGTACGGCACAGCCGTCAATGCAGTAAATACCAATTTTAAAAATGGCGCTAGATCATCTCTGACCATGTGATGACTAGGCGTTCCTGATCGCTTGATGGCAGATTCGCAGGAAATTCTATCAGCAAACCTAAGGGATATGCATCCCGCTCCCCCAAAGCATTTCTAATTAGTTATGAATGCAAACGCATTATGGCCCATCGACCGCCGCTCAGGGGTGTTGAGTTTTTTTTGCGTTGCGTGTAATGTTTTAGTGTTTTGCTGAGGAGTTTGTTTTCAATGTATGTGGCCAATTCCCTTGCGGACAATCCTCTTGTACAGGTGCGGGTTCGTAGGGTGTGTAGGTTCGGCTGCGTAGGTTGAAAGGGTGCGTAGCGTGCGTAGACTGAAAGTTGCGGGTGCGTAGGTTGTGTAACAGAACAATGAGAACTTGGGAAACGGCCATGCTCCAATCAGAGTAAGTGACACAAATAGTGTAGGCGTACGTCTCAGGACGCGTCTGATGTGTTATCCGCAGAAATCCGAACTTATCTGCATTCCTCCCAGCAAACGACACTTGCCCAGGTTCTCCCACTACAGACATTCAGCTTACACTACACGATAACGTCATCCCGCTCGTTCTGTGTATTCGGGTTCTTGGACTCCGCATTCATAAATCAGGCTTTAATACGGACACCATCAAAGCCCTCTGTGCAAGTTCCCTGTAAATACGCTGCCTAAGCATTGCGCATGCTAGTGGATTTTGGGAGCGTACAAGAGCACTCTCGACACCGCCTTTTCTGCTGAACTAGCCCAGTTCTTTTGCCAGGTGCACAGTTTCAGCTGCTAAGACAAATGCGCGAGGGGCCTTCGCAAAATTCGGGACAAAATGGTATTCAATCAGTGGATGCAAAACCTTTTTTCCAGAAACCAGCTGGGGAAGCTTCCAGGATATGTTTTACACAACTAGACGGGGCCCCGGAGGCCACTACGAGGAGTGCAGGTGGCGATTGACAATCAAACGTAATGGCACACAACAATTAATACTGCCACTGCACTTGAACCCAACACTCATAACAGGAAACACGCACGTTGAGTAATAGTTTTACATGAGTGAACATATACAGTAGAATCTGGATAAACGAAATCGCTTAAACGGAATTGTCGCAAAAACATAACAGTAGCCTGCAAGTTGGTTGGTGTTGTGTTCAGATAACGCAAGAAACCTTCCGCTAATCGGAATTAAAATTTCTGCGTATTCGTGTGAACGCAACCGAAAATGGAACTTCTTCTCAGGCCCGTTGCCCCGAGCATCAGCTTTTTCCGGTTCCGGCTGTTTCGTTTGTTTGTTTTTTAGCCTTGTTGACCTAGTAAACCTCGTCTCATTAGCAGTCAGCCGTGTTAGCGCGACGAATGCAACATCGCAGTTCTTGTTCTCGTCGTTCGGTCTCGAATTACGTCGCCGTGGTTACAGGGCTTAGCTCATGCCGCCTGGCTTGTGCCATCGTGGTGCTATTCGTGCTCCATTACCACGTTGCCGTCTCTTAAATTCGGTGGGCCGTAATAACTCGCGAAGTTCAGGCCTCTAGCCTCCGTTGTCTCAATGGCGGCACAGAAGCGTGCACACCATGCGCTTACGTTAGAAAAGAAGATGGACATCATTTTTGACTCCGAAAGCGGCTCTTACACTGAGACGGCGCTCGCGACGAAGCACGGTCTCCCAAAAAGCAGCCTAATGAGGATCCCGCACGGCAAGGAGAAGCTACGGGATGTCTTCGAAACTTCGCGATTCGGGCCCCAAAAGAAGCGTCTCCGATGAAGAGGTGGGCGAGGAGGATGAGGCGGAAGATGAATGGAAAGAGATGTGAAGAGATGTGAAGAGTGTCTAAGAGATTTTTTTAAAAGGAACGAGGATCTGAAACGTAGTCAGAATCTTAAGTGCCATGTAAAAGCGATCCAGAAGATGCAGATGAAAAGACTAAAAAAATTGATGCAGTTTTTAGTGCACCGTGACTAATTGTTGCCAAATAAACTGTGTACATGCTGTGCCTAAACCTCTTGTAGTGCTCAGAGGTGCATGAAATGGCAATAAGCGTTTGTACGCACATAAATTTGCACTTTTGCAGATCTCGCTCAGTAAACAGAACTCCTGTTAATGAAACTACCTTTTTCGGCCACTTGAGTTCCGTTTACCGACAGTCTACTGTACACCACACATTTGCACACACATTGTTGCTCAGGTCTTTTCCATCAATCGATGGGGTCTTCGAAGTTCACAAACTATTAGCGCGTACTCCTGAACGTGAAAACATCAGGGCGCCTGAATCTATTCAAAATGAATTGAAAATTTTACTGATTCGTACTGAATATATAATTTGTTCGCAAGCGGAGTATGATCCAGGAATCAGTTCCGTGTGTGTACAGAAAGACTGTGTTGTTTTAAGGATGTTACTGTTGTTAAAAAATTGCGCGATATTCCAGATTGGAAATAGCGTAGTAGGCAGAAATAGCACCTTTTATCAACTGGAATAACATGAACCTGTTCGACCCTGGTGGTTTCAATTGACGCCACCACTTCCAAGTTCCCATAGCGCACAGAGAACGAAACCTTGCGTTTTAGCGCGAGATGGACGCTACAAAGAAGCTCCGGTAAATACAGGTTTATGGCATTGGGACTTTTTTATAAAACTGTAGGTCCCAGTTTGATTCAGAAGCTTATAACTGTAAAAATATGTACGCTACCAAGCTCATTTTTTGTTTATAGGCTCATGAGATTATATAATTTAAAAAAAACATGCAAAACGCTATTTCTCCTCAACATAAAATTTTTAATTGCGGGATGTCCTGATTAATAAATCAGTTATTACTTGCGGTACCAGGTCTGTTTTTTCGTTTGTTTCTGGGCTTATTGGGCCACGTAATATATGACAACACGCAAAAAACTTTTTTTAGCATGAGATGAAAAAAATCAGGGCAGAAAGGATTAATCGCTCGAAATAAATTTGAAGCTGGGGAGAAATGCGGAACGTTTGCAATGTGACGGATACTTTTTTGCGACAACTTGGTGATTTTTGTCAAATTTGCCTGAAAAGATGTTGTCCAAACTTTGTTGCAATATTAAGCAAACGGAGGTTAATATATGTTAAGTTTTATTTCAGTCGGAAGAAACTATTGAAGTCTGAATGACGCTCCGGTTGTAGAGAACGTGTTTCACACATGGCGGAAATGTGAGAGCCCCAGCTGAGATTGGACGAAAGTGTCACACAAAATGTTATGTTATTCTACCATTACAATTTCCTGCCCTTCATACGTAATACCTAATGAGATTTGTATACACTTTTTCAATATTTCTCCCCGGCTCTTCCTGTATTCCTGTAACGAACTGCGGCACCGATCCCTCCTTTGAAAACGGTCTTAATTGACATTGACCGTGTATCTGCTGACTTCGCTGAAAATGTCGTCGAAAGGCGGCACTTTTCTTGCATATTGGGAAACAGCGCGAACTGACAGGGACATAAATAAGAAAGAAGTGAACAGGACAAGTGCTGACTTTCAACTTGATTTGATGGAAAAGACGTCGTAACTACTTATACATACACAGACTGATACTGATATCCTGTACAAACACAAAGACAGGCGTACTAGAGAGTTGCTGGAGTCTTACTACATCAGAAAATGGGGGAGTGAATGTATCGCTGAATCATAGCTGCGCTGCACGAAAAAGAGTTTGTTTATTTGGAGCGGTCGTTGCGATAAGGTGTTCCAGTGTTAAGAAGGGTGCGTTGTCAACAGTGGAGTGTTTTGGTCGTGTTGGTATGTCATTGACTGGTGTGGGCACGTGGCGTGGTGGGGGAGGAGGATTCTGTGCGTGTATAAGTAGTTACGGCGTCTTTTCCATTAAATCGAGTTGAAATTCAGCGCTTGTCCTGTTCACTTCTTTCTTATTGTGTCCCTGTTGATTCGCGCTGTTCCCCAAGATGCAAGTACACCAACTAGCCCCACTCGCCACCCTGGTACTTTTCTCCCGCCCCTGCCACGTAAATGCCTCTCTTCTCTCACCCGCCCACTGCTCTCACACTCTTCCCCTCGCGTCTCGCTCCTCCCGCTACAAACACGGTGAGGCTTTACTCAAGGACACAGGGTAAGCCCCATACTTCCGATCCATTCTTGGCCATTTTGAGGTACATTTTTCCCCGCCTCTAATAAAGGTAATTACATAATTCATATACCATTTTCTTTTATATTTTGTGGTATTTTAACTATGCTATATGTATAAAGATCAGAATAAAATTGCGTGTTTTATTATTTTTTCAGTTGGTACCGAAATTTTGGCTTTATTTGCTTATTGGTCTGGGCTGTAGAAATAGCAGGGGAGACCTACTAGTTGAGTTTGCAGAACGGAATAACATACGCATAATGAATTTAGGATCGCGCTGCAGAATCGATATTCAGCTCTTACCGAAGAAGCCGAGCTTACGACATAGGAACCCAGCGACAACCTTACACGCATTATCATGGAGTGTGCAGTAGAAGTCGGAGGCACGATGGCTAGACAGGATACTGGTAAACTTTCCCAGGAGACGAAAGATCTAATTAGGAAACGGCAAACCATGACAATCTCCACCCCAGATGACAGAATAGAACAAGCGGAGCTTTCGAAATAATCAATAAGCGTAAGACAGCTGACATACGGAGGTATAACATGGAGAGGATCGAATACGCTGTAAAGAACGGAGGTAGCCTGAAAACAGTGAAGTGGCGTCTTGGCGTGGGGAAAAATCAGATGTATGCACTTAAGGATAAGCAAGGCAATGTCATCACAATAGGGATAAAATAGTCACAGTGGCCGAGGAGTTCTATAGGGATCTGTAGAGTAGCCGGGATATCCAGGATAATGCCGAATGAGAAAGTAGTTCAAAGGAGATAGACATCCCACCAGTAGCGACCGAAGAAGTAAGAAGGCTTTGAAAGAAATGCAAGGGGGCAAAGCACCTGATGAGGATCAGATAACAGCAGACCTCTTGAAGGATGGCGGAGAAATTGTACTTGAAAAACTGGCAAACCTGTATACGCAATGCCTATTGACCGCAAGTGTACCGGAATCTTGGAAGAGCGCGAACATCATCCTAATCCATAAGAAAGGTGACATGAAGGACTTTAAAAATTACAGACCGGTCAGCTTACTGTCAGTCGTCTACAAGGCGCCTACAAGGTACTTACGAAGGTAATCGCTAACAGAATTTCTGCAACCTTAGACTTCAGTCAACCTAAAGAACAAGCAGGGTTCCGTAAAGGTTATTCAACAATGAACCATATTCACACGATCAATCAGGTGATAGAGAAGTGCGCTGAGTATTCTGAACCCCTATATATAGCCTTCATAGATTATGAGAAAGCATTTGACTCGGTCGAAACCCTAGCAGTCATTCAGGCATTACGGAACCGGGGGGTAGATGAGCATTATGTAAAAATATTAGAGAATATCTGCAATGGGTCCACAGCTGTCATCATCCTCCATAAGGAGAGCAGTAAAATACCTATAAGGAAGGGCGTCAGACAAGGAAACAGCATCTCTCTATAGTTATTACCAGCATGTTTATAAGAAGTATTCAGAACGTTGGATTGGGAACAGGTGGGAGTAAGGGGTGATGGAGAATATCTCAGTAACCTGATATTTGCTGATGACGCTGCCTTGCTAAGCAACTCGGGGGACAAATTGCAAAGCGACGAACAGAGTAGAACCGTGGGCCTGAAAATTAATATGCAATTAGCCAAAGTAATGATCAATAACCTCGGAACAGCACAGCAGTTTGGGATAGGGGGCGAGGTAGTGGAAGTGGTAAGCGAATATATCAACTTAGGCCAACTTGTGACCCCAGATCCCAACCATGAGACAGATAATTAGAAGGATCAGAATGGGGTGGGGTGCATATAGCAGACATTATCAGATAATGAATAGCAGCCTACCATTGTCCCCTAAGAAGAAAGTGTATGACAGCTGCATCTTACCGGTACTCACCTACGGGGCAGAAACTTGGAGGCTCACTAAGAGGGTTCAACTTAAATTGAGAACGACTCAGCGGGCAATGGAGCGGAAAATGATAGGTGTAACATTAAGGGACAAGAAGAAAGCGGAGTGGGTCAGGGAACAAACGCGTGTTAAGGACATATTAGTAGAAATTAAGAAGACGAAATGGCCGTGGGCAAGGCATGTAATACGAAGGCAAGATAACCGTTGGTCATTAAGGATAACAGAGTGTGTCCCTAGAGTAGGCAAACGTTGCAGGGGGCGCCAGAAAGTTAGATGGTCAGATGAGATAATGAAGTTTGCGGGGATAAATTGGTCACAGTTGGCACAGGACCGGGGTAATTGGAGAATAATGGGAGAGGCCTTTGCCCTGCAGTGGGCGTAGATAGGCTGCTGCTGCTGATGATGATATAAAAATCACGCCTCACCAATTTCTCGAAGAAATCAACCGGGAAAACTCGCACAGCGGGGTGCGAACACAGCTCACAAGGAGAATATTTTTTTTAATCTGTGCACGACAGATGGGAACATCTTAGTTGCAGCAAACTGGCTTTGTATTTTTTCTACTGTGTTTAATTTTTAAGGACGCGCGCTTCATAGTTGATTGATTGATTGATTGATTGATTGATTGATTGATTGATTGATTGATTGATTGATTGATTGATTGATTGATTGATTGATTGATTGATTGATTGATTGATTGATTGATTGATTGATTGATTGATTGATTCTGGGGTTTAACGCACCGACGCTTCACCGGTGATGAGGTGCGCCGTAGTGGAAGGCTCCGGGTTAATTTTGACCGCCGGGGGGGTCTTTAACGTGCGCGGCAATCCCGAAACACACGAGCGTTCTTGCTTTTCGCCTCCATCAGAGAAGCGGCCGCTGCGTCCGGAAATCCATCCCGTGTCCTTGTTTCATACCTAATAGCCTGATGGACTGTATTGTGAATATTAGGGCGGACTTCTGGGGAAGTTTGTATTTCATTGTAGGCGTGTAATCCCTCTACCATGTGGTTACAAATACATGGGGCAGACGTCGCGATGCTTGAACGTGCGCTTGCGCGAGCATCGGCGGGATGTGAAGACGGGGCACACTAGCCAGCTCAGTGCACATTGCCGGGAATGCAAATGCACGCTTCTCTTTACCGAAGCTGTAGTCATAGCAAAGCATGAATGTAGAAACTTTATGGACCGGTGATGATGATCTTATCGGTGCCTTCCATCTCACAGGAGCAGTTCAGGCTCGAGCTGCTTCGTCTTTCTCTCATCGCCATGTTGTAAAATAGAACACAGTCATCGCATCACCGGGATGTCTCGGCCCTTGGTCCTCTTATTCCACAATGAAAACCAGCTCGCAAGAGAAATCACTGCGACGTTTTAAATGGCTCGCCTTGGTCACTCTTGCATAACAATGCCGTCTTTGGATTTATCGGCCAAGTGAATTGCGCAACTTGCCCCTGAATAATTCCCGATGGCCTCACCTTGTGCCTTGTTCTTTTTTTCTTCCTTTTGTTTTCATCCGTATGTTTTTTTCTGTGTGGTGCCAGGTGCCGCAAATTGCCCGTTATTGCCTAGTTGTTATCTGTAAGAGCACGAGCTGTGTCAAAAGATATTGTCATGTGGTCACCTGAAAGATGGTTGTATATGCTGGGGAGTTTAATCTTCTCTAAATATTTTGCTGATGTGCGCATTTTTCGTGCAATTTATGAGCGTTTTTACGAATGCTGATGGTTTGATAACGGTGTTGGACGCGCCGACGCTACATACGCGATGAGGTGCGCCGTAGTGGAGAGCTGATTAATTTTGACCATAGGGGATCTTTAACATGCGCCGAAATCTCGAACACGCGGGCGTTTGCGCTTTTCGCCTGCGCGGCTGCCGCGGCCGGGAAACGAACCCGCGTCCCTGGGCTACGAATAAATGCTACTTGGAAGTTGTGCTTGTCCGTGTCGTCCTAGCCTTGGTGTAATTTTTGGCGTTTTACACCAAGGCAGTTCTTGTGGGGTTTGCTGCTTTTAAAGACTATATATATACAGTCGAACACGGATATATCGAACTCCAAGGGGATCGCGAATTAGTTCGATATATGAAAAATTCGATATAAAAAATATGGGCTCTGAGACCTCACCTATGGCGGACGATCACTTACCGATCGTCGCATTCAAGAATGACAACTAATTCCGCACTCACGACGCAACAGAACACTTTATTTCCGTGAAAAAAAAAATCGCTGATCTTGGCCTGCTTCTTCGTCCTGGAAATGAAATTAAAGACACTGGTCTCGATCTTCTCGAGGCTGCCCAACTACAAAATTCCTGCAGCACGCTGCGCCTTCGCACACCATGCACAACACGCACGCAAACGAAGAACAGCGCGCAGGTACCACAAGAACTTTGAAGGTAACAATTCCAAGGCTCCCTAAACGGACTCCAACAAAGCGCTGGCGATGGTAATCTCCGAGAGAAACAGTGATCTCCGAAAGGTGCGGGACAACTCGCCAGACAGCAGCAACAGCAGCAAAATGCAAAAGAAGGAGGAGGCCGCCAGCGCCTTCGTTCCCTCTTCCTTTTCCGGAGACGACATCGGGGGAACAGACCCAGAGAGAGAGAAAAACAAAAAACCTTTTTCGGCAAGCCGAGGAACGTACGCAGCCGCAAAACAAACAAAAAAAGGACGTGCGCAGTCGGGGCATCCCTACCTCGCACTGCCACATTTTCCGAGCGTTCGGGCTTGTGTGCCTAGAGAGGTTTAGCATACCGGGCTCCGTCCGCTAACGCTACGGCGGCCGGTAGCGGGGCCCGACTGGGCAAGCCAAATTCGTTCCGGTAGGGGGGATTATAGTTCCGCGAGCCAGTCTTCGCCATGCCCGCGCATTCCTCCACATCCTCCTCAACCTCAAACGGGAGTGCAGCGACCGCCGAAGAGCACCTTCCAACTCGCGCGGCGTTCGATATACCCAATGTCGCTAAAAATACCGTTCGATATAAACGTACGAATTGCTATACTTTTACACAGAATTTTCAAGGGGATAATTTATGAGTTCGATATAGACAATAATTCGATATACCCGTGTTCGATATATCCGTGTTCGACTGTATATATATATATATAGTTTTATAGACTTTCAAGACTATAAAGAGCCTTGCGCCGGCCTTCGCTGTCTAGCATGCGTAATCATGCGAACGGCAATTAAACTTCGCAGTTCAATATCTCGAAGTACAGATGCGCTAGAATTCTGCCAAATGAAAACGCTTAGAAACACTATTGTGTCTAACTTTTCAATACAAACATGTCTGCTCGCTGCAGCCACTAAAAAAGTAATTATTCAATTTTAGTCAATTAAGCCACCGGCATCAATATTTACCACCTAATTATTTGTCCCCCTGGGCGCACAACCTCACTGTAGAGGTGGCGTTCACGTAAATCTAAACGCCTAATTCTAAAAAATCTGTCGACTTAATTTTGATCACCCTGTATATTCAAAGCCAAATTTAAACGTCTAAGTCCGATGTTAATGTTCATACTTGCCAACAATGTTGAACAAGAAGAAGACATTACGCAAACATACGGCAGAAAATCAATACATGAGTGATATTTGCACTGTTTTTTATTTTAAAAAGTAAGAATGCTTGCTTTTTGGGATATCAACTAGAATACTATATCAACTGCAAAAACCCTCGCCTGCTGTTGCCCGCGCTACCGAGCGGAATTAAAAAAAATCAAATGACAACAGCAACGAAATGTTCCACAAGATAAATTTCGCGTTCCACTTGGAACGCTAATGGAGTAGGGCAACGTGGTTCTATAAACGTAGTAGTAGAGTGCCTCGATTCACGCCCGTCTCCGCCGTGCGGCAGTGCTGACATCGAGGCACCCGACTTGGAGCAGTGGGCACCCGTACATTGTACGTACTTAATGGCCGAGTGTTCATTGCTCTTTTGGAGGCTAACTAGGAAACCACGCAGAAAACTTGACCGAGTGTCGAAGCATAACCACGAAGAAAACTTGCCCGAGACCCCAAGTGTAACCACGCATCACCTTAGCCAAACCAAGAATAAGCTAGGTGGGGACGACAGCTTCGCTGTTTTCCCAGTATTCGCGCCGTAAGTGCGGAGCTGCCCCAATTTCCTGTTTGTTCTTTTTCTCCTTTCACTCATTTCGTGGTTAACATCGGGTTTTAGTTTGCCACCTGGCAGGTTGTACACATTGTGCAGATTAAACATTCCAACTTTCCGTTCAATTTCTCGCTGTGAGCTTCTAAGCCTATCGTTGTGACGGGCGTCGACATATGACGTGAGAATTATGCGAGGAAAGTCACGCCGAACTTCTAAAAGGAACTCAGCAACACTGTCGATACCCCGCACGGGGCACCTTGAGTAATCTTGGTGACGGTGTTGGCGACACCGCGGACCCTGAGCCCCCATACATAAGCTGAATCCAACCGTGGCGATGTGTTGTAAGGTGAAGAGTAGAAACCTCAAACGGTGGCCGTCGGAGCCTAGGTCAAGCTCCGGCGGATGGGCTCCCTGTCTATTTACCAGGCAGGGAGCTCCGGGACCTCTAAAGCTACCAGGGTAAGGTTTGAGAAGAAAGAACCCCCGTCCCCTGCTCTTATGCTATAGCTTATAGTATTCTCTAAACCCCCCAAACCAAATGATCGGGCCCTGAAAAGGGCCCGCACCAAAGTAACGTCGAAACCTCTTCTGAACATTGACCTCCGAAGCAATGACATCTTTCCTCGCTTCCTCATTATGCAATCTCTTGACAAAGAAACCCCCGTAAGTGGAAAATCAGTCTTTCTTGTTGCAAAGTTTCTTGAAAGTGTTGCTGGGAAAAACTACAAGGCGAAAAAACTTTCTTCTGGAAATGTGCTGATTGAAGTCAGCCACAAAGAGCAGGCCAATAAGCTCCTTCAACAAACTAACATCGATGGTCTAGAAATTACAATCACACCTCACAGAACCCTAAACTCTTCTCAAGGCCTCATCTCCGAACTCGATCTAATCAACGAAACCGAAACCGACATCCTTGAAGGACTGCGTGACCAAGGGGTCACAGCAGTCCGGCGCATCACAATAAGACGAGATGGCAAAGAGATCAAAACAAAGCACGTAATTTTGACCCTTGACAGAACCCCACTACCAGAATCCGTGACGGCAGGTTACCTGCGATGTCCCACGCGCCCGTACGTGCCAAACCCACGCTGCTGCTACAAATGCCAGCGGCATGGGCACGGTACTAACTCTTGCCGGGAGAGACCAAAATGTGCGAAGTGTGGTCAACCTGATCATCTTACAGACAAGTGTTACGCAAGCAACTTCACCTGCCCTAACTGCCACGGACCTCACGCAGCATATTTACGATCGTGCGAAACGTTCAGAGAAGAAAATCAAATCATCACATTGAAGGCCAATGAAAACATCAGCTTTCCGGAGGCCCGGAAGAGGTTTGCATTCTTCAGCTCTGGAAGGTACGCCGACACTGCTCGCCGGGGGGAGGAGCGGCGCCTGGTTTCGGCGGCGACGCAATACAGCTCAGCTGACTTGCTCCCGCCCCGGCCCCCCACGAGGCCCCCTGTGGCAACCGCCCCGGTCGCCACGCCACTTGCTGGACCGGCAGCGGTTGAGGTGGCCACTCATGCTGACGGGAGCGTAGTCCCTCCTGTCCCTGCCTCACAGGTATCGAGCACACCCAAGAGCCCTGAGGAAATGGACACGGAGGGAACCGCGCCCTCTCCAAACCTCGCCCCACCACCTGTCCTGCCCGCGGTGCCCACGACGCCCTCGGCAGTGGTGGCTGAAGAGAAAAGCGCCCTAACGGGTGCTACATCCAGGTCCAGGCAGACCAGTCTGTCGGGCACACCCAGGACATCTGGAGATGAGATGGACGTCGGGCCGTATCTGCCTGCATCGCAGCGCAAAGAACGGCCTCCGACGTCCAAGCCAACATACAGGCCCAAAAAGCCCCTTCCAAGAGTACAAGCCCCGAGAGATAAAACATGAATACACACTCATACATAAATTCCAGTTGCTCCTAAATGTCCATAATGGGAAAACAAAATATCATCCAATGGAACTGTAGAGGCCTTCTTAAAAATCTTGATGATGTCTACGAGTTACTGCATGCCATCCAAACAAGTGTCATGTGCGTACAAGAAACACATTTAAACAGAAAACATACCAACTTCTTCAACAATTATCTGGTTTTCAGAAAGGACAGAGATGGGTGCCCAACTTCTTCTGGTGGTGTGGCCATAATCGCACAAAAATCCTTAGCGTGTCATCCAGTCACTCTGAGGACTATCCTTGAGGCTGTTGCAATCCGAACGATAATCTTTCACAGGCTAGTAACAATATGCTCCATATACATCCCTCCTGATTATCGGCTAACAAGTTCTGATTTCGAAACTCTGATAGATCAGTTCCCTGAACCTTATATACTATTAGGTGACCTGAATGCATACAACTCACTCGGGGGATCTTCTCGAACAGATGCGCGGGGTCGCCTCATTAAAAGGTTCTTAACATCGTCAGCAGCATGCCTATTTAACAAGAAACAGCCTACATACCATAACATAGCACACAACACTTACCCACACCTAGACTTAGCTATTGGCTCAGCAGTTCTCTTCCCATCCCTGAAATGGGAGGTGAACACCAACCCGTACGGTAGTGACCACTTCCCTACCTCACTATCGTATATAGGCCGAAACAGTTCCCCTTCCCACAAAAAGTTCAATGAAGCGAGAGCTAATTGGAACACGTTCACAGAAACATCTAAACTACACCACACATCCATAACACACCTACACGCAGAGGAGGCAACGCCACTGGTCACGGCGCACATTCTTGACGCCGCTGAAAAGTCCATTCCCCAGGTCTCCGGTGCCCCGCGCAACCAAAGGAGGTCCTGGTGGAACCAGGACTGTAGGCAGGCACGAGAGGCCCAGAACAAGGCGGGGGGTATCCTTCGTCGATACTCTATTTCAGATAACCTGATATCTTACAAAATAGCGCAGGCCCGGGGGAAGCGCGTGCGCCGTGAGGCAAAGAGGGAAAGTTGGCGCGCCTTCCTCACATCCATAAACTCGTACACTGACACACACAAAGTTTGGACACGAATACGTAAACTTAAAGAGCAACAGACACACAGCCTGCCCCTGGTTAGCCCAACAGGGGACACACTCGAAGATCAGGCTAACACACTCGCACAACATTTCCAACACGTGTCCAGTTCCGCACATCACACAAACACTTTCCTGAAACATAAAACCGCTGCCGAAAAGAAGCTATTATTGATAACAACAGGTCAGCCACTTCTTATAACTCGGAGTTCTCGCTTCATGAACTGAGGGCTGCTCTGAGCGGCTGTAAGCCTTCAGCTCCGGGCCCAGACAACATAACATATACAATGATACAACACCTGCACACAGACACTCTTGCAACACTCCTTCACCTTTACAACAAAATATGGCTCTCGGGGCACATTCCGAGGTCTTGGAGGAAGGCTATAGTGATTGCTTTGCTGAAGGAGGGGAAGGACCCATCCTCTCCGTCAGTTATCGCCCTATCGTCCTGACAAGCTGTCTGTGCAAGCTTCTCGAGAAGATGATCAACAGAAGACTTGTGTACTTTCTGGAGTACAACGGACTTCTCGAGAGCTGCTAGGCAGGCTTCAGGGCGGGGCGATCTACAAATGATCAACTCGTTGCCTTAGAATGCTACATCAAAGATGCATTTATTCATAAACAGTATTGTATGACAGTATTTTTCGATATTGAAAAAGCGTATGATACTGCATGGCGGTATGGAATTCTTTGCGACCTAAAGTCTTTTGGTTTGTCAGGCAACATGTTAAATACGCTTGCAAGCTACCTGTCGGAAAGAACTTTTCGTGTGAGAGTGGGCAATGCACATTCCCGAGTTCACGTCCAGGAAAATGGTGTGCCTCAAGGGGGTGTTTTGAGCTGCACGCTGTTTATTATAAAAATGAACTCTCTTGGGAAAGGATTGCCACCAACCATTTCTTACTCTCTATATGTAGACGACGTTCAAATCTCCTTCAAATCCCGTAATATGTCTGTTTGCGAGAGGCAAGTCCAGCTTGGTGTCAACAAACTCGCTGACTGGGCAGACAGGAATGGATTTAAGCTTAATCCAGAAAAGTGCACTTGTGTTGTATTTTCAAGGAGGCGCGGAATTTATGCTGATCTGATATTAAGCTTAAAGGTTTCTCAATCCCTCTCAAAAAGGAACACAAATTTTTAGGCTTGGTACTTGATGAAAAAATGACATTCATTCCCCATATAAAACACCTGAAACCGAAATGCCTCAAAACCATGAATATCCTGAAGGACCTCTCGCATTGCTCCTGCGGAGTGGACAAACAAATACTCCTCCGCGTTTTTATCAGCCTTGTTGGTTCAGGGTTGGACTATTGGAGTGTCGTGTATGGGTCCGCCTGTAAAACTGCCCTGAAAATATTGGACCCAGTGCTGCACTTGGGGCTCCTTCTTGCATCTGGTGCGTTTCGGACGAGTCCCATTCAAAGCCTATATGCCGAGTGTGATAGATGGAGCCTTGAACACCAGCGTTCTTACACTTCCTTGCTGTATGCTATTAAGGCGACTTCTCTAAAAAATCACCCATGTAGCTTGATCATAAACAACATCTCATCCGATCCGTTGTTCTCAGCACGGCTGTCGATACCCGCTCCTTTCTCTATCCGAGTGAGAGCCCTCGCTGAAGAACTAGGGATTTCATTTGAGGAGAGCATGAAGTCTTCTGTTGCTGACCTCGCTTCGCCTTGGGAGAGGTCAGCAATTTCGTGTGGTATTTCTTTTAAACATATCGATAAACGAAATGCGCCCACAGAACTGATAATACAGAACTTCCTACAGTTACAACACAAATACCCGTCACACCGCCTTCTACACCGATGCTTCAAAGTCTTCTTCGGCCGTGGCATGTGCTGCACATGGCCCCAACTTTGCCGGTACGAAGACATTGCACAGAAATAGCAGCATTTTTACGGCAGAATCACATGGTATGTTATTAACAGTACAACACATATACATTATACAATTAAAGTAAGCTCCAACCCGGCGTTCGACGATCTGACTTCTCCGTCTCTGCGCCGCGGACGGAGGCGACGAGATTTGCGCTAGAGAAGGAGGAAGTGGAGGAAGAAATACTTCTGTTCAGATTTCTAAACTGCCCAGAGTGCAGCCCTGGGGAGTGATTCCTTCTGTGGGGCCCATATGCAGTCCGCGCGGCCTGTGTTCTGTCCACCCGCTGAAGCTGGGTAGGTAGAGAGGGACTGGACAGCCGCATCTCCAATTGCTCTTGTTGGGTAGTTGACGGAAAGAGAGGAGGTTGCTCAGGGCTAAAGTCACACACCCGGATTACGGGGCGGAGTGGGGCATAGTGTTCCTACTTCTGAGCAAAATTTACATTCAGCGTCGTAGCGATTCGGATACAGTAAGTGAAGACGCGTAGACTGTGGGAAGGGGCCCGGATTGTATGAGCCGTAGGGTAGTTTGTTGTTCTCTGGAAAGGTCAGGGTAAGGCGAAGGTACGGTCTGTCTCAGAAGGCGATAATGCTGGGTTATTTCAATGAACGTGACAAACGGGTGACTGTCCTCGTGCAGCTCCATAGCACGGGAGGTAAAAGCGCCGGCTAGTTGGGAGGGCGTATTTGTTGCCCTCCATTGAAGATTGAAGTGGTGTCCAGATGAGCTGCATGGAACCGTTTGGGGAGTGGTTTTTTAGCACGCGCAGTGCAGGTCAGGACACCCAACCCGACTGGTAATTCCAGTAGGCTTGCTGGGAATCGGTGACTACCCTCCGAACCCCTGGTTAAATGAGATGGATGCTTCTTCTGCTGCCGTCATTTCTTGGGTCCTAAGCGAGGTACACGCCAGGAGGTTGGTTCTGGAGGTAGCCACAATGATGGCGTATTGCTGCCCTCGAGGTTTGGAGGCGTCTGTGTAGATAACTGCATGATCCCCACTGAGGGTGGTGTTTAGCGCTTGAGCCCGTGCTTTTCGGTGACCCTCGTCATGTGAGGGGTTCATATTTTTAAGCAAAGGAAGCATATTCAGTTTTAGTCACCAAGAGTCTGGGAGTACGTCAAGCGGAGTGACATTCTGGGCTGCCCAGCCAATCTGTTGAAGCATGCGGTTACCCACCGCAGTTCTGAGTCGGACCTTCTGGTTAGAAAGATGGCCTTCTATCAGCTCTTCCACCGTATTGTGAAGCCCCGTGCTAAGCAGCCTTTGTGCGGACGCACTCATGAGAAGACCAATGGCCTGCTCGACCGCCTTTCTCATCATTATATAAAGCATCTATGTGTCTTCCTTGTCGAGAAGAAGACAGGGGGTTGACGTAAGTGACTCTCGAGAGGACAAAAGCGGGGACGTCACTCTTGGTGTTAGCCTCGAGATGTAGGCCCAGGATCTTGATCCTGGGGCTTGGATTGGAGTGATGGCCTGGCCATCAAGGAGTATTCGAATGTATTCCTTGGTTTGGTGTGGGGGCGGACGACAAGGAGATGGGATTTTTTACGGGAACACTGGAAGCCACAGGCTTCAGCATATTGGCGTACTAGAAGTGAGATGTCATGCATTGGTGTGAGCTTCTTCGAATTTTTGTAAATCTTAGCACATGAGCAAGGTGCGCACAGGGCCGCTGGACGGGCGTGAGTGGTCGCGTGACGCTTTCACGTGGCATTCAGCGAGAACGCAGGGGGTAAACCCGCAGATGTGCTTCGTGAGTACACCACCTGTCAACCCTGTCTTTGCGTGGGCTCGTAGCTAAATCGGTAAGACAACGGGCTCTCGCTTTGTTAGTCTATTAATTCCACGTTCAATTCCCGGCTCTGCGAGTAAACTCTTTTATTTGTTCGCTGGAGTTTTCTGGTGACACCAACGGTCACGAAAGAACCCTTGGGGGGTAGACGTAAAAAGCTTTGCTTTAAAAAAGCTTGCTTTTAAAGATAGATATGAAAGAAGAAAGAATAAAGGGGCTAAGACAGGCTAGCACATCAGTCAGCCACACCTCAGTCCGGGCTAACGCAGCGGCGTGAGGCCGGCTGCAGCCCGGATGAAGCGACTAGTGAGTGGGGCAGGGCAGGAAAGAGCAGCAGAAGACGCGCACCGACTTACGTCTTCTTGGCAACATCTCAGTTTCCACTGTCGACGGTCGTTGTCTCCACGCGCACTCTCCACCCTACCTCCGTTCTGTGCCACCACTCGCTCAGTGGCAGACGCGGGTCGGCACAGAAATTTTCCCGAAATGTCCCATCTATTGCTCACGCAATAAAACTCCCCCCTTCAATGTGGGTACAATGTGGGTAGTAAGCTACTGAAAACCACCTTCTCTATCAGCTAAGGAATAAACTCCACTGTCTCTCGTTAGTAGAGGGAAAATACGCCTCCTTTCATCACGTGATTCTTGATAGGTATGCTGCTTACGCACATGTCACGTTGTTGAGGGGCAGTATCGGGAGATGAAACGTTACATTCATTTATAAAAAGCCCGACTACGATCTCTCTACCCCTGTACGCTTTGCACCCAGGCAAGGGGCAGGATGGAATGGCAGGGGATCGTCGGATCATGTTTTCCTGTTCTTGGCGTTAGTTGCAAGCGGAACAAAACTGCCCTCCATCTAGACAACTTAATCTTAGCAAAACCTTTGTCCCTCTCTCACAATGGTATTGCCCTTTTGTTTGAGAGGATACAACGATCTGTGAGATTTCTTCCACTGCAGAACATTCAAAATTGAGCCTTCTGATTAGTAAATGGGGTTCAACTCGATTTAACTAACGTTTTTTTTGAAATATGGGGCCTATCGCGTCGTATCGACGCCTGGGCTATGAGGCGCGCCGTAGTGGAGGGCGGAGGACGAATTGTCATTACCTGGGAACTCTAACGTGCGCCGAAATCTCGGCACACGGGCGTTTTCGTTTTTCGCCTCCATCGTAAAACCAGCCACCACGGCCGCGATCCACTGCCCATTTTAAGGGGGAGTCTTAGAACCGTTATTAGTGCGGCAGCGTAAAAAAAGAGCTGACCTTTCCCGCACAGCGTTTTCTATTGGATAAAAACCTGGAGTCAATTTCCCAACCTTGCCCACAATTGGGCGAGGGTATGGTTGTTTGAGCGAGCGTTCACAGATGCGCGGCTATGTGGCAACGAGCGATCACATGCCAGGAATGTACTAACATTTGATCTAAACCGTGTTGCCAAGGCACGAGGGGGACGTGAGTGCGGAGGAGCAGCGAATCTTCAGCAGACGTGATGTTTTTGAATAAACTCCACTATTAGTCAATATTAGGGGCTGGCGATGCAGGGTTCTTCCCTCTAAAGAAGCGTAAAATACCAGCATCCAAAATTACGCAGTTTACTCATACGCCCTTCAGCACCTTCCATTGGTATCGATGTAAAAGCACCGTTTCTGCTAAAAACAAGATCTACATACCAGGATGGTCAAAGAGCTGAAACTTCTCAGGCGGCGTTTCAAGCCCACAACACGCATGTATAACATATAACACTAACATTAACCAAAAATACTTCGATACGTGGCGCGGTTGCTTATGAACGAGCAACACCCATAGCAGTTTTTTTTTCTTTGCAGGAATAAACACTTTTATTTGTTTATCTAGCAAGGGCACAATTTCGCTTTGATGATAAAGGCAGCAGAGCTGTTTCAAGTCAAGGCGAAGCTTTCGAACTAAGATTATTAATATTTCAGCCTTGTTGACCGGCTGCATATAGACACATTGCAGCCATACCGCTGTCTGTAACGCAATTATGGTGTCAAGCAACCGGCCATAATTCCATTGCTGTTATTTTTTTCGTTATTAAAGGCGGTAATTTGAAATCCAGCTTTTTTAGCACTCATGTACAAAACGTCGCTTGAACAATGCGTTTTACCAGCTGATTGGAAAAATGCCAACGTAACTCCAGTATATAAAAGCGGAGATAAAACAAAAAAGTGTAACTACAGGCCTATTTCTCTGACAAGCGTGTGCTGCAAGACACTCGAACATATAATTTACACAAACTTAATGAATCATCTACAAAGTAATAACTTCTTTTCCCCATTGCAACACGGTTTCAGGGCGGGTTTTTCGTGCGATACACAATTGGTCGAGTTTACGCACGACATTGCAGCTTCTATTAACTCAGGCCTTCAGGTTGACTGTATATTTCTGGATTTCCAGAAGGCATTTGATTCCGTGTCACATGCGTTGCTGTTGCAAAAGCTTCGTTGTCTAGGTGTACCTAATGCCCTTCTCATGTGGATCGAAGCGTACCTTTCTGAAAGACAGCAGTGCGTGATTCTTGACGGTGTGTGCTCATCAAGCGTCGATGTATTGTCAGGAGTGCCGCAAGGGTCAGTTTGGGGGCCCCTGCTTTTTCTTATTTTTATAAATGATATCTCTGACAATCTCTCTAGCCGTGTTCGATTGTACGCTGACGATTGCTGCATTTACAATAACATTACCTCTGAAGCGGACACCGTTCAATTGCAGAATGACTTGAACTCTATGTTTCTTGGTGTGATTCATGGAGAATGACATTAAATGTGTCGAAGTGTAAATTGGTGAGGTTTACGAACAAAAAACAGCCTCGGATTTCAAATTACGTCATGGCCGGGGCTACCTTGCCGGTTGCATCAGAATATAAATATCTAGGGATCATTTTTTCTGCCAACCTGTCTTGGAACGCTCATATTAATTACTTAACATTAAAGGCTAGTCGCGTGCTAAATTTTTTGAGGCGCAATTTTAGACAGGCACCAACTAAGTTGAAAGAAACACTATACATATCCAATGTGCGTCCCATATTGGAATATGCTTGCAGTGCCTGGGACCCCTCAACAAAATCAAATATAGAAGCCCTAGAGCGTGTACAGGCACGAGCAGCACGCTTTGTGGCAAGCAATTATAACTTCACCGTAAGATCAGCTGACATTCGTTCAGGATTACAATGGCCTCTGTTAGCTGACCGGCGAAAATACCTACGACTGTCCCTATTTTACAGCATATTCATGAACAGAACAGGCATCGACAAAGAACAGTATATAAGGCCACCTACCTATGTGTCACCCCGTACTGACCATTCTTTAAAACTGCGTGAATACGCGTCCAGGATCAATGCATTCAAATACGCCTTTTTTCCAAGGACCACGCATGAGTGGAACGGCTTGCCAGAGGAAATTGTCTCTGCGCCTCCCTCATCTTTTGTTAGAAATTTGCACAATTTTTTGTTGAACTAATCCCTACTGTACATTTCTGATGCGTTCCGTACTAATTGCTTTTTATTTTACTTTATTGCCCTGTGTCACCGATAGCACTCTTCTTTTTTGCGTTTTTGCTTTGTATCTGCAATGTGATGCCTTATTTATGACAGTGTAAGTCAACACTTTGTTGTTTCAACCATACAGCCTTTTACCCGCAACCATTTTTTGTTATATTGACTGTACTGTATTCCTTTGCTTGTTTTCCCCCCTACAATAATGCCCGCGAGGGCGATGTAGGTACCTGTATAAATAAATAAATAAATAAATAAATATCCAAGACTTATTGAAAGGACCCTCCGAAGCACGCATGCCCCTCACGGTGCACGTTGGCGGGGTCGCGTGCCCCTGGTTCTGGTATATAAATAAACACTAATAGTGAAAATGAGGAACAGCTGTCGTTTTCGCTTGCGTAAGTTATCTGACGGCACTTGCGAGTATGCGAAATATTAGACCGAAGTCGAAAATTGCAACTACTCTTACTATCAGATGGGCTAAAAGAAACTCCTAATAATGTGTAAAACCTTAGGTTTTTCCAATTCTGATGCACATGTGCTCGGAAGTGCCTCTAAAGATTTATTTTGCCATTACATGATACCTGCATTCATGTGTGCTTCACAAAGCTGCTGATAAAAGTTCCACTAATATCGTAATCCACGATTTGCGGCGACAGAAATTCAAATGAGGTAAAAGCGTACAGGACAATAAAACCTGTTTTTTAGCATTCTGGGATTTCCTGCAGTAATAAACAACTGTTGTTGCCGCGAGTGGTATACTTGCATTCATGCCAATGTAACCTACCGAAAGAGGTCCGCTTCTTTCTACCCTCTAGTGTCCCTTCAACAAACACCCTACGTTCCACTCGCAGCACCCACGCATGATAAATTGTGCTTTTACACATCCGATAAAACTACCGTGCAAGGCTACGCGCATAATGCGGAAAGATGCTGGCTGATGGTGCGGCTGCCACCGCTGCTGTCCACATACCAGAAAGCTCAGCCCGACTGAGCACCAGAGGGTGGACAAGACATGCGAGTATATAGAATGCCAGTAAACTAGTTTGAACATGCGCCTACATGCGACAGCACACGTGCTCTTGAAATCACTGCCCGATTCAGTTTGTCTGCCACCGATTTGACATTTGGCCACTTTTTAAATTATTGTAGTGACAAAAGGCAGGAAGATAAAAATTTGAAATGAAAGGATGCCCACAATCCAGGCAAAGGGAAGGGAGTATTTCATTACACGAGATATTTCAGTTGAGCTCGTCGGTGTTTGAGGCAGCAGATTGTAAGTTATAAAGTTTCTGCTCCTAAGGCACTTTTGCCTCCCATACAATACCCGAAATATCTATTTTTTAGGAGGTATGTGCTGTTTGTTTACTTGTTTAGCGTGTTAGGGGGCAATGGGTCAACTTGGTCAATAAAAATTTGGTTGGTCAGTTAGCTGGTCAGTTTAGTTAGTTATTAGTTGATTAGCTCTTTAGCATATCATGACAATGAGGTCAAGCTGTGACTGTGCAAAAAGTAATGTCTACATACTGAAGTTGCCCGTATTTAACTGCAAGCCAGTGCTACTCTCTGAGCCTTGCATATGATGCACAATAGTAAAAAAACGAAAGGTAGCTGAAGGGCAAACAAGATAATTGATACGCTGTCACGGAATAATCAATGGCATAAATATGCAATTTGAGAAAAGGCAAATGAAAACACCAAAACCAAAAATACTCCAAAAGAAAAATTGACGGAACAAGAACCACCAGTGACTTCCCTATCACCATGGACCCCGAAAAGTACAAAAATAAAAATAGAGAAACGACCCAAATAACCGTACCTTTGCACTGTCATAGCTGTTGGCGACCTCATACATATCACACGCTTCTAAATTGCAAGCAATAATAACAGACCAAACTCCATCTTCTGTGGATCGAAGATTTGGACAGCGCTCACAGTGCTACGCAGAAGGGGCGGTGGCTGAAAATTTTGTCGCAGGAAATGGACGGTAACAAAGAACAACGAGGGACGTAGAAATTTATTAATGCTCATAAACACGTGAAAACGTCGCTCTATTTACAAAATTGACAGGATACAACTGCACAGCATCGATTTTTATAAAGATATGTCCGCACTATCTGTTGGTAAAGGTGGCCCACTGATCTCTTTTTCTTTTTTCACTGTTTCTACTGTGTGTTATTTTACAACGTGTCTCGAACGTGTCCGGAAGGCAAAAAATGCCTAAAGGATTTGGTCACCATACCCTCCGGCTATGCTTCACCTCAGGTCTCTCACCCACAGAAAGTGTTCGTGGGATGCGTGGATTCCACAGAAAGTACAAACTCGAAACGTTGGCTAACTCAAAGCCAAGGCACACACTCTTTTTCTTCTGTTTTCTCATGCACGATATGATTGCTGTCCTTTCTGCATTTTTTTTTTTCACAGAATGCCACCTACATCAGTTCCAAAAAAACATCCTCAATTTTCCTAGTCATTTTAAAGGACCAGATGCACCGGCTGTAATTTTTACAAGTAAGACACATTGTACTGCACAGCACTTGACATACCTTGTGCAACAGCGTCACGTTCCGTTCGGGGTATGTCAAAGACGATTCAAAGCCCCTGTACAGCCATGCGCTTTTTTGCGCGCGTGTCATCTCCTTGGTCTAAGAATTGGTAAAAAGCATTTGCAATCGCCATGGAAATGCTAACAACTAGGCCCTGAAGGGCGCCCTCAGCCGATGAAGACGTTTCTTTGTAATGGGCACCCTTGAGTGTACACATTGTGAGTTACACAGTATGGCTTTCAAGCTTCTGAGTCGGCAACCTAGATCGCCTGCGGTGTTATCGTGTCCACACATACCACAGTTTCGAGGCAAATGTAAAACCGTATTGTTTATAGGCTGTGATATGCATGCAAGTAATATCAATGTATATGAGGACAACTGTGGATTTTAGCACAGTTGCCCTGCTTGCCTTAAAATTATTCAGCAGGAAGACATCCTATCTGAATCAAAGTGTCTCAGTACGTACTTTACTGTCGATTCACTCGCACTGTTTATTACTTGATGCACCATTTACTTCTCGTCAGACCGCAGTCAGCTTTGATTCTACCCGTACACCATAAGTGGTGCCAATTATTGTATTGTCTTTTGCTGAGACAACGCTGCAACCTTGTACGCGCTGCACAAAGCAGCCAGTAGCTGTCCACACATCCCGTAGTACGATGCCCTCAAAAGCCCCCTGGTAAATTGAGGGCCAGCGATGATGATGTCCAAATAGCTGTCGGAAAGCGGCAGGTGTAGGAAATAATGCAATGCTCCCGCTTGAAACAGCGGTGGTCACACCATGTGACTTCCCATTTTTCCAAGAACGCAGCTCACAGGCGCCTGCGGGTGGCAGGGGGCCGCCCGAACTATGGAGTCCTGTGGGCAGAGGACGTGACTGGAGCTCTGGCTTAGCAGCGACTCGCGCACATCGGATGCATCGTCGAGAGTCTCCGCCGTCGCCGATGTGTAGATGGAGCCACCGCAGCACTGTCCATCGCTGTAGTCGTCGTCTTCTCCGCCTAGGTTTCCCTGTTCGAAACAGGACAAGTAGCTTGATAAAGTGCAGTAATATTTCCTTTAAACAAACAGTTCTTGAAAAAACTTAGGAGCCATCATAACCGGCAAATCGTTTTGTACTAAGATTATTCACTACATAGGTCTCCGAATCCTTTGTGCGCCAAGCCCAAGGAAATTCCTTGTGGCCTTTTTGTTTGTACAGGAATGTACACTAAAAAGAGTAGTTTGTCAGTCCGGTGAAAAAAATATTGCTCGTACTGCTAGTGAAGCAATGTATTTGCGACCGCTGAGTTAACGTGTCTACAACTAATCAAACTACAATTTCCTCTACGTGCGATTAGGCAGATATGACAGTCAGTAACAGCAAGCTTCTCCAGAACTTGAAACAACCTTGATCCTATTAGGAATATGTGCGACATCGAGGTGGTTATTCAGTGCCATATAGCGTTTTTTGCTGATCCGTGAAATAAAGGTAGCTTTTCTCTCTGCCTCGTCGGACGTTGTCACTTGGTTTTCGAACACTTGTGGCTTGCGAACATACCACATTGAAGGTATCGTTTATACTGATAGCAACTGCCATGCCAGTCATTGGGGTCTGTTTGGGACCACGTGACACGCCTGCCTCCGACGGTGCAGCGGTTGATTAGGCAAATAATCCTATAAATAACTCGTTTTCTACATCAACAATACTGCTACGCCCATGCTACGCTTATGTTAATCTTAAAACAACATAATTACTGGTGACCAAAGGTAAATTCCAAATTTTTCTCTGGTTGATAAGTCCGGATTGACGGCCTCACTTACAAACTTACAAAATGCTAGTGGGTCCCACTGAGCGAATGCATTTTAAAGCTCATTTCAGTAAAATTAGTCACTTTGTATATTGAGGTTTCTACTTTTTTCTGTGGAGTTTTTCAATCAAGGGTACCAATAAATTTAGGATGCTTAACAGTGGACAAATAATGAACAAAGAATTACACCGGCACTTATGAACTTCACACGATGTCCAGCCCTCTTAATTGCGCACCTGTATACTCGAAGCGTGATGAATCACTGTGTACTTACAGCTTTTTCGTGCTCAGAATAGATGTCCGGTGTCGCCCCTGGACGTCCTTCGAATGTGGAATCATGGCCTTCTGCGGTGCAGAACTGGATTTCCGCTGATGGGTCAACGTTTTCTTTCTCGGACTCTGCGAATTCAAAATTTCAGCTCAGTTTCATCGTGCAGGTACGAGACTGCTTACGCGTTCCGTTTAATACAATGCGGGAAAGTAGCTCATGTTTGGCGCTCTTTGCCCCAGCTGGCCTTGCGCCAAAAAACTCTAACCATCATCATCATCATCAAGTAGCTCATGACCTACCACATCTTGTGGCACTTACACTTCATTTGAAGCTTGTTATTTCGTCCAAGCCATAAACAGCTCTTTCCCCGTGCGGCAGCAGGGGGGGGGGGGTTGCTTTCCGCATGAAGTCCCACCGAGACGCTTATTCCGCTTTAACTAATGAAACCGCCATGAAGCCGACTTTGTAATCAAGGAAGGCTTCAATTAACTTCCAGATTATGAAAGGGAATTCATTTATGATTTAAAAGTCGGGAGAATAACTTATCAGGTGAGGTTAGAGGTGAAGGAAATTCAGACGAGGTATGCTACCGATTGCAATCGCGTAGTTTAGATTCACTACAATGCACTTTAGTGGTCAATCCATGCACCAAATGATGTTTATTAGGCAAATGACAGCAGCACACGTACAGTTTCACTCAAAAATGTGACCCGCCCTGTGGCGCTGCACAATGCAAAGCGTCACGCTAGCATTACGTAATCGCAAACAAATATTTTTAGTCAACCCGTGCGCTGCACATAGCCGTTCACCGAAGTTTCATTGCTGGCTGCTTTCGTCAGTCAATTGAGTTCCTTTAGGAGGAAATGGCGGGGTAATGCGTAAGCAATGTTGATCTGAGCTTGCTGCGACATCGCCCAGAACAGCAAGTGGTGTTAAGGTGGCGTTAGGATAAACGAATGCGATTTGTACTTTAATTTAAACCAAAGCAAGTCACTTAATTTCTACTCCTCTTCTCACACGGCTGCCATAGGCGCAGATGAGCTGAAGCTTAGGAGTTCCATCTAGTCGCCTTACAGGGACTCTGCAACACCTCCGATAACGCTTTCACTATCTCCTCCGCGGCTGAAAGCACCGCGATAGCTACATATAGTTATCGCCAGCACAGAGCGGCAGTGCGTGATTTGCTCGTCGCAGCAGGTGCGCCTGCCGTTTCTGCTTTGCTTCTGTGGCTTTCTTTTCAAAGTTTTTATCGAATGCGTTCGTTGCTGCAACTAAAAGTAAAGCCGGTCAGTAGCCGCTACATCGCTACAACTGCGTAATTCCAGGGGTTGAAGAACGTCAATGCCGGAAAAGAGAAAAATCTTTCGAGCACGTTTCCACGTTACCTAATGGGCGTAGAACAGTAATTTTTGTCTGAGGTACTTTGCGACCCCTAATCCAAGTGCTCGATGTGTTGGTTGACTACGCTCTTCAAGTTTTTAAGATTTCGAGAAAAGTTCGAAAAGTGTTGTAGAGTCCATTTAATACACAACCACGTTTTGCTCCACTTACTGAAGGGAGTGAAAGACGCACTAGCCCTCCCAGCCGCGGATCGCAGCTGTGCTACATGGCGCACACAGCTATAGGTTTGCCGCGTGCTTACTGGGGTCCAAAAAGAGCCGCTATGCAATGTGACAGAAATAAGCGAAAGCTTTCATGCACTCAACTGCAAGCCATGATGCTCACGCCGCGGACGCTGTAGCCTTTCATAACTGCCGAAACGCACTTGAATCGTGTGCAAAACGCGTGTGCAAAACAAAACCATCTCCCAAAAACCAATATAAGGTTGTCGCCGCAAACGCCTTGGCCACCAGCAAACTGGTCCTGTGAGCGACACGTTGTGTTGATTCGGCGAAGTTTTTCTTTGACCTAATTCGGTTACAGGACCTTGAGAAACGGCCCTCCTGCGGGCAAATATCTAACCACCCCACACGTACACATTCTTCGATGCACATATACATTCCCCCTACTCCTGCTCGTTATCTTCTCTACCGTATCCGACAGTCCCCTGCATACCCCACTCGTCCCAAACCCTACGCTAGTTAGAACACTAGTTTCTCCTGCCCCCTTGCAATTCACTCCCCACATTTTGCACACCCAACGTGGCTGGCTCGGCTATCTTCGGACCAGCTGATGGACCAGCTGTGCATGGTGAACCTGTCCCGGAACGTTTTGAACGTTTAATGTTGTAATTTAATCAACTTTTTTCTTCCTCCCGCGCACCCAATGCCACAACAGCAGACCCTGCGCTAAGCACGTTATATAGGAATGCGGCAAGCTGGACAAAGAACGGGAGAGACACAAACTATACTGAGAGACACAAACTATACTATGTCCGTCCCTCTAGTCTTCCGCGAAAGATGCCAACTTTTTCCAGTGGATTTGAGATTCTCTGCATGCAGGGCGGACATAAAGATACCGCCAAGGAACACCTGTCAACCCTCTTGAAAAGTTACTTTCCCCCAAATGACCTGCACAAATAAGTCCGTGTGCAAAGCGGATGTGTGAAATGATCCGATGTCAACTGCGAGCTTTTTCTTTTTTCTTTTATTTTCTCCTCAAGCTATATTACTTGCACCTCTTGCCAACACAGCAGCGTTACGTGTTTGACGGACTGGCTCTACCCACCCGCAGCCACAGCCCAGCAGGTGTTTGCCTCCTTGTGGGACTTCGCTCTCGCCACTGGCGTCCATCTGAGAATGTAAAGTTTTCCCGAATTGACACCACCCTCCCCACCCGCCCCCACGTAGGCCGAGTCGCCATCCTTGTGTCAATAAAGTTTCATTCATTCATTTATTTTCTTCGCTCTTTCCTCTTCCCCAACATGAGGCGTTCAACCTCTCTTAAATGAACAAATCATTCATTCATTCATTTATTCATTCATTCATTCATACATTCATCCATTCATTCATTCATTCATTCATTCATCCATCCATTGCTCCGCCTCCTCCTCCTTGCCATGGGTACAGTGTACTAGAAGGCATAGGTGTGTCATGCGGGGGAAAACCCAATGGAGAGCGTGGGTCCCTTCTGCGATGAAAAAATTGTATGGAGCGCAGGCGTTCCCCAGACACATGGAGGAAAGAAAAGCTTAGGAGAGGCCCTGACGTCACATTTGTGAAGCCGAGTCCCGCCATAACTTGAGCCCACGGAGCCCAGCACTCTATCCCATCATGCTTTGCTGTCTCCGGTTTGAATTGACTAACATGGCGTCGCCCTGCCCTCCCGCTTCGAAGCGAAAACAGCTTCGTCGCTAATTCCTCGGTGCGATGTCATCTTCCAAGCTGTTGATTTCGCCTTCAATTTGCCCATTGTAACCCTCACCCAAACTTTCAATCGAAAAACAGCCTTCGTTTTTGAGATAGAAGGACGATTGTTCAGCTCTTAAGCCTGGCAAAGTAGCGTTTGTCGTCGTCATAGCAACAGCTTTGCGGGATATCGAACGCAGACGCCTCCGACGGCAGAGTTTTCAAACTGGCTTAATCTAAAAACGTTTGTCGTAGCGACTGCGCTGGTTTGCAAGCGTAGCGAGGCAGCCACATGCCAAGCGCCTTAAAAATTTGTCCGTTCTATTCGCCCAAATTTAGCCGCCGCAGTTGTAAACAAGTAAGCAACATTGTCTATGGGCTCAAGAAAAATCACGTGACTTCCTCCATACTTTTCGTAATGCATTAGGGTGCTAGGGACCAAAGTTTAGTATAACCTCCTCGTAGGGGCCTCTCCTGAGTATTCTTTCCTCCATACCCAGACAGCTCGTGTTGCAGCCAGCGCCACCTATAAATTTTTAAATCAAAGTAAACAGTTATTTTACGGGTTTTATAAAACTTTATATCATAAAAAGAAAAAATAGAAATATTTAGGGCAAGAAATAAGGATTAATTTAGCAAACCCACCTTCTGAAACCAAATGCTAAACAACGGCCACCAGAGCCGCTGCTTACAACAGATGTTCCTCAGAAGAAATTTCCATCGCCAAAAAGACCCCCTAGTCCTTCCCGAACGACACTCCTCTCCCTTATAGCACACTTTGACGTTGGTGCTGCAGGAGAGAAGCGAGATAACCAGGGTGAATGAAGCAGTACCTGCCAGGCGTCGCCTCCTCCGCCTCGCGCGGCGCACAAGGCACGCGGCGAGCAGGCCGTTGAGCAGCAGCGTCGCGCATGCGGCCACGCTCACCAGCAGCACCTGCGCCACTGTCGTTGGCCGTCCTCCCAGAGCGTCCATCACGGCACCGCTGTGCGGCCAGCCGGACGCTGCGAACGCCAGTGTGAACAGGTCGCACATTTCTCAGTTCGCACATATCTGCTACCTGATTTTAAGCACGCTCAGTTTTCAATGGCAACCAGCAAATCAGTTCAAGTGCTTCCCAACCCGCTATAGAGGGCACTCGCAATTTCATACAAAGCCATTTCTTCCAGCGCAGTAGTCTAACTGGACTATCGAGATATTGATCGGGGTAACATTGCCATAGTGATGACACTCGCAAATGGTATTAGTTATCTAGATTCATTATACGTTGCTATTAAATAATAGTCGACATCTGGAAATACGTTCTATTCCAAATTGCTGATTCCGCAGTCAACTTTATTTTTCTGCTCTAGCAATTGACGGCACTTAAAACGGTGCAAGTAAAGCACGGGGCACATGTCAAAAGGAAGGTGTGGTGAAAATTCAATTACATACGTTTTGTCTGCTTGTTGGCTGGCTTCCAAATTCTCAATGTTCATTTTCGACCTGCATGCACTCAAAAATTTTCTATAGAGTCAATTTTGCTAATGTTCAAATTTGCCTTTGCTATTTTACAAACATCCTGTGAAAAGCTCCGAGTTTGAAAAGTATGTCGTTCCACCCTCCTTCAGAGTTTGTGAGCTATTTGTCACCGGTAGTCGCCGGAAGAAATAGGTTCGTTGAAGACCGTTGCTGTGAGGCAATGAAGCGATCGCTTTACTTTCTGTACGCGGAAGGCTTGACGCGCGGACATAGCACAGCAGTCGAGGTACCGACGCTTTCAGCAACATGCGTATCGGGAAAAGGAGATGGAGTCGAGGGCCGGCATGCCATCGTATTTTCGTGACATACCATCGTCAACGTTCTTTGAGCTCTACACGGAAGGTATTATGAACCGGTGGACCGCCGCTTTAGGAATTCCGAGCTCCCCACCCACCGCCTTCTCATTTCCCAGGCTTGCACAAATTTACTATTGGGAACAAAGTGCTACCCAAAGCAGCTATGAGCAGCAGCGGTCTCATATCGCTCCTTTGGTGGCGCCACGCGCACCTTTCGTGGCAACCGCGGGCGACTCCTGGCTGAAGACGCTCTCGCCAAGTGCATTTCGTGCCTGCACGCTGAACGTGTACTCGGCACCCGGTTCCAGGCCCTCTATGAGCAGCTCGGGGGCACCTCCGCCCACTGCTGGCGAGAAAGGCGTGTGCTCGTAGCGACCGCCCCCGCTGGGGCCTCCACCGATGCGCCGCGAACGGACGCGGAACTGCTGCTCGAGGCCGCCGTCGAAGCCCGGGGACCAGATCAGTAGCGCGCTCGTGTGACTCACGTTGAGGGCGCGCACGGCGGTGGGCGGATCTGGCCTCCCTGCGGCATTGGAGATCTCTGTTCAAGCGCAACACATTATAAACACATTAGTACTAATAATGACAGGAAGAAAGCGTGTACGGACCTCATTACAGGCTCGTCACTAACAATTTCGTTCCGTTGGAATTTCAACATTGACCACCGAGGGTGTTTGAGCGCTAAACTGTTTGTGCCTCACCCTGCCGTACGCTATCTCCGCTTTTTTGTCAACTCTCTCCTCATTCTTTCCTCGTCCACTTTCCTGTTCAGGCTACCGAAATACCCTCTTCAATATCTTTCAGTCGCAAACTTATACCTGTAACTGTACCTAAAAAGCTTCGTGGAAACCCCCAGGAAACACTCGCAAGGTTGAATTCTCCTAGTAACATTTGGTGTTAATTTTGCACTCCTCGGTTATTGTCCTAGTTTCTTTTTTCTTCCGTGTATTAATCTTCCTTTATCTCTATTTATAGGCTCGAAAATTTTCGAAAATATTATTCTCAGTGCACACACAGGCTTAGGGCTTGTCGAGTGTTTGCGCATTCTATTGACTCTTAGTGCATCCATTGCATGCGTGCTAGCTAGTACCTGCCCGCCCACCTTTAACAACAGCCACGTCTCTTTTCCGCCATTATTGGGGACGTGTAATTATTTAACACATCAGAAATCACGCAGAGTAAGGCGCGCTTCTTTTATTATCCGTCCGTACTCAAACGGGACCTTCAATCTCGAAGAGGACGCAAGTACTTTCTGCTATAAGCGCAAGGCCGTTAGAATTACCAGTGTGCAACTAGCTACATGTGACATTAACCAATGTACTGCCGGCAGGGGCAGATTTCACAGCTACGCTCGCGACTAGAAGTAACCCGCCTCCCAAGTTATCGTGGGGGATGAACAAAGCCGGACAAGGGCGCGCACCTCTCGGGCGTACGGCGAAGCGGGACCAGTCGGAGCCGAGTTCGTTCCTCGCCGTACACGTGTAGCGGCCGTAGTCGGCCGAGCCTACTCGCTGCACGACCAGCGTCGATCTCCAGCGCACCGCGTCCTCACGCTCGCTGTGCACCACGTGCCGGGAGTCGTTGGGACTGATAGGCGTCTTGCCGAACGACCAGGCAAAGACCGGGCCCGGGGCCCCGTGCGCCGCGCAAGACAGGGTCAGGGGCCGGGCAAGCTCCGCCGCCAGTGTTGTCTCGCGGGCCTGCAGCATCGCCGCCTTGACTGCGCCAAGATACGCCCAAATGGTATAATCAACCGGAGCAGTTGGATAAAAGGGACCCTGCAACACTTTTTCCAACTTTTTTCGAAATCCTAAATTCCTGCAGACCGTAGTCAGCCAACACATCCAGTACTTAGATCGGGTCAGCCAACCGCAGTCGGGTCAGCCAACCGCAGACCGTAGTCAGCCAACACATCCAGTACTTAGATCGGGGGGTTGAAAGTACCTCAGACAAAAATTACTGCTCTATGGCCATAAGATAACTTAGAAACTTTCTCAACAGATTTTTCTCTCTTTCCAGGTCTTGGCGTTCTTTTAGCGCTGGAATTACGTGATTAAAACGGTGTAGCGGCTATCGGCTGGCTACTTTTCAGTCGCGGCATGAACGCATGCGGTAGCCACTTTTCGAAAAATCGCAACAAAGAAAAGCAGTAACTGGAAGACTTGTCTGCTGCGATGAGCACGGAGCGCTGTTCCGTGTGGGAGATAACTGTAGCTTTCGCAGTGCTTCAAGACGCGAAGGAAAGATTGAAAGCATTTATCGAAATGGTTGCAGGGTCCCTTTAAATGAACCCTTCAACACTGCCCATGAACCATTCACCGTTTCCTTTGGGACCCGGAAGTACTGCGAAAGCTACAGTTATCGCCAGCTCGAAGGCAGCATTGCGCCATTTTCTCGTCGCAGCAGACAAGTCTTCCGGTTCCTGCTTTGCTCTTGTTGTGATTTCTTGCAAAGTGGCGATCGAATGCGTTCATTGCTGCGACTGAAAGGCAAGCCCGCCTGTAGGGGCGGGATGGCTCAAACCCATTATTAGGCGCGCAAACACTTCCCGTACTGAGAAAGAGAGTACGGGTCCCGGCTAGTTGATAATCCATACGGTGTGCAAACTCACAAAGACGAAAAAAAGTGACACACAAGCACCCAGAAAGAGAGAAAATCTTTCCAGCAAGTGTGTGGAATAACTGATTGGCGCAGAACAGAATAATTGGCCTGGGGTACCTTGTGACCCATTATTCTACGCACTCAATGCGCTTGTTGAAAAATGTCCTGTAAGCATTTCAGATTTTGAGACAAAAATGAAAAATCGTTCCGAGGCGCCTTTAATAGTCATGTACGGCACGCCCCAATGCTTAATGGCCTACCACTGTAAATGGCTGTGGGTGGGCATTTGAGAAGAACGTAGATGGCGCCTTCAAGTCAGGAGTTGCGTATTTCGGCCCTTTCGTTGCTGATGATGTGGCACGCCAGGTTTTAACAGCTTGATTAGTTTCCCCGCCTCCCACTTGCGCCTAATTTTTCGTAAAACGTTTTACATCCACAACCTCGTTTCCTGGAAATTGTGCAATGACTTTTTAATGAAGCAGATTGTCGCTGAATAACTGCAGTTTATGCTGAATGAAAATTTATTGAGACGTTTACAAAAAATAAAAAGGTATACAAAGGACTGTCGCTATGGCAGTTGAGGAAATCACGACCATACATTCTGGTTCACCATTTATGTGTGAGGGTACGGTAGTCGATTAAGTGACGCTCCCCTAATCCCAGAAGCTCAGAAGTAAAGAAAACTTCGAAAAATAAAAATCTCCGACGATGCACAAGATACGGCAGTAAAAAGACGAATAGGGCGCTAAACAGACGAAGACGAAGGTAGACACGAAAGACGTATAAAGGCGCCAACATCCAACACTGAGTTGGAAGTTGGCACCTATATACGTCTTTTGTGTTTACCTTCGTCTTCGTCTGTTTAGCGCCCTATTCTTCTTTTTACTGCACTAATTAACCAACTAGACTAAAATGTTTGGTTAACGCAAAATAGATTCTCATCTAGCGTAGGTCCACGGGGTAATTTATACACCACAAAGGAGCCCAACGGGACACACGACAGTTGTTGGGAATTGCGTAGAAGAGGAACAAGTTGTTCTTGGCACCCATAGTGCCCTTCCTATTCTACCCAACAACTCTCGTGTGTCCTGTTGGGCTCCTTTGTGGCGTATAAATTGACTCAGACATACACTAGATGAGAATCTATTGGACACTAGTATCATCATCATTGTCGCCATTAAAGGGGCTCGATCGGGTGTCTGACGGCTCCGTTCCCTGGCGGCTCAACCGCAACGAGGTGGACTCTCCGCGACAGCAGTTGCCACATTTAAATCAAAAGTTGACTACTGGGTCCTGTAGTTCTCAACAAAAAGTATTTCAACGTCGTCTGCGTTACCATTCAAAGCAACACGACCCACCGTAGTTATTTCAGAGTTCCAAGCCATACCACCATACGCCAGCTCCTATGTTCACCGAGTTTAAAAGGCTCTTCGAAAGCAAAAGTTTAAACGCTTCGGGAAACCATCCCTAGCTCCAACTCACTCAAGGGAGTATTCACACGCGCTTTGCATTTGAATGCACAGCAGCTATCTCTATCAGCGCCCAGATAGCGTTAACAGCAGCTCTCACTAACAAGGCCCAGCTGCGGCCAGACAAGCCACTCACACTTGACGGTGAGACGCGCCGCGCGGGCGACCTGGCTGCCGAGGCCGTTGTGGGCGACGCACTCGAAGAGGCCCTCGTCCCGACGGGTCACGTTGAGCAGCGTGAGGAAGGCGCGCCCGCGCTCGAGCAGGAGCCGCGCGCGCCGCTTGAGGTCGAACACGGGGCTGCGCCACTGGACCACGTTGTCCGTCAGCGGGTCCGCGTCCACGGCGCACGCGAACGACGCGTTCTCGCCCACCCCCGCCAGCACCTGCTCCGTCAGCTTGGTGATGCGCGCAGGATCTGCGTGCCATGGTAAATAACGAATGTATATTTAATCCACTAGCAGGCGTGCTTCGACCATTACTCACAGGACTGCCCTATTGTAAAAAAAAAAAACATACATGCAGGAACTTTCTTATCATCAGCAGGGTTTCTAGTTGGGCAAGTTGCTACATAATTTAACGAAACAACGCGATGCACGGGACAAAGGGAAGAGAATACGACACAAGCACTGACTAACAACTGTTTATTCGAAAACAAAGAACGGAATGTATAGGCGAAAGGTTATCAAAGAATAGCCGGGCGCATTATCACAGAAGGAATTAGGTAATTGCAAACAGAGGGAATGTCACATTCAATGGAAGACGCTATCTTGACAAGTATGATATTTCTTTTTCCGGGGGCGTGCTTCTTATCATTATCGTTGCTCCGCCGATGACATCATCATCGGTGCCCGTCATCAATCCACACCTCACTGAAGCTGCTTCATCATTTTCATTAGTCTCCATTAACGCTCGCGATCTCGAGGGCCATCCTTCTATATATATTAGCGGTAGTACGCGGTGATGTACGGGTGGGCCATTATATTAATGATTTTAATTGACATAACAAATGTTCCTTTATTTGTTAGTTGTAATATTTGGCTAGTTCATCGCGAAGTGGTACACACTCAGGAGCTCCTGACTGCTATCAATACATGGACTCCAACCGCAGGCGCGTCGGGGTAATGTGAGACCACTGGCACTCGTGTTTTACTGTAACTCTCGCTAAACGAATTGCACCAAGATGGTGCACTCGAGCGAGTGAGTCAGTGAGTGAAAAACATTTTATTGAGCCGGTGAAGGGGGAGTGGTTCCAAATTGCAGAAAACCATGTGATGACCGGCAGCCTTCGCTCTGGAGGAAAAAGTGTAGACATCCAGATCGCTGTTAGTCACCAGGTTCTCGCACAGCTCGTGGTTGGAAGGGTGGTTGAGAAGGGTCAGTTGGTGCTTTGCTTGCACTCTAATTGATATGAGGAAGAGTGCCAGGTTGTAAACACAACTTGAATTCGGCAGGAGATTGCGCTGGGAACATACAATGGAGGCTGGATGGGTGAGGAAAGGTATTTTTACCCATAGGAAGTGCTATCTAAGCAGGTATGAACGATTCTCAGCGATCACAGCTTTATGACAAGTAACATGGGCTCCCTACGGGAGGCGCGGGGTTGCAGGAAGTCCCAACAAATGCCGAGTGCTATGCCTTGGCGCGTTTTACCGGTCACGTCTTCTCTTTTAGATTTATGATACATGACAGGTTCCTACGGGAGGCGCGTGGTTGCAGAAAGTGCCAACAGATGGTGAACGCTACGCGTGCGAGGGAAAATTCAACTGAATTCCACGTCCACGGGGATGTAAATTAAATAATTTCGCTTGCCCTTTTATCGGAGTGTTAGAAAAAAATCGACTGTTGGGCAGAATTTGCAAGCCGAATTTGCTAGAAAAAGCTAATTGGATATATCAACGGGCTGCGTGGTTTTTGAGGAATGTGTAAAAACACACTGTTTTCCCGAAATCCTACTTGCCTCTACTAGGTAGGTGTCATAGAAAAATCTTGTAGAACAGTGTTTACATACCTAATTAAGTTACCTATCTCAACAAAAACCAATTCAATATCTCAAATGGCGTGCGATAAAATATCTGAAAAACAATTTCACCGCTTATGACTCTCTCCGTGGTGTAATCTTTAAAATTTTCCTCAGTATGAAGCTCCAACACCGTAATCACAATGCCCGCATGAAATTTGAAGCCGTTTCAAAAAGCAGTTTGGCTAGGCGTGGACATGACCTGTTGGGCCTTTTCGGCTGGTCGGCCGTGTCATCCGTAAAAAACATTTGGATCTTTTACCAGCATTGCCGGGCGAAACCCTTAAATTCGGTTTTCGGCATTTGTGTGAGTAACATATGTAAGCAAAAATGAATTGGATAAATGAATCAGTGAAAGATTTATTGGAGAATCTTTAGGAACACCCATCTTTTTCCGGAATGCGGAATCACCTCGATAGTGTAGGTTAGGGCGAAATCTAAAAACTACTTTTGAGATATTCTTTAAAGCTACAGATAGCAGCAAAAATCACTTCGATATGTGAACGGGTGACCGAGAAAATCACGATTTTGCGAAAAAAAATCTGGCCTTTTCCTCGGTTAGGAGTGATATTTCCGAAAAACCCGCCTTAGTCAGCACCTACTCAATGACGCAAATAAAGACGCGAAATTTCAATTCTCTAGAACGACCAGTTCTGGCTGAGGGTTGATGAGTCAGTCAGTAAGTCAGTCGTGCACTTCTGTTTATATATATATAAAGTAAAAGTACGCTCTTCGGAGACTTTATTTCACCGGTTCGGCCGGAGTCAGGTCTTTTTCAGAAATACACACACACACACTCACATACATATATATATATATATATATATATATATATATATATATATATATATATATATATATATATATATACAAGAGAAGAAAAACTTCGAACAAGGTAAAAGCACGATTGTGGCCTACGTTTCAGCAAAGAGAACTTGCTTTCCTCAGGGAAAGCAACTTGCTTTCCTCAAAGAGAACTTGCTTTCCTCGCCTTGAGGAAAGCAAGTTCTCTTTGCTGAAACGTAGGCCACAATCGTGCTTTTACCTTGTTCGAAGTTTTTCTTCTCTTGTGTTCTCTACCATATATATATATATATATATATATATATATAAGGTGTGTGTGTGTGGGGGGGGGTATTAATATAATACTCAGATGAAGACTGGTCCTCCAGTCGAAACGTCAGTAAACCATGTTTTTTTTTGTAATCGTGAGTCAACCATTTTTTTAAATATTGCTTCTGGCTCCTCGAGAAGTTTCTTCTACTGCCTATATATATATATATATATATATATATATATATATATATATATATATATATATATATATATATATATACCATAATCATCATGATCCTGTTTGTGTCCACTGCAGGCAGAAAGCCTTTCCCAAAGATTTCCAGCCACGCCTATCGAGTGCCAGCGGAGTTCATGCTTTTCCCAAAAATTTTCGTGGCTCGCCAACCAATTCTCGGGCGACCCCCAGTGCGTTTGCGTTCTATTGGCAACCAGTCTGTCAAACGGATGATCCACCTGTTGCCCCTGATTCGCATTACGTGGCCAGCCCATCCCCATTTCCTTCGCTTAATTTGGACTAGAATGTCCTCCACCTTGGTCTGTTCCCTAAACCATGCGGCTGTTTTCCTGTCCCTCAACGTGACCCCTAGCATTCGGCGTTCCATGGCCCGTTGTGCCGACCTAAGTTTGGTTTCAAGTCGTTTGCTGATACCCGAAGCGCCCCATAAGTCATTACTGGAAGAACGATGGAGGCGAAAAGCAAAAACGCCCGTGTGTACGAGATTTCTGCGCACGTTAAAGATCCCCAGGTGGTCAAAATTAATCCGGAGCCCTCCACTACGGCGCGCCTCATCGCCTGCGTTGCGTCGGCGCGTTAAACACTACAATCAATCAATCAATTACTGGAAGAACGGATTGATTAACACAAGCTTATTTAGTGGCAGGGGAAGCTTATATATATATATATATATATATATATATATATATATATATATATATATATATATATATATATATATATATATATATATATATATATATATATGTATATATATATATAGAGTCTGACGCACGTGTCAAAAAAAGAAAACCAAAAACAAGGTTTACTAACGTTTCGACAGGAGGACCATGAAGACAGGTCCTCCTACCGAAACATTAGAAAACCTTCTTGTTTTTGTTTTTTGAGCCATGCGTTCGACTGCACTTTTTGATATTTCTTGTGGACAATTGGAAACTTTTCTTCCTCGAAGATATATATATATATATATATATATATATATATATATATATATATATATATATATATATATATATCTGTGCGTGTGTGTGTGTAGGCATCTTTGTCCCTCGAGCCTAGAATCCCACAACACAGAGAAAAACTTTCTACAGAGGTAATTTCAAACCATAAAAAACGAAATTGAAATCTGCATTAAACGGCAGTATTGCCGATATTGGCCCTTTGAATTTTTTATACAAAATAACAACCAAGATTTTACAATCTGTAAAAATGAGCGGTCAAATAGCGCACGAATGATTTACATAGTCGGAATCGACGTGTTCACATTAAATGTATTTTTAACCATTATACCCTGGTGGCACGTGAACGGCCGGTAAGCTGCGTATAAAGGAAGTGATTTCTGTATTTGAGCCCAAAAAGAACAATGCACGCTCCCTCTCCCCTTCTGTTGTGTAAGCCGCAATGTATGAAAGCTCACAGAAAGTTGATTACTGATTGTTATTGGAAGCTTTGTACAGTACAGGTGTGGCAGGAAACAGGTATGAAAGATCATAAGGCGAAAACTCACTATAGAAGATTTCAGGTATAAATCAAACTTCATTTACTGCCACATCTTCAATTGCTTCCGCTACGCATATGCAGAATGTTTTATGGAAGCCTTTAAGCAAATTTTTAAAAATAAGCATTCGCAGGTAAAATAGTCTTGTTTTTGCTCGAAGCGATCAGGAGCCGTGGCGGACGCGCTAAAACGTGTTCCAAATACTATTTACGGTAACCAATAATCAGTACTTGTTAATTACCTTCTTTAATTATTGCAGTTAGACGTTTGATTGCAATGTGTAAATTGTAGGGATCATTAGTCAAACCGATACCCAGCGTTAGATTTGCCAAAAAGTAATTTCCCGCAGCCTTATGGGCTGTGTACTTCAGTCCCCCCAACACCGGCTTCTGTAGACAGGCGGCTGTAAAGTGCCGCAAAGCCAAGCTCCCGTGCTGACGTCACAAGTCAAACGTACGCCGCGCTTTATCGCGACCGGGCTAGACCGGAGCTGCGCGAGCGCGCGCCTCCACTCTGATAAGTCACTTACATCTTTGCCAATGTTTTTGACTGCCCTAATCATTCTCCCGGAGGGTGGGGGGGGGGGGGGGGGGGAGGGGGCAGGGAGAATGTGGAGAATGGTCCTAGGTACAAGAAAGACGAGAAAAAAATGAGATAATAGCTCCTCCCTTGTGCCTATGAATCGGGTGCATAAATAGCTTTAAACAATGGTAATAAAATCTGACTTTGAAATTGAACTGGTGCATTCCACATAAGAAAATAGAGATTTAGGAGTTTATCATCGAATGGAGTGACAAGTCAAACAAGCCCTTCATTTATCGCAGAAGCGCTGAGTTGGAATGGGAGAAAGTTAGAGGTCGCATTAGACGCTAACAAAAGAAAAAGATGACCGCCTTTTTGGGAAAACGCAATCGGGTCAGATGCGATAGCCTTTATCGATTGACGAAGAATATTAAATGAAGTTTCAGGATGTTTGTGCGGTCATGGCCAAAATATATGATTGCGCTTTTTTTTTTTTTTTTTTTTTTTTTGCTGGAGGATTTGAAATGACCCGACGGGGAACGATTGACGCGCTTGGCGCATTGCTGGAACCGAGGCACTCTCCGCTTTGTTTTTCCTTGCTCTGGGGTCCACCGCCGATATCTGACTTCGTTCTGCGCGCCGTCACGCCCTTGTGCGTTCACAGCTTTGACCGCGAAACCGTTGCTTGGCTAGGTTGGCGAACGCACGCACCCGGCTTGCGTCCACATAATGCGCAGCCGTCTCTCGTCCGTAGAAACGTTCACAAAACAACACTCGGGGAACGCCGAATTTCAATTGGCTCCGACACGTTCCATAGCTGCGCATGGACCTTGTGCAGCGTTGAATGGGTTAGTCCTCCTTGGAATACATTCGCTGCCACAGGAAATAAATAACATGGCATTTGGACTAAATTATATGGGGCAGTAGTCCCGGAAACGAAAAACAGCTCACTTTGCCACCCCGGGGTGCTTTGTAATTTTCAGATGATTATCAATAAAGTTTCTTTGTCATTATCTGCATTTAGGACTACCCTTCTTTATTTCAGGTACAGTTATAACTGCTCACTTATATCCTACTGACCATATGCTTCTGAAAGCATCGTTGTCTTCTATTGTGCTTTTGAGCTTAATGGTTCGCCTAAGCTTCAGGGGTTATTTTTTTCAGCACGTTTTCTGTCGTTCATTATGCAACGGGGTTTGGTATTTCACCTCGTAAGCCAACCTAATTACAAATTTCTTGGATGAAACCAGCGCGAACTTAAACAATGACGAAGGAAGTGGAACACAAGGACAGCCGCTGGTCTAGCAATTAAAGTTTAATATCAAGAAGGGTGAATATAAACACTTAACACAAACAATACAAAACAATGAAAAAAACTGCGCATGAGCGAAACAAGTTTACAAAAGTCACCGTGATAAGGCAACTAGATGTACACCGGCTACAGTCAAGGCCCACGCAGATATGCAATCTCTTTGGGATAAGGACTCACGCTTGCTTGGCTGACACACAATCCTCTATCTGCTATGCGGAATGCCTCCATAATTTCGCGGGGCGTTTGTTCATCGTGCCTAAATAACAAGACAGGGGCAAGAAAATTAGGTTTGCATTCGCTGCACTTCGTACAATTTAAAAAAAGATGGGATGATGGAGGTCCCTTTATTTACAATTCATGCTCTTTCAAACGCACGTTGATACAACTGCCAGTTTGTTCAACATAAGTTCGACCACAGGGTAAAGAAATGCTGTACACAACACCCGTTGCGGAGGCTACATAGCTTTCTTTTGGGGTTGACACCACAACCAACTCTTTTCTTATCACTTACCCGCTTTATCCTTCTGTAAAGCCTGCCACATACAGAACGCAATTGTGGCGAGCTGAGATAGCCACTTGCACTCCTTAGCGATGGCCCACTTTTTTATACCGGCCGTGATGGTATGAATGTAAGGGACGACGGCAACTTTTTGGGGCTTTTGTGTCCTCCATCATGCACTTTATAAGCGACCCCAAACCATCCACCGCCGGCGGCGGCGGCGTCCGCAGTGCTCCTCTATATTTAAAAAAGAAACAGCATCCGGCGCCAGGTTTCGATCCGAGGACTTTGCGGCCGCAGCGCGACGCTCTACCGACCAAGCCACGGACGCGACGGTGATATCAGTGTTAGTGACGCGCCTTATATCTTTAACGCATTCAAACTACGTCGTCAGCGGCGTGCGTTGGCGACTCAGCGGCGTTATAGCGGCTTGATAACTGCGTGGTGTACACGTGATACTACAAACCCGATGGAAGAGATGGAAGAGAAGGCGGCGAGGCGGTGGGCTGCGGGGGCCGAGCGCAAGCGCCGCAAGCGGGCCGACAACCGTGCATTCGCACTTTCACATTCTCCCCCTCGGGGAAATGCGGGGGAATTTTTTTCTCATTGTGCTAACTGCAACGAATGCAAACCTAATTTTTCTGCCAATGACATTTTATTTAGGCACGGTGAACAAACGCCCCGTGAAATTATGGAGGCATTCCACATAGCAGAAAGAGCAGACAAGTGTGTCAGCCAAGCAAGCGTGTATCTTCATCCCAAAGAGATTGCATATCTGCGTGGGCCTTGACTGTAGCTGGTGTATATATAGTTGCCTTATCACCGGGACTTTTGTAAACTTGCTTCGTTCATGCGCAGTGTTTTTTCTGGTTTTGTGTTGTTTGTGTTAAGTGTCTATAATAACCCTTCTTGATATTAAACTTTAATTGCTAGACCAGCGGCTGTCCTTGTGTTCCACTTGATTCGTCTTTGTGTAAGTTCACGCTGGTTTCATCCAAGAATGTCTTTCCAACCAGCCCAGCTTTCAACCCTCCTGCTAATTACAAAGCTAATGCAAACGCTTACATTTTCTCATATGCTCCAAATGGCTCGCCATTGCAATGTCTGGTTGTGTCCTGGTATATCTTTATCAGGAGCTCTTTGGTGGTTCACCCGCCTCTTAGCAGTGCGACATTCACAAGAGCCAACCAGGCGCTAGGACTAGCGATAAGTACACTTCTGTCTGATAAACCAAACGGGGAGTGAAGTGCGCCATTCAGCTATCGGTAGTTCGAAAAGGACACCATGGCCTTAAGGACTTCCAGCACGAACTGAAATACCCCACCTTTAATTAGAGTCAGGGATCTTGTTTTGAAATAAATGACCAAAGCTGGTTTTTTTTTTTTTAACACGCGCGTTTCCCGTCAAGCTTTGTTTTGTATTTAAAAGGAGTGTTGCGAATCTACAGATGGTGACGCGCGGTAATTTCATCCTCGGCGTAGAATCTCCTGCGTAGTTTCCTAGGTCATGTATAGTGCTAATTTGGCCACGTGGTAGCCTTTTAGGTAGCACCAGCGACATAAATCTTTTTTTTTTAAGTAGCTCTCAGAGTAAGTATCGCTGTCAGTAACAGGATACCGCAATTCGGATGTCAGTCCTGATAACCCTCTTTTAATGCTTATGGGCGCGGAGGGAAAAAAGACGAATAAAATACAAATTAAGAGTGCAGTGGCGGCAACTCATGTTTTTGTGAGGCCCCCTGTTCGTAGATGCTTACAGCCTGCAGCCAGGATCTGCCTAAAACAAGTCTCTCTGCAAAAACCCGCCTCATTTTGAGGTGCCGGATCTAACGAGAAAAGTGACCGTTAGAGCAGACTACGGTGGCCGTCGTCGTGCGTCAACACGATTGGTACTAAAATGACCGCATCCGTAATGCGTAAACAAATCAATAAAAACACATTTGCGTTAGTTTCGGATTTGAACCAAGGACACCGGAGCAGCAACAAAGCGTTCTAGCCACGTTGCTAACCAGGCACCACGCCAAAACAGAAGAAGAATTACTCTGAATTACCCTGTGACAGGTTTAACGTGAACTAGACGGCACGTCGTAGAACAGATGCAAGCGGAGGAGAGCTCTGACTGTGGTAAAGCTGCCGCGTCTATTGCGGCCAGTATGCCTGACGGAGTAACTCACCTCAAAAGACGAAGCACCAAAGGCAAAAAAAAAAATAGATGCAAAAACGACGCCGCATCGAGGTCTTTGATAATCCCGAGCTTCCGCCTTCAAATCACGTTAGCAGAATTCAGTTCGCGGGGACTTTTTTTTTTACACTTACCGGCTTTTATTAGTAGTTCTTTTACGGAAACCATTTACAACAGGTTCCGCCCATTCCATTTCGCATCGTCAGCTGGAACGTCAGCCGTCGTATTTGGGGGAAATTCGCGAGGCGCTGATAACGGTTTCTACACGTGCGGCATCTTTACCGTTACTAATATTAGAGGCGTTTTTTTTTAAATGAGCCAGATCTAGAAACCAAGACTAAGTCGGATAAAACTGAAGTGACAAGAAAACTTCGGCAACTTTCCCCTAAATAAGGGGTGGCAAGAAAATAGCTGAGGTAACGCCCTGAAAACGTGTACACAGATCGCAGTTCGTATAAAATACGAGCCAGATCTTGCTGTTTCACGGATCAAAATGAGCCAAATCCATTTACCCAATGGGAGTTTGCTTTCGGCTTGACTGTTCGGACTGTTTGGTAGGTGTTTTCGGAAGTTTTTTTTTTATTATTATTATTTTCGGAGCTGGCTAATTCAGACGGCAATTACGAGATCGGTGAAAGTCCTGTCCCCAGATCTCAACGATGAAGTGAACGGAAGAAGAAGTGAACGATATGAAACTGACAGATGTGAAACAATGATTTCATTTAGTGGCACTCGCCTCTACGAAATAACTCTGCTTATATTTCTTTTGTTACTCCAATATTTACCTTTTTAGTGCTCAACTAAATAGCCACCACTTACGAAGCCTGGCAACACCCCCCCCCCCCCTCTCCCTGAGAGTACAAACCACTTCTTCAAGGTGCAGAAGAAGATATGAGCAGCCTTCTTGTGAAGCGTTTTGGAAATTCATAGCAAAACCATAAAGACCTTACTCGCTTCGTGAATGCCTTAAGGCGTGCCCACGAAAATTATCCTATATTTTATAAGAGTTGATAATGGGGCCAAGAGGGCTCACCTGCTCTCAATGTATCGTTCTACAGGTCTCGAATTGCTGTTTCATATATTTAATGTTTTTTTTTCCACCAAATCTCAATAGTACCATGGTTGAAAGTCAATTTAAACACATTTTTCATAAGAATGGCGCATAAACCTGAGTGTTTCAATTCAATAGAGCCAAATGCAGTCTTATCATCCGAATATTGCTGAAATTCACGGCCTAATTTTTTACTTACTTGTGACCATAAACTTTGCCTAGCTGATATGTAAAATATATCATATAATAGCTTTGACGGAATTGAATTTAGGTCCGGTAACAAACTCCCGCTTGTTTCTCGAATTTGCGTTCGGTGGATATGACTCATTTCTAAAAAAACGCCTCATTTGTACACACACTCTGTCTATAACTGATGTAGTACACGCATCAAAATCAAGCCCGTCAGATGTTAAAGTAATTTTGTGACTTGAAGCCGGCCTTCTCTCGCCTGTGAACTGCTCGTGCGAGTGCACGTGAGCGCAGATGTGAAACCTTTGTTTCACATCGGAGAAAGTGCCTGTTGGTGCATACTCCTTAATTTTGAATCATATAACCTAGTTTCTGGATCACGCGAGTTTCAAACTATAAACTTCGCTAGCCAGAAATTTTCAATTTGCTGGGCACCCCCTCCCTTGCTCCAATAAGTCCTGTCTCTTTCCATGCCAAATTGAAATATATTGCACGTTCGCAGGCAGAACTCAAAGAGGACGATTTGCGAGCTGTAATACTTCTGTAATACTTCTCAGCCCTAGATGCAGTAACGGCCAGAAGATTTTGCACACAATCCTGGTTATTCCATTTTCTGAGTACTGTGAAGAAGGTTTTGAAAACTTACGGAAAAATGATAATTTTCTTCCAGGCTAATGGGGCAGTGGTTGTGTTTATGCCATTCATTTCCCATTCTACTCGTCACGTCTCTAAAGTTGCTGGTCCCCGGTATTCAAAGTTGCCTGAATATTTTAGATATTCACCCCGAAGTTCGGATTAAGAATACCACAGGACATCTATAGTAATTCGAATGATTGTTGTAAGATCAATTTCGGGTTGAAAAATTCAGCGTGCAACGCTGTAATAAAATGAGATGCTTTTTGGCCTGCAGCTCAAGCTGCCGTCAATAACGCCAAAGTTGGCTGGACTGTATATTTGCATAGCCAAAACATCAACACTAGTGTTTATTTGGAGGTGGTAGAGGATAAGCACAGGCGTACTCACAGCGGACTTTGACCACGAGCGTGGCCTTGGCGACTCCCATGGTGTTCTTGGCTTCGCACTCGTAGTTGCCGGTGTCGTCCTTCTGTGCGTGGCCAATGAAGAGCGCCGACGCCCGGTAGAAAACCCTACGCGAATCCCGCCACGAGTCCTCTGGGAGCGGGACACCCTCCTTGGTCCAAGCGAAGCTTATCTTCGAAGGATAAGCCCTCGCGGACAAGTTCAGCAGGACGCTGTCGCCTTGCTTCACGTCGTGTTTTGCCATGGGCGGGTGCAGGAACAGTGGCTTGTCTGGGAAGACCAAAACACAAAGGCCAAGGAGGATGTTGTTAATTTGCACACCTGGCCTGTGGCCGGTGCAACGACAATGAAAATGAATTTGTAATTTTAAACGGGAGGTTTAAAACGCAATTTATGGCTTTACTTTTGATGTCCACACATGCCAACTGCTTCGGCACCCAGCCCTTGCTGGTGAAGTCTATGGATCATAGCATTCCGCAGTGATGGCTTTAATAAAGTGTAATGTCGAGGTGCGCTGTATTCTAAAATTGGGAGTAGTTTTATTTTCTCATTGGGAGGGAGGAAACAGCGAATGCTCCCGCATTTACTGAGAACTAAACAGACTAAATGTATTGACAAGTTCCACGTTACTGTAATACAGCATTTCTTTTCTTCAATGCGCGTTTGAATATAACGACAGCATGATATTTTAGTTATAATATTTCAGCATAATAGTTTAGTCTAGCATCCTCAAAACGATTGACTGTAAGGAAGATGCTCCGAGCGGTACTCAGATGACAACTGTTCGGGCCATCTCCAGCACTCTTGGTGGGCATCCAGACTATAACGGTGGAAAAACTCGTTGCAGTTGATTTTGTTTGCGCGTGGGACCCTGCTCCCTCCTAGTGGACTTCTGTTTGCTGTAGGGTGTAAAACATCAAACAACCATTTCGCAGAGTTCGTCTACACGTTAGCCAGTTTTTAACATGCCGGGGAAGCACCACATGCTTCAGAAGCTCTCCAGTGAAGCCGCTTTGTGCCTAAGCTCTGCACTATTCACAACTTTTTTCCCTAGGTTGGTTTTAGTTTGGGGGTGCACTGTCAAGAAAAAGTAACGCGTGTGCTGATTCTGGCCGGTCGAAAAATGCTTGCTAACTCACGCACCCGTGAAGCCAAGCATGCAGAATTTTTTATGTGGTGTGTTGGAGACGTTCCGCCGGTCCATAATATTTGTTTGTGGCAACCATGCGCTGGAGCAACAGGCGCTAATCGCTCTGCGCAAGCTCTTCCGAATACCCCATTTGCAACAGCATAAATGAACCGTTATTGCACTTATTGCAGGGCCCAACAGCAGGATGCAATGGTGATGTTACGTGTTGTCAGCCTGAATTTTTAGTACCATGATGATTGTGAGTGGCCCTGCTCGAAAATGCGTTATTAGTGGGGTCGCCTGAACGGGTGGTTGACAGATTTCAACGATCAACCCGGCTACGCCTAGTTCATTAAAATAAGTATAGATTTGGCACATCTGAACCACTAAGCAGCAGCAACAGACTGAGCGGGTGAATGCACGCAATTAACTGCATGAAGGGCGAACGACATTGCAGTGGCCCTTTTATAGTTATGCCAATAAAATTTTCCACTACTTTGTAATAATACTTTCGTCCACCAATTGAGCAGTTGCCTTTGTCGTTGGCTTTCTCACATCTAGCGCTTAAAAGAGAGGCATCAGTGACCACATGGTACGTAACAACTGATGGTGCATAAACCGGCAGGCAACCTGCTCCAGGAGCCCCCATGCTCAAAACCAAGGAGATGTGTGTTGGATGGGATGATTGTTTTTTTATTGCTGCGGGGTCGGTCCCTTACGTCGCACACGGAGCGCCAGGCTGCGGCTGGCGGCCGGCTGGACCTGGTTGGATGCGAGGCAGGTGAAAGTGGCGCCGTCGTCGGCAGCCGTGACGTTCAGGCGGAGGCGGCTGCGGGTCGCTTTGCCGCCATGCTGTGAAGCCACCCGGCTCTGGTGCTGGCCCAATAGGGCGCGTCCGTCACGCTCCCACCGGATGTTGCTCTCGGGATTCGAGCTGTCCGATTCACACGTCAGCACCACCTGCAGGTAAAGTTGCTCTTCTTAATTGTCCTGATCTTTAGAGCATCCTGTTTTTATTAATGAATGGCATTAGTGTTGTACCTATCTAGACGATAAAATATTTCAGGCAGCTTGAGTTGAAAGCCGGTCAGTCTGCTTATAGAAATCAGAACGAGAAGAACATTACCTGTGACTACGTCATCGTCATCGGGGTGATGAACATCATCCCGATGATGTTCGAGATGAACAACTGTGACGTCACAAATCTTTTACGACTATTTGCGGAAAAGTGTTGGAGTGTGCCGCAAAATTCTTTCGCGCAGCTTGCCTTGAACATGAACCGTACTGTGCATTCAGTATCACACTTAAAACAGATGGCTGTACCAGGTTCATAACCGACATGTCTTGGCCGTCACGTTGCCCCATGAAGTTCTCTATAGAAAAGGGCGCGAAAAGATGCTGCCAAGTCAATGCCTCGAAGAGCACCCTGTTTGTGCGAGTAGGGTTGATGAAAAAATATGCTCTCAATGGCTACAGGAAATGTCGTCATCATGGATAGTGTGACATAAAGTGGTTACCGTTTAGATTACAATGGTACAACAAATTCGGCGACAGCCTCCGCCTTGGCGTCGGTAAAGCCAGGGAATAAGCAGGGGTACGGAAATATAAGGCCATGCGTGTGAACAACCGCTAAAATGAGTAGAAAAAGCTTCCCAAACGCCGTCTGGCAGAATCGCATTACCAGCTTGGCTGGTGAACCACACGAATGTGTCCCATCATTTTTTCTGCTTAAGTGGGTGCATTTGTGGCGTGTTTCCACGAGATCAGTTTGTTGCCCTACTGTTCCTATTGCAACGGTACACCCACTTCTACGACTTCATCAATTATAACGTGAGTAAAGTGCAGTTGTCAAGCTGGCGGTACGAAAATAGAGGATCCCAAGAGACACTAAAACGGCGAAAGGAAGCCGCAAGATGCTTTCTAACATAATCACGTTTGCCATTTGGCTGGTTAACCACGTGAGAGTGCCTTATAATTGTGCCGTGCTTCAGCGTCGTGTTGTCACGAGGACCAATTATCACCGCACAATGCCTGACGCCCGGGCGCAGAAATGGCATCATCAGAAATTCCGACGAAGTTAGTACTACTGACTGCACGCCTATTTATCCTGTATAGCGTACATAAAACGTAAAGATATCCAAGATCGCATGAGCAGCCATACAAATAACAAATGAAATTTTTGAGCACGAGGAGGGCCATAAAAAAATAACATGGTTGTTGTAGATTTGAAGGCAGCGAATGAACACGAATAGGGATATAAGGAGGAAACCGGTCATAACGTCACTACAGCATCCCTTAATGTAAATGAAAAAAACTCAACGACGCAGATTCTGTCGGTCACAGGTGCAGTAAATGCAAAACGTGGTGCATGCGTCATAATCAGATGCTTCACAGGATCACCTAATCACCATTTTGTTGAAAAATGAAATTTGGAATTAAGCTCTTGCTTCATATACCAACATCTTTCTTTACTGAGAAGACACGGAGACCAAGAAGTTGTTAGAACAAGTAAAATAGAGAGACTATTCTAAAACCAAAAAGGGCGTAGAGAACAAATAAAAACGCTCCAAAATAAACAAAAATTGTACCTCTACACGGATAAAAGGATGTTCAGAAAATGGCGAACGCAAGAAATGACCAGCGAATTACAGAAACACAAAATAATATAGATAAAGCAAACCTAGGAAGTTTTGGAGCCATATAAGGTACCGGGATCAAATAACTCTGCTGACAAAAATTCTCACTTCATGTAAATGCTAAATAGCAAGGAGTAGGCAGGAGAACAAGCCTTGGTGTATATTCATGAAATGATTAGTCTAAAGTATAGGCAAATTGAACGAGTGTCGTCTTCCACGACCCTAACACCTAACGATCCTAAGGAAACAGAAATAAATGTGAAAAATGAAGTAAAAAAGAAACAAAGTGAACTGTTCCCTCGCAAACAGCAGCTGCGCCGCTCAGAATACTAATGCTGCGAATGAAGCTCGTGGGTCCAACTAGTATGGACGCATTGATCGGTGCCGTAGAAATGTGATTAGAGCAACACTGGCATGGGAAGTTCGCCCCGACAGTGAAGTGAATTCATTATACTGATGTAAGAACAAGAAAATCACTGAGTGGTGAAGACGACTTACGTAACATTAGTTCTGCATAAATTCGTAGTGCACGCACGTAAATATGAAATTCAAGCATTGATGAAAAAAAATCACTTAGCGGTAAAGCACAGATTTAATACGGATAATTCATTTATAAACCATGCATTTATTCAGCGGCTTTGAATAGGGAGCAAACTCAGGTGCAGGAAATCCTTGATCAATTTTTTTAAAAATAAGTGGAGTTTGCTCGACATGCGACTGTGAGAATTGACAGCCGGTGCATCGAAGTCGATACGGATAATTACGTGTATAAGAGAGAGAAGGCAAGTAATCTAATCGATAGATGAAATAAGAAAATATGGTGCAAAGAAATATTCAGACAGCACAGGATAGGAGCAAATGCGTCTATGGGAAAGAGGCCTCCATCCTTCCAGGAATATAAAGAGCCTGAGCATTTTAATATTCAGCATGTCACATACAAGTGTTAGCTTGCTCGATTATGTCCCTAGAAGCACGGCTAGACTCACAAGTGCACTACACATATGTTTACAACCCATATTGAAATAGCCCCCTGACAACCTTGATAACAAGCGGCGGAGTTATCAGTCACTTAATTAATTATTTGTGAACCCTCACTGTGTTTCTGATGCTTCCAAAGCGTTGGGACCAGCCTGGAGGAGCCCTGTCACTTTCTAGCTTTGCAAATAAATTAGGCCTGCAGACCCTCACCAAAAGTAAATAAAGGTTAACGTTGGTTAAACTGGCGTATTAGGCCCAATTGATCCAGACTTCGTCGTATTAAGTCCACCCGATAATACGAGCATAATTCGGCACTCCTACGTGTATTCGCCGCCAATGATATCAACATGGCGACGTGTTTGCTGGTGCGAAAATATCTACTATTGCTCAATAAATACTAGCAATAATTACGCCTGGAAAACAAAAACAACAACAAGTCAAAATTGCTACCAGCTTTACCAACGAGGCTTATTTTACTATGCTGTTAAGCCTACGTAAATAGCTTATATGCTTGTGACGGGGAAATCGAAGGTATCGTTACGCAACTGGTAAAGATGTCTAGGACCGAGATTTCAGCGCATTCATGGTGGGTGGTACTATTAAAGATTCAAATTTTGGAGGTTTCACATGCCGAACCTCCAATGCCGAGTGTCTCACCTGGGCGATGAGACGCTCCGTAGCGCAGAGCTACGGATTAAATTTCACTACCTGGGAATCTTTCACGTGTGCTGAAATATTAACACGCGGGCATTTTTTTTTCGCCTCCATCTGAAACGCAGCCACCTTGGCAGGAAATCGAATCCGTGTCTTTGGGCTCAGCAGCACGGCGCCTTAGATACTGATCCATCGCAGCGGGTAGGTGGTACTATCGGCTTTACGCATTCTTTACTCACTGAGGCTCAAAAACCACCATCCAGCACATGCAACGCCGGCTGCGCTTTCACGGTACGAGCTGAATACAAAGCACGAGTTTTGCTATAAATTTCAGGAAACTGTTAAATGCAAGAAAGTGAGGTAAGCTCAAAACACTTGCTAAGGTTTTTCTCAGCGACATAAATTTTGCTCATTCTACACAGCAGCCCAATATTCAATATGATGAAGCAGTAACCAGAAACCCACCATGCCGCTTCGGGGCCACGGTTGTACACTGTTAAGTGCTACACCACTCATTCCCACGGGTTCGTGATACAGCACTGCCAGAGCCACGAACTGAACTTTAAGTGCGCAGCACTTTAAGGGCCCGGCTTTTCGTCGTAGCTCGTCCGCGGTCACGGTGTTACGCGGCGTTACGCACCCAAACAGAGGCTTCCAAAAGATACCCGCTAGCACCTCGATTCAGCCTTCCTGCCAAAAGTTAAGTATACTCGAACAAGAGGTTTATTAAGGCAGAACCGGCCGAAACTCCTGGAACCGATGGCAGTGGTTTAGATGTCCCCATTATTTAGCGCAAAAAAAAAAAATTCCGGTACATTTAGGCAAAATATATGAACTTAACGGCGGTCCCGTGCTCATGTAGTTAGGAAGGCTCGTTGGGTTGATTTTTACGACAGTAAGCGAAAAAGAAGAGTGGCCGCCGAAGAAAAAAATGACGCGTTCGAAATGGTGAAGAGAGGCCCTAGCGCATGCGAGATAAAAGCAAGCACAAAAAGAACAGAACTCTCGCTCGTGGTGTACCAGGAAGAACAAGAAACAAAACATAAAGAAAAGGGTGCGAGCTGTGCCAGGAGCAGGCGCGCAAGCACTGCGAAGAGCGGGAAAATTAAATTCCATTGAACAAATCCCGGTTCAATTCATCAAAAGAGAGGGGTGTGTTAGGAAATAGCGGTGAGCGGCGCCACCGTCCCTCTTGCCAATCAAATATACTTTAACTTTTTTATGTTCCAAACGCAAGCATTGCGACCTCAGGGGTAGTGACATAAAAAACAGTGCGCCTGTATTTTTCTTTGAGTTTATAATTGGGCGCACAAGGTTAATCGTACATTGAAAAAGAATCGTTTCCACTACGCAGCGCTGAACGACGAAGCCAAGTAACTGAACGTTATTTCGCCATTTCGCCGATGCATTATTCCTCATTGTTCTGGAGATAACACTGAATCGCCCCTAGTTATATTCGCCCACGAATCACGTATTTCACTCTGCAGTGAAAACATTAAATTATTTTTTGATAAAATCCCGTTGCAAAGTACTTAAGCACCTATTTGTTTCTCCAGTGAAAAGATTAAATCACTTTCGGATAAAATCCCACAGAAAAGTGCCCAGCGCTACAACATTCTATTCAGTTCGACTGAGATTATTTTTAAGGGAAAAAACTTGACTGGTTCCGAAAAAAGCTGATTGAGCAGCTTTACGGAGCCGCGGGAAGACCCTGTTTGGTATAAGCTCCATCCCTTCAAAAATATTTAACAGTTTCCGTAACAAGGAAATAAAAAGGGACGGGAATATTCTGGCCGCTCAATCGCTGGAGGACTGTACGTGTCACTATATGCTCACTTTGTACAGTGATATGATGACACACTTACGGGTGCTTTCAACTTTAGTCGTCCCAAGCTTCAGTTATTGGCATCTTAGGATAAAAGTTTCCTTGTACAAATTCTTTAACTGTACACCATTTGTACATACGTCAACCGTTTTGTCTTTTATCCTAAAAACCTAGTAATAAATTTCGGAGAACACCGGCATGTATCACTCACCGTGTCACCTTCCTTGGGTGCCTGAGGAACTACTGTGATGGAGACGACTTTTGGGGGGACTGCAACAGCACCAAACGGAAAGCACGTTTAGAACTATTAATTATGTTCATCGCTAAAAGCACAAGAAACGTGTTGCAGCGCTTATTGAGAGACCATGACCGTTAAACCATATACGTATCTCCAAAAAAGGCGAAAGTGAGAGATGTCACAACGCGCTCTCGAAATGCGCAATGCAGAGAATCATGCCTGACGCAGTCACATGCCTTTGCCTAAAAGAATACTTGCTAAGATACCGCCTTCATAGCTACCGGTAATGTTAGTGAATTTAGTTGACCCACAATTAAAAATCAAAGAGTGGGTTGTTTGACATTACCACTGACTTGATGGTTGGAACTCATGTCGAGCTACCTATATGAAATGTGCGCTCGACGCACCCGCCCAGACAGTACAGTTCCATGTATGCAACTTATTAGTCAGTGCTGTTGAGTGGTGGGCGGGTTTCTAGAGTTTTCAAGTTGTAGTGAAGGTCCTATCACGACGATGAAAATCATCATCAGAAGTGTCACAAAGGGCACATGCTCGAATATTGAGTTTCAATTGAACGTACAGCGGATCTTTCAATTATACTATAGTTTTATAAGAACTGCCAGTGGGGCTTCTTGGTATACGTTCATGATTGGAAAAGCGCTACTTAAAAATCAATTTTTCGTTCTTGGAAGGGGTTCGATTGTATTTTCTTAGTATTCGCTACACGTGCCTTGTGATTATTTGCTGATTGTTTGCTGCTTCGAATCGAATTAAATAAATCGAATCGAAATAATCGAATTCATTGGTAGAATTTACGTGGCTGTTGTAGGAGGTTTTGTTATGCTACAACTGATTAGAAGTGCACAATCGCTGGTATTTAAAGACACCGGTACGCAGGCCTAAGTCTCGGTTTTGACGGTTACCGTGATGGGCAATTTCATATCGAGGATTCGGTTTTAACAAAAAAAAGAAAGGGTACAAAATATATCCCACCACCATATCTCTTAGCGGTGGCTTTATCTAGTCCCTTTAGGACAATGTAATGTCTATGCGGGAGAGTAGCTGGTAAATGGTTGCTACTTCATCTGCTTTACTAATATCTCTCCCAATTCTTGAAAGTTTGCTTTAAAATTGCACCACTGTTATTCGGAAACAGCAGCATCTCGAATTGTTCGCTTTGTAGTTATTGTTTTAAAGTACTTAATCTTTTTGTCTCGCTTAGCTGGTAATTCAACTCATTCAACCGGTTTGCGAACTGGTTCAAGCTTCCTAACCGGTTCGCGAATCGGTTCGGTACGTGATTTAGTCGAACCGGAACTGAATCGGAACAAAATGAACTCGCCTGAACCCGAACCTTAACCGCACCGTTATTTTTTTTTTCAGTTCCGCACACTGATTTATTCATTGATTAATAACTTTCCTACAATCGTCGAGATTTCTTTTATTTCACCACATTCTTTTGGTATTTTGGTGCTCTTCCCACTTAAATCCATACGTGATGAACTCACATGGGAAACGCCATCTTGTATTTATTATTCCCTCCATACGAACCTTTCTGCGCAGCACAGTCACTTTGACATCACTTTGACCTTATTTTATATCTTTCGCAGGCTGCCGCAAAATCAGTGCGCATATAATGAAAAGCTCGTACGTCCAGTAAGAGCAAGCAAGCATCACTCGCTCTTGGTGCAGCCTCGATCCGCTGCTTTCGCGCCGCGTATCCCAAAAACTAAAGAACAGGTAGCGCAGTACGTACACAGAACTGTCGTCCTCACGGATGTTGTCAGTGGTTCTGTGGTTGCCGAGTTGGAAGCCTTGCAGTGAAACATCGCTTGGTTGTCGTCGGGCTGTGCCATTATCTCCAACACGCTCGACACTCCGCTTCCGGTGACCGTAGACAGCGCTGAGTACTGCAGGACAAAACAAGAACGTTCAACAAGAAGGTCGTGCGTGTGGATCACGCCATGAACTAACTTCACTTTTCCTTTCAATGTGTTTTAATTCATTTTTTTAGCGTTTTCTCTTCGTACGAATGGGTGCGGGTTTACCTTATTCGCGTAGTGACTGAGTCCCAGTAGTGAATGAGCAAAGGACGGGGAACAACTGATCGCCCCGGCCCCATCTTCTTGGAACGTTTGGGCTGGGACTGCTAATTTCTGAGCGCAGCTTCTCATCTGGCGCCACGAGTTTCTGAACCTCATGCCCCAGCCCTGCTGGCCGTTCCCTAAGGCATCCCTTCTCATTCTACTAGGTCCCTACAGGGTCCACGAAACAAAATGCGACTTCAGTTTATTCGAAAAATTGTCGCGTTAGAATAACACTGACACCACTTTTAACGCAAACTTCACTCAAGTAAGCTATATAATTAGGAAAAAGAGAGAATGACCATGCGACCACAACAGCTCATTCCCCGCACTAGAACCTATGACGTATTATGGGCAGCTGTTGGATGGGCTGCGGCCGGCAAAATCCAACGCAAATTAAACAGGGTTTATAAGCTTCCAGAGAGAGTTATTTGCGGTTAATTTTAATGCACATTTTTATAGCAGTTAGAATGGCGCGGTAAAAAATTGAATTAACGGACGCACACGTAAACATTGAAGCACCAGTGCGAACTGCGCTCACTATGCCGGTTATAGCTGCAAAGCTGTCCTTAAAAAAAACATCTACCTTAAAAAAAACATCCCGCAACTAATTTGATCAAAAACAAAGCGAGTTCGGAAAGTGGTCCCGAGCAGCATAGGGCCGTCTGAGAGGAAGAATGGTAAGCGAGGAAACAAAGCACGTTTTGCAGTTCGCTGCAGACCTAGTCACCATGCTAACAATATTTTCAAGTGCCTGCTCTGGATACATCATCGCTTAAGACATGAAACATATGTTTGAACAACAGAATTAAATTTTGCCTTAAATTCATTAATTTCTCGGGGAATAAAAAACATCTTTTAGTGTCGGAGAAGCACGGGGCACACTATAAAAATGACTCTATCAAGAAAAGTAAACTTGTATTTTGTTGTCATGGTGAATTAAAGGATCGGCCTCTTATCAGACTCTAGTGAGAAATGGGAAAACGCAAGCATTTACTACCGCATTTTAGCCTCTATGCCTGTCGCCAGCGTAAATGTAACATACCACGGTTATTCGCAGCCCTGCATAAACACCGTGAGAAAAAAATTGGTAGACGTACTTCTTTGCTACCCTTGTACCACTTGACCGACGGCAGTGGATTGCCGCCGATTGAGACGCACTTGATGCGCTGTATTGAGTTGGCCACGATGGGAGTGCCTTCGTCGTAGCCGATTATCACAGGAGCGCGAGGAGGATCTGAAAAGGCATACACGATAGACCTTCAGGTAAAATAGCTGAATTCCTGGAAATATCCCAATTTGCGAAGTTCCGCGGCTTGCGAAGTTCCAAGGCAAACAGAAATCGCGTCTAACAAGTGTGGTCATGTGCTCATTTATTAATAAAGAAATGTATTTACGTCATTGTTGAATGCCGCGTAAAAGCACATATATTTCTAATTTACAAACTTGCAAATATTTCGTATCGGAATTCATTTAGCTTTGATCGTCATTTCGATTTAGAGATTAACCTTCAATTCAGAACGATAACTGCCAAGATTAAAATCTCCCAATTTTTCTTAACAGCTTTGCAGAGCTTCATTCTACTGATGGCCATATTTTGCGCTCCATATATATGAGGAAAACAACAGCCAGCACATGTCGAAGGACGAACGACATGCGACAAGTGTGGACGGACAAGATCTGTTACGGAAAGAGCGGTAATAGTTGAATGACAACCGAAAAAATGTGGGCACAGACGGACGGGAGGTGAAAGGTTGTAATTAGGATGGCTAGGGAAACGAATGATATCTGAACATTTTGGGCAAGCAATAATTGGACCGACACACTAACTGGACGAACGGAAGAGATGAAACAGGGGAAATTCGGTTGCGAACAGTTGACTCGCGCAGCGCAGGACAGGAGGGGTTGGAAGTCAATAGGAGAGGCATTCGCCCTGCAGTGGACTTGGGTAGGCTGATGATGATTATGGGACATTTAAACGGTTGGCCATCATTATTTGCGAGATTTCGTTATTGCATATGCAAACTTTGAACCATGGTTCATTTGGGAGCGAGCCATTTGACCCAGACACAAGCTCTTCTCGATATGTTACCAGCAGGGTAACAGTCTTTCGGATATGTCGGAAGCCCAGTACAGAATGGCTCTACGTGAAATCAATCTCTCTCGCCCTTACGTTCCCCTAAGTCAGGAAAAAGGGGCTTACATATGATTTTCACTGTCGCCGTCTGTACCACTGTTGCTTGCAGCTTGTGGTTTTCTGCAATACAGGTGAAAGACTTTGCGTCCGGATCCTGCACAAGACACAATTACGATTTTAGGGCAAGCACATTTTGAAGGAATGAATGGATGATTAGTGTACTTAGAAAGAAAGTGCTGAGTTTCGCATTGGGGAGAAAAGAAAGACTACGGATAAAATAAGAACAAATATTAACCGATAAAAGATGAGCATATTCAACATCCGCCGTAGCGAAGTTGCATATCTCTAAAATCGCAACATTTTAGGGGCGAAGCACCTTCGGGGCTCGGACGGTCGGCGTCTCATGTCGTCGTAGTATCATGTAGTGACGGTACTAAACCACCAGCACACTCGTTTTCCAACGCCTCGCGCTATAACGTAACGCGTACTGAAGGAACTCACCAGGACGCTCGATTTCCAACGCCTTGCGTTAGGACGCTTCGTGCTTCAAAGACACGGGACTTTTAGAGAAAAGCTGTATACCTCTACCCCGCAACGGTTTCTTCTCAGTGGGCAAAAGCGCCAAGGCGCCAAGAATACACTTACACATTGGATGCTTCGCCCCTCCCAAGATTTCACGTTAGTGGAGATGACCCGGGATTTTCTAAGACAATAATACCGGCGTATTCTGAGCACGGAAGAGCACGGAAAGGAGCGTCGGCTACATAAACCTACTATTTCTCACCTCTACACTTCGGTCAGCGCTTGTATAATGTGTGCAACGAAACACAAACTAGCCCCTTTTCAAGCTTTGTTATCGAAGAATTCCCGTTTTGTTTGGCAGCAGGCACATTGACGCGGTAAATTAAAATTCTCGCGTCTCTGTTCATAGCGTTCACATTAATATTGAAACATATGTAACCATTGCTATACACACGCCTGTGTTCCTTTTTTCACCAAGTTACGCAAAGCTGTTCTTGGTGTAGCTCTATCTTCTAGGTGTGGCTTTCCAAATTAGTGACGAGGAAAGTCACTGACTCTTGCCACCTTGCCACCTTCATCTTGCCACCTTCTAACTTTACCTTCGGTTTGATTATGATTGATTTTATAACTTGCCGATTTTCGATAATGAGGCAAAAAATGTTGATATTGACTCTCCCACTTCCTGTATTGCACAGCGAGTAGTAGGGTTACCCTCAAAAAATGTATTTGACCAGCTGTAAGCTCCCAACTGCAGCATTTCGTGACATGGCATCATTGCTTCCCCACCTCCACCATTAATCAAACAAGTTTATTGGTGTTCTTCAGAATAATATTGCATAGTAGGCGCGCAAGTTGAGAGGTTCGTTTCTGTGAGATATCACGCCTCAATACTAGTTATCCGCGCTCTGGGGAAGCAAAAGCCATTAGGAGTAATGCTATACGGGCAGGGCGACATTTGGCGCTGAATTAAACGTGAGCTCTGAGAGTTCTGGAAGCTATTCTTTTCGCAGTTTTGGTACTCAGGTTAAAACCTGTCAATGTTGAAAATGTCTCGTTTGAAAATAAACCTGAAATTAAACCCCAGAAATTTACTTAGCTGTTGTAACCAGCTGTCTATTCGTGTCAAACCGAGAAAAACGTCTTGGCCAATCCTTAATCGGATGTGTTGCCCCGACACGTTCCGTTGCTGTAACACTTCACCTACCTATAACCATATTCACGGTAGACTAAAAGCGCGTTAAATTTTATTTAACTGTGACTACTTCTTATTCTCAAGAAAGGACAACCTGCCAAGCATACACATCTGTACCGTCTCTCCCTCTGCGTCTTTCCTGATTATACCATCTCTCCCTCTCAGCTAGGTATCGGCGCTAGCGCTGATTCGTCTCCGTTTGCTTGGTACATGTCACGTGATCTCCGTCTACCATGACCTGTGTAGTAAAGTAGGCAATCGTCGTACAGAGCAGGACGTAGCCCTCTCGCGTGCTGCCTAAACTTCTCTCCCGTCAAAACCATGTCCGGGATTTGGAACATGTCTTACGAGACAGAGAGTTTTAACGGTAATCCAGTGCCAACGGCACTCACGATAAGTTCGTTTTCTATGCAGGAATACGGGAGTTTGCATGGTCAAGTGGCCAATTAGGCGAGCATCGGGTCGCTCATTTTACAGTTGTCAGCACGGACTTGCGCGTGAGGCTTTAACAGCAGCGCCACCCAATGCTCAACAACCATCCTAAAAGCTAATGATGTTAAAACGGCCGAAACGCCCTTGACCTCAGCTCCAAAGTTTAGATCAGGCCCTACGTGAAAATGCTATACTGCTAAAATCTGCACAATACGTCCTGAACACAAATTTCTGACCTTTGCACAAAAAGTCTTCAAAACATTCAAGGAAATGGTGGTTGGGAGCTAAATGGCCAAGTTAATCTCGTTAAAATGGATCAATTTGCTCTTAAATCCACCGGTAATGATTGCGGCTTGAACATGCCGCTTGGAAAGGAAGCGCATTTGTTCGTGCATGCCAAGTAATGATTGTTCACAGACACACGTGAATATCTTCGAAATTGTTAATACGCACGCAGGCCAAAAGTTCTACACTCCAGTATCTACTGCAAGCCAGAAATCGAAAAGCTCTCTTATCATACTTGGATGCAGTGATCGTTTTTAATAGGAAGAAAGTTTTTGTTCGCGCATTAATATTCACAACATATGAATGCGAAATCCCCATTAGCCCTCACACTGTCGATACTCCTACCCCCACACTCATAGCACACTTCTCGATGAATAGCGGTCTTGCGCGACTAGTCTAAAGCTGCGAGTCTGCTCCCATGGCCATGCAATGCTATGTGCCGAGAACCCCTCCGTTTGAACAGCGTCTAGCTTGCATTGAAGCCTGAAAGCGTTTGCCTGAATAATTGGAGGCACAAATCCAACTTGTCGTCTTCAACCCCCCTACCCAGAGCTCCAGTACCACCTCCCCACCGCTGCCTCTAAGTGGGCCTTGTTACAAAATGTGATCTGGTTGGGAAGAAAACGACATCGAAGCAAAGGGCGAGCAGGCCCTGCACGGGCAACGACGCTACTGGGTCCGAATTCTCTAAAAAAACGGGCGTGGCTTCGAAGGGACGGGGTAGCGCCATGCAAATGCATGTGTTCTGGGGTCGGGGCCGTCGCTTTGAGGAGCTGTGCAATGAGTGTGAGCATGAGAAAAGCACTGTGGCAGGGGAGCGAAGCGACATAGCTGAGCACTGCGGCAAGGGCGCCAGGCGACAAGTGAAACGACGGGGGGCAGTGGGTGTCACTTCGCGCCCTTGCCACAGTGCTTTTCTCAGGCTCACACTCGTTGCAAAGCTCCTCAAAGCGACGGCCCCGACCCCAGAACACATGCATTTGCATGGCGCTACCCCGTTGCTTCGAAGCCACGCCCCGTCGCTTCAGAGAATTCGTCCCCTGGCATCCTCACTCTCATCCGAATTACGCTAGCCGCTCAAAGCTCACCGGTAAACCCGATTTCCTCTAACTCATGTGTGCTTCCTGGTTTTCAACAGGCCTAAAGCATTTCTTTCTAGAAGTATTCCTCCTCCTCCTTGTTATGTTTTGGTGAGCTGATAGTTATTTTAAAGGCAGAAAGTTTTTTTGTTTCAACTAGCACCACCACCTCCTTCCTGGTGACAGCCAGCATGGCCGGACAGAGGTGCAGGCGTACCTGCCTTGTCAACGTGATTGTCAGGTTGGAAGACGTGATCCAGCCGTTCTTGTTCTGCACCGTCGACTGGTCAGAGGCCGGCTGCACGGCTCGCCCATCCAGTCTCCAGGACACTTCGGCCGCCGGGTTGCTAGGCGCTGTGGTGCACGTGACAGTGACCAGGTCCCCCGCCTTGGCTTCCTTGGGGGCCGTCATAAAGACGCGCGCGGGAGGAACTGCGTCGCCGTGGCAATGTGGGGCATGCGGAGCGTTATGCGTCGCGAGATAAGGTCTTGCGCAAAGCTAAGTTCGCAAGGCTGTCTGAGGCGCTGCAATTACACAACGTACGAGCGACCGAGAAGGACACATGGCATGCTCTTGTCCTTCGGACTTCCGCGTTTCGTCTCCCGTGCGCTCATTTTTCCCTTTCCATCGAAAAATTCCGGTAGCAACTGGATTAGCAAGTTTCAATAAAGTTGAATTTTGTGGCGTGCGCACATTTTTCGCAAGAGACATTTTGGAGCGAGGCTTTCCAAATCAGTGCTCTGGGGGGAACTTTTTTAAGTGCAGCAGCGTTCGTTCAAATCAGTGCCCACGTTTTCTTGGCCATGGGAGTTGAAATGTATATTTTGCGGTTGTGTAAAATGTCCTTCAGCATGTTAGATATCTTCATTACTGTGTCAATACGGGCACAGTACGATAACATCAAGATAACATCACAATTATATCAATACGATAACATCACGATGTTATCGCATATCAGGGCTACTTTCAAAAAGAGAAAAGAACAAATGTTCGGCGGTATTTTTCCTTCGTGATCACTCCTATAGCGTACATTCATGGACAAATGAAACGCGACCACGAAAATATGAAGCGTAACACACAAAAAGCACGATTTGTTTCCATGAAAGCCAAATTTACGCATGGCTTAATCAGAGTAACATAGTTAGGAAATGTGGCTTTCCAAACATGACAATAGCGCGCCAATATTTTACCACCATGAACAGTATTTTTCAATTTTGGGTGTTCTCGTTGATATTATTGTGTTGGCATTTTAACACTAGGGCTGTTTAAGCGTCAACTTCCGCCGTGGAGCGTTACCAGAAAACTCAGCCCAGCCGAGGGCACTTGAACGTGCGCCTCGTGAGTAACGCCTGGCGTCGTCCAGGCTTGCGCGTGGGCTTGCATCACGTGAGAAGCTCGCAAAAAAATACCAAGAAAAGTACCAAGATCACATAAGCCTGCGCCTCGTGAGGAGCGCCCGGCGTCGGCCAGCTCGACCTTGGAGAACACTTTGCATAACGTTCCTGGCACGACCTCTCGCGTGCTGTTCTCCTCTCCAGTTCACGTGCCTTCAAGCCTAAAGTAGAGAGCACAGACGCCGAGTTTGCTAAGCCGGTCACCGCGGGTTCCAGTGCGTGCTAACGCGGTCCACTTTGGGAGAGACGTGAAAGCCTGCGGACAAAACGATCCGGGCCAGCCAGTCATGGAGAACTTTTAGCGGCAAATTCGGAAATCCTTGTGATGTGCAACAGAAGGGTCTCCAATGAACGGAGAGGGGCCGCCAGCCCTGCTTTTTCTCCAGCCTGGCACCCCTAGTGCAAGCTGTGCCATTTTTTTTTTTTTTTTCATTTCTCCATGGCTGTACACGCATGGCGTGGCATACCTTTGCTCAACAAGTAAAGGACTGAGCATGCCAGGGGAAGATCGTTGAAACGGAGTATCTAACTGGGCGCAGGCTAGCTAAGGAAATGCAGTGATCGGGAAAACGTATTGCTGGCTTATAGCCAGTCTAGGCCCTACCAGTAGTGGTTGACGGAAGTGTAAGCTGGATAAGTGTAATTGCTTCTCTACACTGCTTCTCATAACTGCATAGATGCGGGACCACTGGTTTTCTCGCGCCACGCAAAAGTGCACGGCGATATCAAAGTCGTTTTCCTGGACGATATGTACACGCAGATCACAAATTTTGTCGTTGATTACAGCAGCCCAAGTGCCAATACTATCGCACGCTCAGGTCCGATAAGTCGTACGTAATAGTAGCACACTCATTATTTTGTGCCCTCCGTAAGCAGCGTGCAGTCATGTTCCAGCGTTTGATATACAATTTTGAGAAATTTCAAGCAAAATGTTTCTTTGACGCTTTTGCAGTGAGCAACAAGACAGGCGGGCTTCTACCAACACTCGGGTTTGCGAACTATTACTACCGATTTTACACTCAAAACTGATAACTGAGTTCGCCAACAGTTCATTTTACAGCATGCCTGAAGCACACTGGGCGCTAATTGTTATTAACAATCCACCCACACCAGCGCGTCTAACTCAGTGACATGTTCTACGGTAGCCGGTCGAAAGCAAAATGGCCGCGTATCTGCTTGCTTCGCTACAAATGTCTTCGAAAGACGATAGTCTTCTGCCCCCCCCGCCCCCCTGCTTGCGTTTTCTGAGCATGTCTTCGCGTCTACACTTGGCACTTCATGACCACTACCATGGCCGCTGAAGGGGGGGAAACCACGTGACCTGGCGCCGTCCTTTCCAGCGCACCATCGTAGATACTGCTCGTGATACTGGTGGCACCATCTGGCACTGTCCCTGGGAAACACACGACCTTGCGCACACAGGGCCACTGCCAGGTGGCTGCACCGTATACGCGGCGGAGAGCTCTGCGTTTCGCATTCCAGTAACTAATATTTCGCTTGACGTCGCAGCCCAAAAAGACTCGCGCCTTTAAAGTGAAGCGTCCATGTGTCTTTAATAAAGGAACACTGCAAATATCACTTATGCACTGATGTGGTGCCCCAGATAGGCGTTATGCTTTGCTTTTTGCTCAAGAATGTCGAGAAGTATGCACACTCTCACCGGATCTAGGTGTTTAAAATGGCTTTGGCAATATAAGCGTCGCGTTCAACAAGTGCTTAGCTTTGGCCGGGTGGCTGAATCGACACAGACAGACAGACAGACAGACAGACAGACAGATGAATATTTCTGAGTTCAAGTATCCGAAGACATACTATCGTCTATAAAAGCCACAATACGCGTTGGGGCCTTTTGGTTCCGCCTTTCAAGTGGAGGGGAAACGTTTTTCCAAGTCTTTAACGCCTATTGTCGCTTTTCTTCAACCAGCCACCGTACAATGACGCGGTTAGTCAGACGCAGTGATGCGGGCGGGATGTTGACCACAACGCAGCGCCCACTGAGCTGCGCACACTTTGTGAGATAAACCATAGTTTAACATCTCTGGCACCTTTCCTGCCTTGAAAGGGTATCAAACGGCCGGCACTCAAAGCGATTCCTTAGAACATGTCGCTATGTACCCTTATAACCTGTATGCCGCAATGTTTGTTATATTGTTAGCATGAATATCATATCTTGGTACCGTGTATCTATCACTATCAATGTACGGTACAGAAGAATCTGCATCCTGTTAAAGCTGAACACGTAAAGCCAGCATCTCAGCATCAAATCAAAGAATTCTGACAAGCTATTATGCTGGACATTTTTTCCTAAATAGACCAAATATTCCGCACTGCCACTGCTCTAAAATTTGCTGCATAAGATGCCTTCTTAAAGGTTGCATCGTGAAGCCTAATGGCGGTCCGTTCTCCAGGAGCTGATGCTGCCACTCACAGAGGACGCTGAGGGTGACGGATGCCTGCGAAGGCTGCACGGTGACGACGTTGCTGGCCTCGCAACGGTACACGGCGTTGTTGTCGGCCGCCCCTACCGCGAACGTGTAGGCGCTGGTTGCCTCGCGGGAGGCCGCCTTGTAGCGTGCCCGCAGCGGCCGGCCGTCGCGGCTCCAGGTGAGTGAGGCCGGGGGATTGCCTCCGCGAGAGATGCAGGCCAGCGTCAGGGTGTCGCCCACCTGGACGATGTCGCCCTCGTGGTAGCCCTCGATCTCGGGGGCTCCTGGAGGGTCTGTGAGAGGTGCAAAGGGCGCGTCAAAAGTCCTAATCTGTCATCCCACTCCAGAAGGCATAATGCCCTAAGATTTACTGTAAGCACGCGACAGCTGGAGGTTGGCGCTAAATGATCTCAAGTTGGATGCAGAGAGTCCACACAAGATGGTACCCGAAGTCTTGTTACATCACTCAATGAACTCCATGCGTTGCCTTCTCACTTGTTTTAGCCTGTAAGTGGTAGCTCAGTATAATAAGGATATGCCCAATGACGCAGCGCGTATGGCTGTGTTTTATGAATGTTTCCGAAAGAGTCCATAGAGTTTCCAGTACTAAGGGTTTATATTCTGTTGCTTCTTGGCCCATCATTGGGTGAAAACGAGGGACTTCTGGATATGCTTACTTTGACCGCACACCCATCGTTCTGAGGTGGCTTAAAAGAGTCATTGGTGTTAAAGATAGCGACAGGTGAGCATGTTTAACGTTCAATGTGAACAGGAGCTTTCGTGCAAGGGTGTGTTACGGTATACCCTTTCCTTGAGTTTTCACTAAGCGGTGTAGGCGGTTAAAAAACGAGTTCTTTCATATTCTCCCCATAGCTCATGGTTTCTCAAAGTGGGTTCCGCGGAACCTAGGGGTTCCGCAGGACCCTCCTCAGGGTTCCGCGAGCCACTGATAAATTTTCCCTGGTTCCGCAGTCTCAAAGTCTTATATGGTGAACTTGAGGTGCGATCGATCTAAGGAACCTCCATTACTCACGCCCGAGTGTCAGTAAGCACATCTCGGCGCATAACAGAAACGCGCGAGCTGCGCAATAAATCTCGCCAGCAGCTTGTAGCCCGCCAGACTCCGAAAATGGGCCACGTGGTTAAACTATTGCACTTGAATCTCGGCCTTATATTACCCCCATGTGCATTTCTCCTGTTTGGAGATAGGTGCCGCTAGCGTACGCATTCGCGTAAAGTCTACGGGGGAAAAACGATACCCTTGCTTGCTTTTGAATTTATTGAACGTTAATGTGGCATGAACGGAATGAAAAACGGCGGGAGGGGGGGGGGGGTTCCTTGGCACTTAACGAAACTTAGCAGGGTTCCCTCGGACCAACATGCCTGAGAACCCCTGCCATAGCTAATGAACTAAGACTACGTGTAATTATTATTATTGGCGCGGTTGTTACATAATTGTATCAGAGTTTTGTCCGTAGGAGATGTGTTAGGCCTAACCAAAGTAGTTACCGGACCCTACAGCTCCGGTAACGACGCGGTCAGTTCTACTGCCCCACAACACTTGTGTCAAAGCGCCGGTTTACAGCTCAGTTTTCGCGTTTTTTTTGTAAACTTAGAAAACCAGTATAAATGAAATCCCTTTGGAATCGCACAAAACCGCTAAGATTGCAACAGTTATTCATTCTAGAAACCATCTAGTCGTGCTAACATCGGTGTCTCGTGCCTCCGTGCCATAGCACGTCCCGGTATTTCAAAATGCATAAAAAATGCCAGGTACTCTCAACTTGCTGGAATACGCAACAAAACAAAAGGTGCACACATTAATTATGTGCGTAGCAGTATATTTCCCAAGCAGAATGTCTGCAAAACTGGTACGCAAAGTATAGCAAGCCGGTCTCCCAAGCCGACGCCGGGGCAAACCAAAGTTCCCTTGGAAACGTAAACAACTTCCTGGCATGCGGCTCCAATCAGAAAGCATGCTAGGGCTCGGCTGGTGTGCAAAATATATAAAAGATCCTTGTCATTTTTCGCCACTCACACAGTACGCTGACGGTGACGGACGCCTGCAGAGGTGCCTCGAGCGCCGGGTGCGTCGCCTCACAAGCGTACACGGCGTGATTGTCGTCCAACTTCGGATAGAGCGTGATCGAGCTGTACACCGAGAATAGCTTGTCCCCCGAGGCGTTCTGTCTCGTCAGGGCCTTTTCTGGAGGGGCAAACACAATAGGAGCGTTTTGAAAGGGATGGGCCTAAAGGCTGGGTGTTTCTGGGAAGGCTGTTTTCTTTATCTTAAATGTCATAACGAAATTTGGCTGTAAATGCAAGGCACTATGCTATTTGAAATTGGGAAGCCAAAACCAAAAATACCACTCCTACACTGGCGCCCGCCACTTGTAGTTCAACGCATGCGTTACGGCGTAGTCAGTCAGTTTTCACCGAAGCCGTGCTGCGCTAAACATCACCTGTTTTAATAGACTGCCCGCTGTGCATAAGCGTTAGACGCCGGTTCTGACAGAAGTACCAAAAATAATAGAACTAATATTAAAGCTGAATATTAAATGTTAACACAAAGTGAATATACTTATCAGAAGCAGCACTGCATTGGTGATACAAAAATGTCACCATTACTGTCATCTTCGTGACTGTCGGCCGTTTCGGTAGCGGTAGCCTGATCTAGAATCACTTGTACCAAGGGATCACCAGCTTCTTTTCCAATGCATAGAACTGAAGACGTGTAAGATGAAGTTCCACTTTGCATCTAAGTATGACAAATTAAGCTGTGTATTTGTTACATTATTTAAAAGGTTTTCTTTAAACCGAAATATCTCAGAGCGATTTCGAAGGTATGGCGAAAAGCTAACGCAGCGCTAACCGGTATTTAATCTGTGCCGAACGCTGGGTGTATTGCTATAAATTTGCAATCACAAAATGCACAAAACCACACGGGCGATAGCCGGCAATAATACACCGCTGCGGTTTTGCTCTGGCCACCCTTCATACGTGTGGATTTATGCGCTGTTTGGATTCATTTTCCCGGCATCTTAAAGGGCAGCGCAAAGGCCCCGTGCGACAGTAGAGCAGAGCCAATATCGACGCCAAAGTGCCGACGCCGAAAACTTGTTGACGTCTTTCAATATACGCTTCACATCTAAAACTCAAACACAACAAGAAGTAGCCTTTGGCGCCTACCGAAAAAAAGAGCATCCTGCGTTGTGATGAGTCAGCGGGGCACATGCGTTCTTGCCTTCCTCGCTGTTCACGCAGTTTTGCTGAAGAAAATATCGCCCATTGCGATAACCTCGGTGCGCGCAAATCACATCATGCAGGTGGATTTACGGCGATAATAGTGCACACGCAAGGGTGGGAGAAAAAAGCGTGAGCTGTGTCCACAATTGTCGAAGCAGCCGGAACGGCAAACGTCTTTATATGTTACTTTCAAGCTCTGGCTAGGTAACGGCTATTTCAGCAAGGCTTACAAAAAACTTTTTTTTTTCTTTTTTCTGGGAACAAGGTCCCTTCAACAACAATTCCTCGTGATGCCTAATAGCATTTCCACAACATTAGGTGCGGCCGGATAGCTTCTTTTTTGTACATATAGCGGTATACCTTGGGCGATTGGGAGGGCGTTCCGCAGCCACCTGATGTCGGCTGCTGGCTTGGTGTTGCGCACCCAGCAGGCGATGACCAGGCTCTCCGCTTCGCGCACCTCGACCACGCTGCCGTTGCCTCGGTGTCGAAGCTCGATCTCCTTCGTCGGCACTTTTTGGATTGCCGGCAGACCAAAGTGAATCAATACCACCTTGTTCGACTCAGAAGCCCCGAATCAGTAAAGGCGGAAACTAAGTTCGGTGAATAGCCGCTATGCTAATTTGGGCGAGTTCCTAATGCTTTGGGCAGCCACGACGGAGGCCACGACGTACACCCAAAGAGAATCGTACGAGAATGCTGCGCTCCCATTCCTGACTCCACTAACACCATCGAAAGCTTAACGTTATGCTACGACTTAATTATGTCGCCAGTGGCACGAGCAATATTCGAACCTAATTGTTTACCTCGGAGAGAAAGAACACAAGCACCGTCATTTAGATTAGAAAACCTCCTGTCATTACCATTTTAAATGCACAGCGAATTCTCCTATCCAACCTGTACTGCAAATCCGAAATGCTTAGTTGTCTAAACAGAATATTGAACCAAAGTTACGAGCATTGCGCTTGAATTCGTACAGACTGGTTTAGCGTTATGTGAAATATAATACGACTCTGCTAAATGGAATACATGGTAACACTGGAATGGCTTTTGTATGTCACAAACCAGTGTAAAAGAAAAATCGTGCGTTTTTCATAAGGCCTAAATATTTAGGGAAGGCTCTCAGTCATCGTCAAGAAACGGGTCATTCTCGAGCATCCTGCACCTGATTTACCTTCAGGAGCTCTGTTTGTATAAAAAGTTCGAGGTTAAAATTATATGACAATGCACAGCATCGGTGTGACCACAGAAACAAACTTACGAGCTAAAATTTAACGTCACTCAATGAAGTGAACACCATGCATATCAATCAGTCATGGAAATGTGTTCCGGCATGCACGCTTTATCTTTTGTTAGCCCGCTTGGGCTGTATTGCTCGGCTATAATCCAAAATGACGCCTGCACGATAATATTGCTAAACCAAAATTCACGCTCCGATTCTCATGCAGACAGGCCCCTCGCTCACCGGCCCACGCTTGTCTCCGGTCCGCGCAGGGGTTTAGCAAAAAAAGAAACGAAAAGCTCCAGCGCTGTCGTCAAGCACTACCGCACATTTAAAACAGAACTCCAGCGCTAATGCTAAATGTGAAAAGACACCCTGCTTCGGAGAGGTCACCACGGCCGCCGCATTTTTTAGAAGCCATTATGGATAATTGGAGACATGGCTACGAGTTTGCCAGTTCTTCTCCAGACGAATCACAGATCCCGCCACCACTGCCTCGAGTCGATGACGAAGAGCTGGTGGAAGTCTACAACGTTGACGATGACTTTGCACCCACCACTCGCCGCGAAGAAGACGACGACCGCTTCGATACACACGACGACGATTATTAGCACCGTAACTATGCAAATAAACAATGATACTGAAACACAACTACTTGTCCAGCAGTGCTCACCTACAACAGCTTCCCATTTAAGTCTTGCGCGCGAGTGCAAGGTTCCCTGAAATATTTTGATACTAGTTGGCACAATGGGCTGGAGCGCGGGGAGGGGGGGGGGGGGTGTTTGCGTATTGCTAGAGAAAACAATACCAGAGGTAGTCCAGAGGATTTCATATTTCGTGGCAGTCATCCCACGTTGATTAATCGTGCATTGAACTGGTTCCAGGGAGAAATTCGCGTAATAAACTCACCAAGCACTGTGAGTCGAGCTGCCGTCCATATTGCATGGTTCTTGTGTGCCGGTCCAACCTGTGTACGGGCCAATATATCGGTGTACATATTACTGCAACAGCAATTGTGCGATGGCCATTAGAAAAAGAGTTCCTGGGTGTGTTTAATATTTGCGTACTTGTTCTTTTACATTTTCCAAGGAACATTTTCACGAATGAAGTGGCTCGGTACAGAAGGCAGAGTTCCCCTTACAGTAAAATTCGGCCACCTTGACTTCGTTGACCAAAGCCTGTGAGCATTATGCGTTCATGAAGGTTAATAATGAGGCCCCGTGTAGTATGTGCTCACCTGACCCAGCGTCGTGCACAGGAGCTCTACCTATCTTGTCTGCGAGGTTTTTTAAATAGCAGGGAGAAAAGGCGTTTCTAACCTGACACTGATATTCCGCTTCGTCTTCCATCTGGACGTTTGTGATTCGCAGGTTGTAGACACCGCGCTGATTGTCGACGATCATTGTGTACCGGGGATAGCCAGGTATGGACGGGTCGAAACCTGCGATAGGTGAATGGCTAGTGACTACGCCGTCTCGATTAGGCCTATAGGTGACATAGTGCGCGTAAAAGCTAGAAACAACTGTTTTCTAAAAATGAGCGCGAAACAACGACGTCCTCTTTAAATTTAAATGTATGCTTTATCTTCAAGCTACAAACATGCGCGCGCACAAATAAATCAGTGGGCCGATGGTGGTGGTGGTGGTGGTGGTGGTGGTTGTTGTGGGATCAGGCGGCGTTAGCCTGGCTGGATATGCCGGCCATTGCTCCGCCCAAGCTCCTCCTAATTAGCCAAAGGTAGTGTCCTTTTACCACAAGTTTGCCAGCTCCGTCTCCTCAAGGAAGCTCAGGAGAACCATTAATATGGTGTCGGATTACGTAGCGAAGCTGTTTATTTCATTAGGTTACACACATTCAAGAAGCAAACCACGACTGGCCGGTCTCAGTCCCAATTAGTGTACGAAACTTCTGCGCCTTGTGATCCGGCGATGCCAACGTAATTCATGGCGGGAGCGGCTATGTCCCGTTCAGCGCCACCCATTCCCCCTCCCTCGCGTTTCCACTGCTGCTGCGGCACGCCCCCTTCCCGGCTCTAATGCAGCGCTGCGTGCCGATGCCGTACTCATTTCGCCCTCTTCCGCACATTGGGGTCGGCCACGCCCTCCTTCCCTACCAGGATTTCTCCACGCACACACAGACCGGCTCGGGCACACCCCGCCCGCTGGAAACATTCGTGGGGGCGCATACAGGGGCTCATGGGGGAAAGAAAAGCTTAGGAGAGGTCCTGACGACACCCCTACTAAAACTGCAAATGCCTTTTTACTGCGATGCAGTGTACCTCTACCATCCAAGCAAATCTTCGTGGCGACTGGCCGTACTTTGGGGGACTGGCCGTACCGGTAAAGATTATGGTTGCGTAAGCTACTCCGAGTGCAAAAGCACCCAGTAGCATAGAAATCACATTGTGACGTCACCACGCGCTCACGTATAAAAAAGGGAGACCGGTGTAGCACCTCATTCAGTTCATTCCAGGCTACCTTGGGTAGATCACGGAAAGTAAAGACGCCAGATGAATACCCAGAAGAAGAAGAACATAAGGCAGTCATGAATTTTGTTGTGCAGTAATAGAAAGTGTGGTTAACTACATTTCACTTGTCTCTGGTTTCTCTCTGTAGTGAGTGCCACGTGCGAGAGTTAAGTGACATCGCATGGGTAATCGTTCTGGGTGTCGTTTACAACTTCGCAGTTCAATCAACTTCACAGTGTGGATTGGAGCCACATTTTTACAAACGAATTTCTCTTTTGTTTGTATTTGGGGCACACGCGCAACCTATTCCGCCGTCGCTCGCTCCAGTGTCGTCTGCTTCATCTGCGCTTGCCGATCATTGGCTGCCGGCTGGACCGCGTAGCGAGGTGGGGCCTCGGTGGGCATGCCTTTGACGCCGTTGCTATGGCGTGGGTGACAGTGACATCCTGAGAGCGTGAAAAAGCCACGTCACTTCCACACTTCTCTTAATGCGCCCGTGGCCACCGGGGCTTCCTTTCCCACATGAAGGCAGTAGAGGTAAATGCTTCGGTTTAATAATGGGCGTATTTTGTAAGAGAGATTGGAGAATTACTGATGACATTGTGCGCCGTAGGGAGAACCGCGACAAAAATCCCTTTATATCTAAACTAAGCCTTTTCAGCGGAATGCACCTTGGTGGATTTACATCTCATGAAGAGTTTTTGTTTCGGTAGAGTGCCCTCTGTTCCGCTTTATCAGCAGAGTTGCTTAAGATGTTGCTGCTCAGAAGCGTCTTCCGATGGTGGCCTGTCACCTGTTCCACACTCAGCCTATGGTCCTTTTCCGCTTAACTTTAAACGTCGTTAATTTCTGGGCATGGGTCTGGTCACCTCAGACTTCCTTTTTGAATGTACCTTTGAAAGACTGGTACCTAGCTGTGCCCAAAAATTCGCTTTTTTTTTTTAATTCTATCTGGAAAAACCTTCTTTGTTGGTTATTATCTGTTAATTTCTAACTTTTTTCAATAATACTTTCTAGTTGCGTCAAGCACGACTGCCTTGCTACTTTACTGTAACTTGACCTCAAGGCTTTACGTTAATGCTTGACCAAATTCTTAGTTCGAGTAGTATTGCAGGAACCTTCTACCAGGATTTTGATCCTGACTGAGTTCTGCCAGTAATTTCATCTCCAGATATCCAGTTTCGTTGACTGTTTGGCTAAAGCGGGCAAAGTTTATTTTGATTCATTACATGTTAAGTCAGTCGTCATTTTTCACACAAATTATTAACCCTTTTGGCCCTGGAATTTTTTCGTCACACCTGCAATTTTTTCGCTGTGATATTCTGCTTCTTTACACCATAAAACAGTGATAAGGTACGCATTTGGGCTGGTTGGTTCATGATTCTTGTCCTGTCTTTTTAGCGCTGTTTTTCTTCACTCGTAATAAAACAGTGGTATTTATTAAAAATATATGCGCGGTTAGCTTAACGTAAAGTTTAGAACCATGTCCTCAAATGAGGACATCAGGGCCCAATGGGTGCAGTCGAGGCAAAAGTGAATGTTAGTGTAACGGTTTATTTTCCATTTTATACACATACTTTGGTGCAGTAAAATAGTTTCTAGCAACGCGTGTAATCTTCAGTGATGGACATGAAATTCTTTGAAGCAGTTTCTCCCATTTATGAGGCAGAGGTGGACATTGCACTTTTCACACTTGATTCTTGGCTTGCCCTTGCAGCCTTCCAGCATGCAGCGCTGTTGTTGTTCTTTCGCAACAGGCCAGTGACCGGTTTGGTCATACCTGACATCTTCCACTGGCCTTCGATTGCCGCACTGAAGCTTTTTCAATGGCTGCATCGGGAGAAACGAAAACGAAGTCATCGTCTTCCTCATCTTCAGTATCGCCGACATCCGATAGGTTGCCATTGTCCAATTGAGCGAACATTTCATCCGCGTCTTCGAGCGGCACGAATCGGGGCCTACGGGCTCTCGTTGCTGAGTAGAAGAATTGAGGTTTCATTCTGGCACCTGAAAAATAAGCAAAAGCAGCTGTACGGCCACGAGACCTCACACCATCACCTGCGAAACGTGGCAACCACCGAGCCCTCGTGTGCTCAAATGAGGACAAATGCTCTTATGCACGCGATCACTGAAATACGCATTCGCCGAGAATGTCTTGGGTGATTATATCTTCTATATAGAGTTACAAACATTGTGCTAAATTCTTATCGTGACAGCAATAGTGGCTTATGGGTAAAAAAATAACAAAATGCGCACTTACTTGGCCCAGCGTCCAGTTCGTCGTCTTCTTCTTTGTTGTTTCTCGCTGCTGCTCTGACGAACGTGAGGGCGCGAGAACTGATGTCAATGCCACTGGAGATGTTTTGCGAGCAATACAAGTTCGGTTTCAGTTTCGTTTTTCTTGTTAAAAGCGCCAGCAACACCTTTTTAGGACTTGTCCTCGTTTGAGGACACCAGGGCCCAATTAAACTTAACCATACAACAGTCCTGTATAAATATCCAGGGTCCTTTTTGCTCGGCAATGCAAAATTACACGAGAGCTGATTTCATCGCAAACCCAGAGAGCATGAACACAGGTATGTAATTCCTCCACGCACAAACTATGGTTTTTAGGCTCTGTCGTGCAAACCATACTTAACAATTATGATTTGCCAGTGTATTATTTCCTTTATTTTCCTTTATCCGCTTTATTTCCTACAGCACCCCCCATAACAAGTTTCTACAAATTGGCACTCACGCTCCTTTTTTTTATTGGGCTCCTTCGAATGAATAACTTAAATGTACCTACGTTTGTCATCTTTTTAGTTTGTGTTTTCTTATCCCGATTCGCCGTGCTACAAGCTTTTGGGGCTGTAGCACCGTAAAATTGCCAGTGCTCCGGCTTTTTCACTCAACCAGCCATTATACTCGTCTGGGTGCATAGAGTCTCATAATAATACATATACTAGACGGAAATGTGTCGCTGCATTTGCATGTGCCGTGGACGCCGCCTTAGCAGCTAGCAGCATTAGTCTCCTGCTTGGTGTCTAGCCACATACCTTTTTGTCGCTTTCGAAGCCAAAGTCAACAAAAAAGGGTTTTTTGTCTTTCATGAAGCTTCTAAGAAATTCCTGACAACTAATTCTTTGGGAACTCCAGTTTTTTTTATTAAAAGCGAACTTTAACTAACTTGTACAATTATATTGTTTTTTTTTTTTTTTGCAGACATACGCAAAGTTTGAGCTTGCTGGCAAGTCATCCCAACGACAAGTACAAAGCTCCTACTTTGTACATGACGGCCCCCTCACCGAAGCTTGGCTCCTCTAGACACTAGCGCTAGATTTGTCTCTAGTATATATTAGCATGAAACTCTATGTCTGCAAATGAACTCCCAGTTCAGTCTGAAGCTTATGTCCGTGGTCTGAAAATTTAGACTTATTTTGCATGCCCTGTAGTCGGTTCACATTATAATCTTTCCCGGAATTCTGCTTCAATCTCAGCGTTTCTATTCGGCTTCGTTTTGAAGCTTAGTATTTTGCGCAATGCCGTTGCCGTTGGTAACTTAAGAAAACTTGACCACCTGTTTCGTAACAACAACCATCCTTAGTCAGCATTATAGTATGGGCTGTGACGGATATAACTATTTCATTTTCAGCCTATCATCACTGTGCGAAAAAGACTGGGCTGAGCAGTGAAGGTTAATTTAGCCCGACGTCCACCTAAAACTTCGCCTTGCGAAAAGGCAACTGGGAGTCATGCCCGCGCTATTGCACATTAATGAATTAGCTGAGGGTTTTGATAAACGTTCAAAAAATATCTAAGTGGTCCTACATAATTGTCTCCTTGTTTTAAATCTCCTACGAACCCCAATTTCATCTTAATTTTATAGTTCAAGAAAAACTGTGTAAAATTATTTCTGTGTTTTCAAACTTCGTCACAGAAAGGTTCATTATTGCGCTTCTCTTCGGCATGAATTCGAACTGTTGCGGTTTTCGTCCAAAAATCTTCTGACTGCGTAAGCAAAGTTTTATCCCTGTAGGAATCTGTGTAGGAAAATTTGACATCCACTTGAAGTGCGGTCAAAACTGCCTTTTAGGTTGACATCAGTTGTTTTATTCAAATAATTGTGCAAGGGTAAATGTTGTTTAACTTGATATTCATCGTGCCCAAGATTTAGGGACACGCGCCGCCTAAACCTGATTGCGCCCTCTCGCGGCGCTTCGCTCGTCCGGGGGGCGTAACTGACTGGCGCATAAAACACACGGCCGCCGTTTGATACCGAAGACAGCTAGGACAAACAACTCTGGGATATCCGTAGCATGGCTCCAGCGGCACGCTGTGGCAAAATTTTAGGCTTGGATGACTAACGTACGAGGTTCCCAGGGCGTCTAAACTTTTTCCGCTGCTGCCTCTCAACTTTTTCCAGCGGCCGTATGTTTTATGCGCCATTCAGTTACGCCCCCCGGACGAGCGAAGCGCCGGGGGAGGGCGCAATTAGGTTTAGGCGGCGCGTGTACCTAAATCCTGAACGTGCTAAAATACAGCCATAGCTGCAGGTAGCTGTCAAATATTTCTTTGTAGAAACCTAGTGCCCCTTGGACGTTTTCCGTAAAGTTGACGTCCAACATCTGCTCTTCTCATCATTCAGGGCATGGGTCAGTCCTTGAGTGTATTTTAAACACGCCGTGTTTAAATTTTGCCCCTTATACGCTTCCGAAACCTCCACTCTTAGTTTCGTACTGCGTTGTTTCTTGTTTCGATATAGGTCCGCACCTGTTAGCTTTTAAATTTAGTGTCAAAACAAGCCGCATAAATGTCCTGCTACACGGTCGTTTAAAATTTTATTGCAATTTTCAGTGCTTCGACTCCTACAGGGCCTAATTGAAGAACGTTCCGGTCAAGTTTACTGTGGTACATTATACCGTGCTTTTTTCTTGCGTAGCCAAAAAGAAGTTGAAAAATTGGAAGCAAGCCGGTGGCGATCTTTCTCATCCATTCCTTCAGTTTATATTTGTACCCCATCCCTCACCCATTGTGTTGTCTTACTTTAGATGCAGGCATTCACGTAGCTTACATGTTTTCGTTTTTCTTTATCTATTTGTTTTACTTCTGCAGTGATTGAAGTGCACAAGGCGTGTATTTATCGCGTTTGCTACAACCTCCCGGCATGGGCAGTAAGTGAATGAAAGGTTACGTCTTTTTGTAGCATCATTACCATTCCTTCTGAAATTCTCGGGCTAAATTTTATTAGGCATTATTGCTCCTGTGACACCTTTCATTACAGTTATTTAGTTTATCTTGGTGGAAACAAAACCGCTCAAAAAACAGGGACAAAGGAAGACGTAGACAGCACCTTCGCCCCTGTTTTTTGAGCGCTTTTGGTTCCACCAAGATGAACACCTACCAACTAGCGCAACTTTCCGTTCTTCTGCAGTTATTTAGTCCCTGCTGCTTATATTTTACAAATCTTGCATTGGTCTTGAATTCTTTCTACACAATTTTGTCTTCAGCCCTCAAGGGATGCCAACAGTCAAATGGTCTGCAAGCTGCCTTCCCCATCCACTTATGAGAGTGGGACGACCATGACCCAAGAAGCCTGCGCTAGCTTGCTTAGACAAAACCAGCAACTCTGGAGGTGCCTCACTTCCCAGGGATGTCATACATTGCTCACATCACATCATCACACAACATCATAGTTTGGGCAAGAAATTTTCGGTATTGCGTACCGAAGACTTATCTTCATCTTTATCCGTACGTTTGGCTGGTCATTTCAACAGCGGTCCAAAAAGAGAGAAATGTGAGAAGTTCAAATTGTTTGAATCATTCTCCCCGTCTAAATATTTTGCACAATTCCAATTGTTACGTTCTCCCACAAGTAGGACAGCATACTGGGCCGTAGCCTGGTTAACATTCCGCCCTTTTCTTTGTCTTCTTTTCTTCCTCCCTTCATTTGTCGGTCATATTTCGTCTGTTGGAACCCGGGCCCACCACTCTGCGGGTCTTCAGACGTTTCTTCTTTCTTAATTTGATATAATTTGTTCACCAGCTCATAATTTTAGGCCAGATTTCTCTCCCCTGCCTCTCTCTGTCCCTCTTTATCATCATCATCATCATCATCATCATCATCAGCCTATCTACGCCCACTGCAGGGCAAAGACCTCTCCCATTAATCTCCAATTACCCGGTCCTGCGCTAACTGCGACCAAGTTATCCCCGCAAACTTCTTTATACCTCTTTTTCTACCTTCTTTATACTTCTTTCACCCTCTTTATACCTATTCCTTAACTTGATGAGGTCGTGACGAAATTACACAGGAAGCGTTAATTAAACGAGATGCTTGTAATGCTCATTTCAAAAAACTCATGCATTACACTCAAACTTTCAGGACAAAAACCCCAAAGGGGACATTTTAAAAAAATTCCCCGCATTTCCCCGAGGGGAAGAATTTGAAAGTGCGAATGCACGAGTTGAATTTGCGCGGTTCGGTAATGTTCGCGAAAGAGAGATCACACATACACACACACACACACAACTACAAAGAAAGAAAGATGCATTTATTCACAGACACCTATTTGTGTTGTCGTTGTACTTGATTGCTAGAGCGGATCTCAGCTTTGAAATTTCGTGTCAGTACTCCTTTAAGCGGGTGCATTAGCCCTTCTCACGCCCGATTCCTGGCCAATCCCCCACGTGGGTATGTGCCATGTCAGCGGCCAGGCAGCGCGCGCCCATCTCCCCCTGTTGCCAAGGAAGAAGAGGAGATTCCTGACCAATCCCCATCTCCCCCCGTTGCCAAGGAAGACGAGGAGATTCCTGGCCAATCCCCCACGTGGGTATGCTATGCGGACATCGCCGGTGGACGCAGGTTCAGGGTCGCTTAAGAAGTGCATCGCACTTAAAATCGACTTGGCGAAACACGTACTGTCCAAGCATCTTAGTACTTACAGACAGTTACATTCGCTGTAATGCATGAATTTTGCCTTTTCGTTAAAAATGGGTTCAGTATATAAGATTATTCGTATGCAGATGCAGAGCAGATGCTGCGGGTTATTTTAATTCAGGATGATTTCTTTTTTCTAAACTATAGGATCTCTGTGTATATAACTTAAAGGGGCCATGAAGACTAAAACATTTATGCAATTCCACTCACAGTGAGAGCTGTCGGAAGTGCGGAGCACCGATTAGCCATTGTTTCCCTTGTGTTATTGTTGTAAGTACCCTTTATTTATCTCCTATTTATTTATGTTTTGCTTTCGTTTTTCTGTGTTTTCGTTATCGTTGCCGGTGTTGTGCTTTTCTTTTTCAGTGTTTAAGGTTTATTCTTCTGCGTTTTCTTTTTGTTTATCTGTTTTAATCAACTCGGACGCAATAACCCCTCAAATTTCCTGAATTCTAGCCAGCGTCTCACATCGGTATACGGCACGAAACGAGGAATAACAATCATCGGAGAAGACTGCTGAGGACTCGCCTGCGACGCCTGGGATTGCCATTGTCTCTTCCAGCGCTTTTGTCTTTCTGGGGCAGAAAGAAACTGAGCCACCGCCCAGGCCCCAGGGATGCGTGTCAGGCCGTTCCACTCAATCGCCGCAGAGACGGCTCGTCTGCCGCGCTTGAACTATTCGGACCAGGTTGACTTTTATTTGAAGTGCAGAGCTCTTTATGGACTCGCCTTGTCGTCATAGCTCGCTAACGGTCGATGTGAAGCGACTGCCAGAATCAGGCGGCGCAGCGAGATAACGGACCCAAGTAGAGCCTTCTGTACCGTCGTCGCGGGGCCATGCTGAGGCTGCTGAGGCTTCGAAAACCACGCTGTTTAATTAGTCATAACCGTTCGAACCTCGTAAACCGCTGGCGCTTGTCATACATCTCCCCGTTGTTTAGTGCACAGAAAACTTCAGGTAGATTTCAGGTGAAATCTGTGTAGATAACCGGCCACCCCCACGTTCATTTAGTTAGGAACGCTCCTTGGCTTGGTTTTTACGATAGTAAGTGAAAAAAGCGGCCGCACAAAAAAAATGGCGCGTTCCAAATGACACAGAAAGGCTCCAGCCGGGCAAGAAAACGTGGCGCGTTCAGAATGACGCAGAAAGGTTACAGCAGCGCAAGAAACAAATGACGCGTTCAAAATGACGCAAAACAGCTCCAGCTTACGAAATTAAAGGCACAAAAAGAACATAACTCCCGCTGGCGCAGCTTGAGGAAGGGGGCGCGCGAGCATTGCGAAGGCGGGAAATTTTAATTGCATATTCATCAAGAGAGGAGTGAAGCAGGGCGGCGAAGAGCGTGATGGGGGGTAGCAGTGAGCAGAAAACGGCGCCGCCACCAATTATGGCGAATCACTGCCCTGCACTTCCTACAGCTTTCACATTGAATGGAACGGCATTCGTTTTCATTTTCCACTCTCTTTCCTTTTTCTCTCTCTTAAACTGGCTAAATAATTTTTTCTGCTTCCGTATTTTGTCTTGCCTAATTGCTCTTCACGACAAAAACAAATTCTTCTTTTCCGATCGCCCTAAGTGTGTGTATGCGTTATCTGAGTTGCGCGACACCCAGTGACACCAAACGGACATTCCGGACCCCTACAGTGCTCCGGACTTAATACAATTTTGTTTATTTCGAAAGCAGTAGCCCTTGATAACTCACTCATCTTCATTCCGGCCTGTTACAAATCAGCCTGCCGCTCTGCTTCGGGCTTTGCGCCGCACTCCTCGGCTGTGTGGCGAAGCCTCCACTACGTGCGCCTTTCGAGCAGGCCTCCCTGTCGGTGACTCGCGCTTGCAGCCGGCGAATCCAAACACGACACTACATGTCTGGATCGCTGGCGTCTTGCTACCGGCGTGATTCAAACTTCGGTGGCGGCTGAAGCAAGCACGCATAGACTTGTCCGAAGGACGCCGAAGCCGTTGCGGAGACCTCTTCCTCCTCTCTCGGACTCAGCGTGCGCCACTACTACCGACCACTCACGAACTCTGGCAAGAGTGTTGTGTGTGTCTGTGCCGTTCATGTCGTGTGCACAATCTAGGGGTAACGCTTGTTTGACCACTAGCGCCTTAGGTATAAATAAGACCCCCCCAAGCGCTGCAGTTTTTTCTGTTTGAGCAGTGAATCAATGCTGTCACTCTGCTCTTGGCCTGTACTGTAACCTCACCCGTCGGGGCATTGTTCTTGTCGGGCTTCGGCTCATCTCTCGCCATGCAGTAAACAAGTTTGCTTCGGCTTCTGGTCTTCTTCGAGGCAGCAACATTGGCTGGCCGCTCGCTTCACCACGCTACCACACGCATGTCGGAGGCGACGGAGCTCGGCTCGGGTACGCCTTCCCGTACGCAGCAACGGGTTGTCAGCGGTGGGATGTCAACGTCGCAAAAAAACCCCGAAAGGTGTTTTTGAACCACAAAAATGAAGAAATGATGAAACAACTTTGAAATTTCCCTCCAAAGTGACCTAATATGGGAAGGAGTCACGTAGTATGGGCAAGGAATAAATGCATAAACACCACTTGATTAGCACGATCGCATTCAAGTGATACGAGCAAACAGAACAAATTGTCCCACTATACAATCACCCCTTCATGTTCTTGGCGGTGGCTTTTGTTGTCGGCCACCAATCGCACAAACAAGATTCTGTGACGTCACACAGAAATTGCCGGAAAGTGGCTGGGAGTCGCCACTGCTTTATCTATTTTCTCTATTATCTCGATTATTTCTCCGCAGTTCGATACAAAGTTGGTATTAGTGTTATCTGGATTGAGCAGAACGAATCAAACTTGTGTTTTGCTTCCGTGAACGTTTTAACGCGAATATCTGAAAGTCTTGTGGAACACAATTTCATGATCATAATCACGCTCAAAATTTGTGTTTTAGAGTAGTGTTTTTGTACCAAGTGTTGCATTTCTAATAATACCCCGGGCCGTGCTGTGTCAGTCGACTAGCAGCGACAATTTTCACGTCCATTATTTCTCGCGCTTTCATCACAGAGCAATTTCTGTGCACGCATTCTAATGTTTCTGTCTTTTTTTATGCCAGGCCACCCCTTCTTTCATTGGTGTAGTTATATATAACGCCGCACAAGGTGACCCATGACGCGCTTTGTATATTGACATGCCTGGTTTATTTTTAAGCGCGCGGTGAGTGGCCGTATAAACAGATGGAGGTCAAGCATTGACGCGCATGCATTACGACCACATACGATTGTGGACGTCATTTGCGCACCCAGGGTGTTTTTCATTTCGGAAATCCCCCTTCCCATCATTATATTCCCTTTTTCTTCGCGTCAGGGGAGATATGTACTCTTAATTTCAATACTGCAGCCAAAGGAGCGAAAATGAGTGAGTGAGTGAGTGAGTGAGTGAGTGAGTGAGTGAGTGAGTGAGTGAGTGAGTGAGTGAGTGAGTGAGTGAGTGAGTGAGTGAGCGAGTGAGTGAGCGAGCGAGTGAGTGAGTGAGTGAGCGAGCGAGTGAGTGAGTGAGTGAGTGAGTGAGTGAGTGAGTGAGTGAGTGAGTGAGTGAGTGAGTGAGTGAGTGAGTGAGTGAGTGAGTGAGTGAGCGAGTGAGTGAGCGAGTGAGTGAGTGAGTGAGTGAGTGAGTGAGTGAGTGAGTGAGTGAGTGAGTGAGTGAGTGAGTGAGTGAGTGAGTGAGTGAGCGAGCGAGCGAGCGATCATTCGGCCTGTCTGTCTATGTCTGCCTGTCGGTCACCCGTTGTTTTTTTTTAGTTAGCTATATATAGCCTGTACAACGATTATTTGTGCCCTTCGAGTATTGATGTGCCTGGTCTATTTTAAAACCCACAGTCAGGGCCGCATAAACAGACAGATGTCATTCAATGACGCACATTCGTTACGACAACATCCAATTGCGGCCGTCATTTTTGTAGCCAATGTGTAATTTACGTTCAAAATGCCCCATGCACATCATTAAACCCTCTTTTGCTTTCGTCATCTCCCCAACAGGTTTCTGAACAACTAAAACTCCATCGTAGAGAGAGAGAGTGTGTTTATTTAACGGGCGGGAAATATTTACAAGGCGAAGTTATGCCTCTCGACAGGGCACAGGTCTCGCCGGGGAAGAAAAGCGCATTGAAAAAAAGGAGCAGTGAAAGGGCAATAAGCGTTTGCAAGCTGCGCTAGTTGGAGAGACATATTCGTGAATGGAACCAGCGTGAACTTAAACGAAGACAGAGGAAGTTGGACACAAGGACAGCACTAAGTTTACTTTACTAAATGTTCACACTGTACTAAGTGTGACGGCTGCAAACTGGGTTTTTCCGCCACAGGCATTTTATTTAGGCACTGTCCACAAATGCCCCGCGAAGTTATGGGATCGTTCCAAATTGCAGAAAGAGTAGACAAGTGTGTTAGCCTGGCGAGTCTTTATCTCCATGCCAAAGAGGCTGCCTCTTTGCGTGGGCCTTGATTGCAACCGATGTTTATCTAGTTGACACCTCACGTTGGTATTTGTCAATTCTCTTTCGCTCATTGCTGCGTGTTGTGGGTTTATATTCACTCTTCTTGGTATTACACTTTAGTTGTTAGACCAGCGGCCGTCCATCTGTTCAGTTTTCTCTGCACGCTGGTTCCATCCACGAAAGAACTACATTTATCGCAATAATATCTTGTTTATGGCGGCCTTCTCATTTATACTTACTGCTCTAAACCCAACGTTTTTTGCTGTTCATGCAGGCTTTTTCTTATGATCAAACAGGTTGTATTTTGACAATTATGCGAAGGATATGGTTTTTCTATACAATAAAACCAAAGCGCCTACTTGCCTTATTACTCGTCCTGTGTTTTGGCATCGCTTTCCTGGGATTAAATGTCGTAAACGGTCTTCGTTGAGATCGCATTCGTGCACAACCTTAATAGTGATTGCTATACGCGTATAAAACGACGTGTCAAATACGATTCGCACGAAAAACTGCTGAGCCACGTCAACTCACGCCAAGTCGTAGGCACTTATAAGCATTGCGTGCGTACCAAAATATTTAAGAAATTGTAGGCACTGAAAAGTTTCTTTTGTACTGCACGACGTTTTCATGATGCAATGATAGTATTGTAGTTAAGGAGTTGTTTTCATAAGCCATCTGTTTTTTATTTTTGCTGATGTTCTATATTTGAAGCTCATATTTCTCGAGAAATCATGCGGTTGCTGTTTTATAGGGAATACAGCTGGCCGCTGTAACAACGTAAGGTTTAAAACAAGGCTGGCCTAATTATAAATTTAGTCTCAGCTAAAAAGCGGCATTCCTTTCTTCTTTTCCCCGCTAATTTGTGCATGTCCGCATATGATAGCTTAACGTAAACGCAACTGACGAGTTGGTGCGCCAAGTCAAAACAAATTCCGTCGTTCTACCACTCAAATTATGGAGTAATTACGCAAAATACCTTTAAAGGGACACTGAAGCGATATGTAAACATTGCGGGATTACTAGCGCAAATTGTAGTCCGGAGTCCCCAGGCCATGTTTCGACCACTTTAGGCGCGTTTACGCGATTTTATTTAGTAGAAAAACTAATTCGAAAACGCTGTCCTCCTCTCTTTACGCTCGCCCATTTTCTGTGGCGTTTTCGTGTGACGTCAGGAGGGGATGAGCTGGCAATTGGCTGCGCCACGGCTGCGCTACTGCACGGCTCCCCGGCCGACAGAGTCAGTCGGCCCAGCGTCTCGTCCGCCGGCCGCCGGCGGGTCGTCGCAATCAAGGAGGTTAGAAAAAAATTGCTTGGTCGCAATTTGTTCGCTTAGTTGAAACGAAGCCAGGACACGTTTGTGAATGGAAGAATGTGCCTTTCTTTACTTGGTTTGTTTGTACACTGTATCTAGCTCCAAGTCAAGGTCGCTTCACACAAGCGCTGCACATGCGACGCTTCGCTGACTGGTACGCCAGTAGGAAAATATAAGGCCTCTTGAAGGCGGGAGAAGAGTCAGCGAAGTCAATATAGGTACTAAGGAAATAAAATCAACTGATATTTTTACCGTACAGCGTAAAACTAGGGCGCGGGAAGCACTTTTTTGCGCTGGGCGAACAAGCACAGCGGTCAGCAGCACGACTACGCATCTGCGAACGCTTTTCCGTCTACGAAGTGCAATTGCTAGACGTGAGCTACTGTGGAAACTCGGGCGACGCTTACTGCACGATCGCAGTACAACAAATAGTCCCCTAAGCGGCTTGAAATGCCAAAACTAAATAAAAGTGTAAACCGGTTGTACAATATATACCCTATATTAGCAAGGCATTCGCGTCCCGCTCCGTGGCCTAGCGGTCTGGGGCGCTAGGAATTCACCGCAAATGTTTTGCGAGTCAGGAGTTCGAATCCCCGCGGGTACGTGCTTTTTTTTTTTGTAAGTTAACTTTTTTGTTTTCCGCCGATGTTTTCTATATTGAGTTCACCTTTTTTGGGGCCGCAACGTTCACGGCTACACGAACTAGTTCACAAAACGCGCGCAGGCTGGCACTGGCGCGCTAGCGAGTTCTCGTTTGCGTGCTGTTGCCATAAGCACCGACTGCTTGCAGGCAGTGGTCACAGGCCAGAATGAACAGACCCTTGGCCTGGTGCGAACACGCTTTTTACGATACAGGCATGAGGGAGGCAAGCTCCAAATATGGGGGAAAAGCGCATGACATTTGGGCGTCTGCGGGTACGCGGAGGGCGTTCATGCACTGCGTAGGTCTCGGCTAGTGAATGCTACGACTACAAGCCGTCCTGGGAGGCTTATCTTGTGCATTTTACAGCCGACAACATGGCAGAAGCGCGGTACGATGATTACTGAGATATTGAGAATGCCCATCCAACAAAGCCATTGGTTATGTTTTACAGAACCGAAACCGAAACCGAAACTTGTGTGATTGCTAACCTTGGGCATCGTCCAATCACGGCGCCCCTCCTCTCAACGTCACAGCCTTAGTTGGTGCGGCCGCCGCAAACCGCGCATGGTAGTTTTTCTTCTTTCGCGCTTTGTAAAATAATTACCGATTTGTCAACCGGATAAACGATGAAAAGTGTGCTAATTTGAGCCAGCCTACGCAGTGCAAGCAAAAACGGGAGCTTGACAAATTCACTTCAGTGTCCCTTTAAGCGGCGTACGCTACAGGCGCCATTATTCGACGTTCCAAACGGGCGCTCGTTTCGTGTTGAAATACATTGCGGTGTAGCACCAATGCTCTTCTCTCTGGATATTCGTATTCAGCAGCACAATCTGCAATGCCGGCTGGTGCGTAGGCTTGAAAAGAACTTTCAAATAATTTTTTGTTTCTGCACAAAAAAAAGCCGAGTGGTGAAGTAAACATGGGGCAATACACTCAGTGGGCTTTATCTTCGTGTGTGCTGTGTAAGAACAAAACTGTTTTGAGCATTACGTTAGCAACATTTTGTGAGTTCTGGGGCTCGCACGAAATCAGAATTCCTTGGGAAGCGCTGACCAGCATACCTATGCGGGTTTGTTCCTGTGTGTGTATACGCCACACTTCGGGCGTTTTCGGACTCACAGGAAACAAGGAAACCCGGGAACAAACGTTGGGCAATACACTTCGACGGGTAGGTGCGTGCGAGCGTTGGGACATGAACGAAAATAAACATTTCTGAGGAAGCGCTCGCGAATTCAACTGTACAGGTCTGTGCTCACCGGCGTTAAGCTTAAAGTTGAGTAACACTAACGTTGAATCTAACCATGTCCCCTTTTCAGACCCGTTGAAATATCCCAGTGGTTAGTATTGGCCAATACACATAGTCTCGTTACAAGCCTATCAACCTTGTTATAACGGTTTACATTGTAGACCTAACGCTCGGCATAACGGCGTGGCAAGCTGCGGGTGCCTGTTGACGTAGACCTTCAAGCGTAAAGCACAGCATCAGGCCGTCGCCTACCTGCGTATTTCTCCTCTTTCTGAGATGCAAGCACATGCGAAAACATCTCACCAGCTTAGCACTTTCTATCCTCTATGAATGCGACTGCATTAGCGTTCAAGTGCCAGTCCTGTCTTCTCATTACCATGATCACCATTTCCCTTTGCGTCTTTTGCTTTTCTGCGTTAGTATGACTGTGACTGGCTTCGGCAAATCGCCATTTTTCGGCCTATACCTAGGCCTAACATTACACAGCCGTAAGGCTGAGCCCTATATACAACGTCCCAAGAAGCGTCAAACTCATTGTAAGTAAGGCTGCTTGTACCGGTTGGTGACGTTATAGACCAAAACAACACATACCCACGTCACTTGCACAAACCCGCGTTCCGACTGTTCATGCGCCATCGCTTGAGGTAGTGCTGCGGTGGCGGTACTAGTGTTTCTAAAATGCATTTATTCTCAAGAAAACTTTGATTACATGACAGTTTCCTCTTTGCTTGTATTGAATATTATTCACTAAAGGCTCTAACGGCTCGCTGGAATCCTTCGAACCACTGTCGCCTTCGGCTCCCAAATAGATTAGAGTGGGCATGCCCTAATACCACTGACGGTCGTCAACACCAAAAGAGAATGTTTATGGGGTAAAGCGGCTATGTTCTTCACGGCTTTTGCAAAAAGGCGTTGTCCGCATCTGTTCTCAGCGGGTGACCGCATCGATGTAAATGAAACGAACTCATCTCTTTAGAAACGTTCCAAAAACATGAATTCTTTCTAATTTCTTTCATGAGAAACTTTCTAAAAACATTAATCCCCACCCTGAGGGTGGTGAATAATTCTTTATTTCAGAATTGACAGAATAAAAACGCCAGCTGCGATCAAGAAAATTTCTTTAGTCATGAAATATAACGGCTTTATTTCAGTGGTCTGCCTCGTCTGTTTCATATAGAAGGCGCATAATAAATACTGGCTAAAAGAAAATTGTCATCGAACTGGCCTTAAGGGCTTTTTTTATGAAATGACGCTAGATACACCTCAGCAAGTACTGAATGCAGCCCTACGAAACGGAAGCAATAAAAAAAGCACCTGATAGGTTAGTAGGTACTTTATTTACGTGTTAACTGACTGCCTTATTCGACGACAATCTTCTCCAAAAAGGATCTGCTTGGCTGATTAGAGATATCCGCAATTTGGTTGTCGCCACTGTTACGTAATACAAATCCGACCTTAATCTTTCAAGCGCAGTTTGATTACCTTAATTAGTTTTTTTAAAAAAGAGCACCTGATTGGTAATTCTCAAACCAAAGATACTGAAATGGTATTTTGATTAAATCAATATTTCCTCCGCAATCGCAGCAAATTTCTATAGTACATGAGCTACATAACCGAGTATTTGGTGTTGACAATAAATTAAACCTTTGTATTCCGTGTCCGTATAAAAAATGCAGGTTTCTGTATGACCCAATATCCTTATCAAATACATTGTTTTTGCGCATCATGCACAGCCCTGTTGAGCAGTGGTACGGGTCCAGAAGTGGGTCGGATGAGAAGCTAGTTCTGAACCCCATCATAGAGACTCACTTTAGTCGCAAGCAGTCAATTAAACTGTCGGTCGCTGCAGTTACTTTGACAAAAAGTACTCCTAAACGTATAGAGCCCTTCAACCATCCCTTGCGCAAACATAAAGCGGTCAGCAAAAACACAGCAAAATTTGTATCTTGTCCATCGTTTGTTATTGAGCGCCAAATGTAGGTTCGGCGAAGCTACGACAGCACCATGATTTACCTGCGTATTTTTTCAACTCCTGCAGGGTATGCGCGCAGCTTTATTGGGCTAAAAGGCGAGTTGAACCCTTAATTTCACTTAACAACGTGTGTCTGTGAGCTAGTTTGTATTCCACGATAAGACTTTCAAGCGCCAAACATTTTGGCGCTTGAAAGTCTTATTATGGAATACCAACTACAGGTTTTCCCGCTCAATTTAATTCAATTGCACACAATTTAATTCAGGCACCAGCCAATTTATTCCAAGTGCCATAGAATTCAATCTAAGTGCCATATAATTTATTCCAGGTGTTATCGAATTTAATCAAATGGTCAACCAATGTATTCCCTTCGCCAAATAAATTAATCCAGCTGTACGAAGGTTGTTTACGAGTGTTTTGTGCGAAATTAGGTGCAGATTTACTTACTTTGTTGCACGTGGTGTGGTGAAAACGTGGTGTTTCTTGATCCATTATGTGCAAAATATCTGATGCGCACAGCTTAATCGACATTTACTAACACGCGAAGACCAGAAGAGCTTGTCTGATCTTTTGGTACCGTGTGCCGCTTGTCTGTGAGACCACCAGAAGAATTGTCTGCTCCCGTCACAAGTATCGTCTGCTCGCGTCAGAAGTATTGTCTGTTCGCGTAACAATACGCTGGCAATCCTGGTGGCATAACAATATGCGAGCAGACGATACTAATGACGATATCGCAGACGATCAGCACACGGCGCTAACTGATCAAACAAGACCGCGCTCCTGGTCTGTGCGTGTTAGTCATTGTCCACTAAGCCGTGAGCATAAGACATTTTGCTCGTAATGGATGAAGAAATACCATACCCCATTTTCACCACACCACGCGCAACAAACTCCGCAAAGCTACGCCTAATTGCGCACAAAACACTGCTGAAAAACCTGCTGGCAACAGGATTAATTTGGTTGACGACCGGGATAAATTGGTTGCCGCTTGAATTAAGGTGGCTGGCACCTGGTATAAAATACCTGGCACTTGGATTAAATTAGATGGCGCTTGAATTAAATTGTCTGCCGCCAGGATTAAATTGCATGGCGAATGGATTAAATCGAGCGGGAAAACCTGTAGCTTATCCCCACACGTTTTTAAGTTATATTTCTAATTCTACGAACCCGTTTGCATGTTCAAATCTTCAGGTTTCACTCACAATCACTCTCATCGCCAACACAGTGGGCAAGGTGCGCACTTCTAGCACTGCCTTCGGCGGAGACTGCCTCAGGAAGTGTGTGCGGTGTTCGGCGGCTTCAGCCCCATAGTCAGCCATCGTAGCGCATATCTCTGTCCATTACGTCCTTTGTGTAAACATTTTGGTGCTTGAAAGCTTGAAAGTTTGAAAATTGTACTCTCGTCTTTCATCAGGAACAGAACGCAAACCCGCTACTTCCCAAACTAGAATAGTACCGCTGCGCCGTAATTGCGCTATCGATAACAACGCGCAAGGGGCACGCAAGCCGATCAATAAACACCTGTCACAGGACCTCCGCTAACCTTTTGGCTGGTATCGACAAACTTCGTTCAATGCAGCCATAAATGGCATAGCTGGACTCCCTCAAAAGCACAACCTCTCGCTTCCTTTCCATTACGTGTGTGGACGTCATTTGCTTATCATTTTTCTGTCTTTGTTTGCCACCCATCACCAGCCCGAAACAGAAAAGTCCCAGTACGCAGGGAGCCCAGCTGCCTTAAAACGAAATTCAACTAAAAGAAACAAACAGTAGCAGTAAAATCGCACAAACTTCGCAATATCAGGGGTCGTGCACACTTACTTACGATCGGTACTTTGGTGTTAAAAAAATAATGAATGATTATGTTATTCCCCAGAATTTTATTCGTTTGACCGTTAAGGGGCCGATAGAAAGCTGGAAAGCCGGAAAAACCTTCGGATTGGGCATTCCACCCCCATTTAATTTTCGGGGTGTTTTTTGTTTTGCTCGAAAAAACAAAAGTGCGCAAAATAAGGGAAACAAAAAAATTTGGCCGCGTATCTGCTCCTTTCGTAGCAAATGTCCACGAAAGACGGTAGCCTTCTGCCGCCCCTGCCACGTAAATTCCTCTCTTCTCTTTCCCGCTCACCTTTCAGCCCCTTCCCTTACCGTTTCGGTGCTCTGACGATAAACGTTTGCTCAAGCCAATTCAATGTTACCGCGTTCCACTGCTCGTGCCACCTACTGGAACCTTTTGTTACGTTTGAACTTCGAACACTACAACGAGGGGGCGTCGCGAGCGCTTTTAGTATTTTGAGGCCCAAACGTAGCCACCATACCTAAGGAGTCTTTTTTGTTTGTTTTTTTCTATCGCAAAATTCAAGCAGCCATGTATTTTTTCTTTAAAAAATCTAAATGCCACCTGTATTGATGCCTTGTCACATATATGCCTAATGCTTTCTTTTTCCTCAAAAACGCCGACAAGTGTGACCATTGCCACCAGATTTAGTATTTTGGAAATGTTTCACTATATAAACGTCTCATTCCAGAATTGTTTTAACTTTTGTCCGGGCGACTGAAGGGACAGACAGACAGACAGACAGACAGACAGACAGACAGACAGACAGACAGACAGACAGACAGACAGACAGACAGACAGACAGACAGACAGACAGACAGACAGACAGACAGACAGACAGACTAAAATTTTCACGTTAAGTATCCGAAGGAAAACTACTGTCCTTAAAAAGGCGCGTGATCACAGTGATTACAAGCGCACGCGCTGATACCCAGGCATATTCCTTCGAGCTTCGTCCACTAAAGGTATCTATTCATTTATCGTCGCATCTGGCGTGTCATTGATACGCTACGCAAGATCATTTACTGGGTGAATGATATCCACGTATGGTTGAGCTCAGCCAGAATGCGTTATAAGAACATAAGGCTTCGGAAAATGTCTCGAAGCTTCGAGTTACTTTCAATGGGAAAGAAAAATGTGCACAAATTCAGAGAATTATCTACTAATGTGCAGCATTGTTATGCTGCTTTTCTTCATTGTGAGTTCTTTGAAGCCAGATTTCGTTATCAGTAGCCAAATACGTTGGGCTATTTTGTTGTTTGTTTCTTTTCTTTTTTTTTTTTTTTTTTGCTAATGATGCGCATTTCCCTGTTGTCGTGATTAAGTGCGTTAACTTCCCCAGTGATATACCTTTATTTCATTTATTCCACCTTAAAGGCCCGAAGTCGTTACATAAGGGGGAGGGGGGGGGGTGGAGGGGTGGCGCACAAGGTATAATAATCAACGCAACTGAACTCAAACGGTACCAAGGGTAAGAATTCAGAGAACAATGATAATACCACGCATACAAAACGTAAAGTACAAAGCACACATCACAAGTGCAAAGAAAAAGTAAAGGTACAAAGGGTAAACTTTCAAAGAACCATGACGACACTTTATTAAACAGTACTTAAAAAGTATTTTTAAAACTGGCATGGGAAACAGTACATTCAGTTATATTGCGACATGTGGCTTTTTATTTTATTACAGATGGTTTGGCGGTTAATGCATCTGACTGTATTATCGATTAGTTTGTTCCACAGAGTTATCCCGTTGCGAAAGAAGGAGGTAATCATTGCAGAAGTGTGTCCGTTCAATGGTGCGATAGGGTGGCTGCGGTTTTTGCGGTATGAAGTTCTGTGTGATGGTTGTAGGAGGACGTGCCGTGATTGATGATGATAGAAAAAAGCGTGCATAAGACACAACCGAGAAATGATACGAGAAGATTCAAGTGACGGCAGGTTCAATTATTCTTTTAGTGCGGCAACGCTGATATCTTTAGAGTATATGCGTATAGACGTGGTAGTGCACGGTTGGTCTGTTTTCCCAATATTTTTATTCCCGTTTCCAAAGTTCTTTTCCCAGCTTTCTCAGATTTGTCTTCGTTCGGGGGAAGGGGAGCGGCAAATAATGTGCATATTTTTGGTTTCATTAGTTGAGTGTACTTTTTTCATATAATTTTGTATTTTCTTGGTTTTTGGAAATTTCGTTCGCCCTTAAAGAGTTTACTTTTGCGAATTATGCATTTGGTATGCAAACGCAGGGTTTACTCGGTCCTCGCTGCGGGGCTACTCGGCAAAGAATTCTAGACATTAAAAAAACATTCAAGGCGCGCCCTTGTCCTGTATATGAAAGTAGTGCACGATCGAATGGCTCTAAGTGACACTTCACGACTTCCTCCCTTTAAATCACACCCTTGCCGACCGCGCGACGGTAATCGATTCCTCAGGTGCGGGAGCTCAGACCGCGACCTGCAAAAAACATGAAGCCGTGTACGAGACGCTATACTGAAGCCGTGCAGTTCTGTCGCTGTCAAAGCTCGCTCCACAGCGCTTCAATTATGGCGCGTGAGCCGTGGCATATTTCATATTTAGCGTATTTCGCGGGCTTTCTTTTTCGTAAGACCAACGAAATCAATCTGAAATTTCTGATTTAGCTTCAGTTCAGTTTCAGTTTCAGTTTATTATCCGTAACAAAATAAGAAATGTGTGAAAAGTATTGCACAACATTGGTCCCAGAGTTTAGCACTGTAATGAGACCCCAGTTACCTCCCCGTTTATCCCACTATTATTGAGAAATCAGCAATTAAGCCAATAGTCATTAACCTCACTCATTAAAAAGAATGACAACGAATTTTCAGGAATCCCGTAGCCGAGTGGCATATACTCAGCGAATCGCGCACTAATATTACGTGAAGAGTAATTCCACTAAGAAATTATTCCGCCATCCCCAACGCCGAGGAAAAGAAGATGTACCTTATTTGCCGAAAACCACCACTGCTATCGTTTTGGTATCATCCTGGAATCCCTAGATGGTCTACGTCCTGCTTTCTCAGTTGCTGCGTACATCATTTAATGCTGCGGAGGACCATCATGCAGCCGAGTGGCATATACTCAGCGAATCGCGCACTAATATTACGTGAAGAGTAATTCCACTAAGAAATTATTCCGCCATCCCCAACGCCGAGGAAAAGAAGATGTACCTTATTTGCCGAAAACCACCACTGCTATCGTTTTGGTATCATCCTGGAATCCCTAGATGGTCTACGTCCTGCTTTCTCAGTTGCTGCGTACATCATTTAATGCTGCGGAGGACCATCATGCATTGGTTTAGCTTTATAACGTAATAGTCACAAGCTGACAGCACTGGGGGGTTTACAGCATACGTCTCGGTTCCTGACAGCCTCCAGAAATGGCCCGCAGAGACTCGGGTCTCAATTACAGGTGCCGCCTACCCCTTGCGTCTCCTGCTCGACGCAGCGCGTGCCTCCGAGAGGCTGCATTCGAAACCCTCGGAGAGGTTGAGTTCGTGACTTTATAAATTAAACGTCACTCATCACCCTTGTGACCATCGCACGGGGTACCAGGCGACATAAGACATTTTGTCATAAACTACCCAGCGCATTGGATGGAGCGGTCAGTCTATAGGTAAAGAACCTCGAAAGGGAGGCGCCCCGCACGCTTCTTGGAGCACCGTTATTTCCTAACAGGCGTTGCATGACTTGGAGAGACGCCTTGCGCATAGTCTCACAGTTCGTGAAAGACAAAAACTATGTGAAGCTTGGTGATTTGCTGCGTATAGTTTATAAAGTTGCTGATCGGGCGGAAGCAATTGCCGGCACTTTTTGCTCAGCTCGGTCCGCCCATCAACTGGTCGCAGCAGCAACAACAACAGAAAAAACAACATAAATTAAGATTCGCAGATGAGCTCGTGTCGCTAAGTTGTTCCGTTAGGGTGGTTACAAACGTCGGAGATGCTCGCTCGGCACAGCTATAACCCGCCTAAATGACGCCAGAAACCCCGCAGTCATTAACTAGCGTGTGGGCAACTGCCTACGCTGCGATCTCGACCACGCCCGTGTTCACGACGTGGTTGCCACTTTTAGCGCAGAACTGCCGATGAAGTGGGGAGATTATTTATGTAAGCTGCACACGTGTCCAACGTTGTGGCCATCCCCCCCTTCCGAATACGCCGCCGCTGCGCTAGCAGCTTGCCGATGCCTGCGGCGTCGATTGTCGGTGGCAAGTGCTTTCGCATGAGTTCGGTGGTGCGACTTCGCTGTGTCCGGCGGGACTGCAAAGTGCATGCTTCCCCGATTCTCACGTTCCAGCTTCGACGGCTGTTCTTGGAACTCCGGGTGTGCTGTATTCCACCTAATCGGAAAGGTGTAAACCGTGTCCTTCCTAGGGAGCCGAGAAATTCCATATGGGCACAAAGCGCATAATGTAACACATCATTCAAAGTGTCACCTTCTCCCGTTTCTTCCCTTCTGTGGACGCCCTCATCTTACCCCAGGGCCACAACGTCGTAAACCGCGATCCTGGGTTGCGACCAACGCGAAATGGCACCTACAAGTAATTATGCACCAACAGGAGGGAAGACATTGAAATTTGGCATGAAGAGAATTACAATGTGACAGTACACGTCAAATACAAAGTTATAGCTTTTGCAGCCCCTTGGATCACAGTGCTAGCATGGCAGACGGAGAAAAGCCTTATTAGTGTGCTAAAAATAGGTCAACTTTGCACAGAATCAGAACAGCTAGAACGGACTAAAGGGTCTTAATTCAGCAATCAATAACAATAGGTGATGGTGGAAGTGTGCTGTATAAAACTGTCAGTCCAATTTTTCACATTCACGCATCAACCCCATGAGTCGACTGGCCGTAGAAACCGCGCTCTTCAACATCGGCCCACTTATGAAGTAGCCCCATCACCTTTAAAATTATATACAGAAACACGCTTCTAAAATTCGACTATAACTTAGCTGAGACGACACGCATGAGTTAGGCTTCCTCTAGAGAACAAAAGCAGTGTAGCGAAGGAATACGTTAAGCGGGACTCACGTGTTAACATTCTCATGGGACTATTACTTCATGACCCACGCGCTTAAACGTCATCGTGCACCCATACGAAAAGTTTCGCACATTCATAATAATGCACCAAACGGCTATATAGTTTGCTTATTTGAGGAATACGTCACTTCTGTATTGAAATAAACAAAATAAAACACTCGCTTAATAGACAGCTAGCGCGATTTAGTGAAAAATAGATAAACCAAAATGCGTCTGTTTACTTTTTATTTCAGTAAAGAAATGATATAGTATTTGCATAGTATTTGCAAAAGCAGGAACTAGACCATTAGGAACATTTTCATATATCTGTAAAACTTTTTGTTCCGGTACACGGTGCTTTTTAAGCGCGTGGGTCAAGAATTGGTAAGCCCCATATGAATGTGAACAAGTTAAGTTTCCCATAACGTTGGTGCCGGAATACTGCGCCATTGTTGAGAGATGAGAAGGAGGGCACGGAAGGCGAAGCGGCACGCACCGAGTAGAAATCCGTCTTTGCTCCACTGCACCGGTCCGGCCAGGTTCCCCACGTGGCACTGAAGCTCAGCCGTCTGGCCCTCAACGGCCTGGGAGTCGCGAGGCCGTACACGAAAGTACTGCTGGCCCGCCCACACGACGCCAGGAACGCCGAATCCTGCGCCAAAAAAAAAAAACAAGTCTCAGTGCCCTTTCATCACCAGTTTTCGCTAAGAGTACCCGATATGCGAAGATTAGCTCCCGACACTTCTGGCTCGGCCCTCTCGACAAACACTAAATCACGGCGAAAGTTCGTAACAGTGAAGCTGTTTACAAAATCGCTATTTTGCGTGTCCGCAGTTACAAATACTAAGAAAATGCCGAGCGCACGTGAGCGCGTGCCTTGCGGGGACCGTCCGGCAGTTAAAAAAATTCAGGAAAGCTTGCACTCAAGCGCAAGATTTGAATGGCGAAGCATTTGAAGGTGATCATTGACGGACACGAAGTTGAGTTTTAGTATCGTGGTGGCGTTGTAGTGGACGTCGGCGCCATGGCATTTAAATGAAATTATGTTCAAAGCTAGAGTGAGCTCGTTGTTTTGGTCGACGTTTTCGTACGCCACTTTGGAAGCCAGACTTATGGTCTCTAGCGGATGCATTGCACGCCAAGCCTCTCGAAAAGCGGCATCTTCCTCGGCCGTGCGTACTATCCGCGGCCAAGCCATGTGGAGTCAATGATCACCTACAGCTTCGACATTCAAGTCGCGGCTCTTCTGCAGTACATAGCGCATGCGCACGACGACACGAGGATAAACGATCGAGGCAGGTCTTTCTCGCTCCGATCAAGTGTTGCACCAAATACGGCGAACGCAGTTTTTTTGTCACCAATGTTAGCCAATCTCCCTAAGTGGATATGCTTGACTTGACGAACGTGCCGCGAACGCTGGAGTTTCTTTTTTTTGCCAATATTACCCAATTCCCTAAGTGGGTATGCTTAGCTTGACGAATGTGCGCTCGAGGCACGCGTGCACGAGCGCTCGGCCTTTTCTTGGTATTTTTAACTGCGAACACCATACACAAACTATTTGCTCAACAGCTTCGCAGTTAAAAACCAAGAAAATGTCGAGCGCTCGTGTTTGCGTGCCTCGCGACGACTGACCAGAGTACCCGGCGTTCGTTTGTCAAGCCAAGAATAGCCACTGCGGGGGAGTGGCCAAGAATTCCCAAAAAAACTCCAGCGTTCGCCGTAATATAGTGGAAACACTTGCTCGGAACGAGAAAGACACGTCATGGCGTACGCTCCTCCAAGGTGATTTCCAATGATTATTACTTAAAATAATGAGGGAAGGTCCCATTTATAGCAACAATAATGGAGTAAATTTTGTTTCGGCAGCGAAGAAGAAGCAAATCAGCTGCAATCGTAGGCTTAAACGGCTTAAACCGTCGTGATGGTCGTAAAGGTTGCGTACAGCTTCGTTACCTTCAAGACTTACGCATTAGTGCGAACTTCCTTCGTTTTTTGTGCAAGTTAGATTCATCTTAACAAGGGCATTATGTTCGAGCTATCAACTAGTGTGGGTGGATTTATCCGACACCACCGCGGTTCAAGTCATGGCCTAATATCGGAATCACCCCATCCGTTTGGTTGCCAGAAAGAGAGAAAAAGATAGAGAGAGAGAGAGACAAAAATAAATAAAGCTTTATTGAATACTGAAAAGGTTAGCCCCGCACACGATGGGCTTGCTATACTTCCGATAGGAGTTAAGGTAATGAGGCGGAAGACGAAAAGAAAAGAGGAAACTGCGTAGTAACAATGACGAAATTACAGCATTAGGACAAAATTCTGAGGATATCAAGGTCACAGAACCTCGACCAATCACTTGTCAGATATAAAAAGTAAAAAAAGTCTTTGTCTCAAGCGTTGCGTCAGTGTGTTTCTGCCACGCAAGTTTTAGTTCTAATGATTTTCCGTGTAGCAATCGCACAAGAGATTTTTTCGCTGTTTCGCGTTGGGTTGCATGACAGTAGTAGCACGAAAGATGCCGTATGTCCTCTTTCACAGAACACGCAAAGCTCAGAGAGCACAATGGTGAGCCTGCCCAGCCTATCTCAAAAAGAAAACTGCAAGTGAAGGTAATGTTCAGGCGTAGTCGGTGAAGGACACCATCACTTTATTTTGATAAGCGTCGCGGAAAGTGGAAATTGCACTGGGGCAAATCACGTGCAGCCGAAAGAATCTACTAAGATGGTCCTGCTGAGCTGACAGCTGCAGTTTCCACTGCACTGTAGAGACGGTCGTACGGTCGCCCACGGGCTAAGCGGAAGAAATGCTTTCTGCACTAACCGTGTGCTCCTTTCTTAGCGTAACGTAATTTAGTCAGAACTTCGTCACTGCTCTGAAGTTAAATGTGGCACTCAAGTCGTCCACACTGGTTTGAAACGTTTTACGTCATAATATCCGAGCTATGGCACGTTAAAGTGGAATATGGTGCTCCAGCTAAGCCTGTGAAAGACTTTACTTCCGTCTTGTCTGGAACACGGGATTCCAACAGACACAAGCAGATTGTGCGCCTCTTTCGTTGCTACGTCGGAGATGACGTTTCCCTGGACGCCGGGATGACCTGGAAGCCACTGAAGCGAGATTCGGTGCCGGTTTTGTAGTCTAAATGTGTGCAATTGGTTAACTCGCATGCAAGTTTTCTCTGGCGGTGGGATGGCTTCATCAGTTCTTGTAAGGTAGGCCGCGATTCGATAAAGATTACCCATTGCCGAGCGGGATTATTGATAATATAAAGGAGTGCCGCTCTAATGGCAGTTTACTCAGGGTATCACAAAACCCGAATAAGTCGAGTACAGTTAGACCCACTTCGCGTTGTTGCAGAAATGGTACCACCTAATGGTGATCTTATCACCATGTAAGTAACTTCTGCAATAAAATCGCGTTTTCCTGGCCTAATCATATTATGTTTAACAGAGAATTCGGGGCGTTTTGTGTTCAAAGAGCACTATAATCAGAACGTATTGGCAAATAAGACGAGAACTACGCGCGCGTGTTAGTGTCGCCAAGTTATCTGTGGTTAGATCTACATTGCCATAAGTAAAATTTGTAAGGAAGACGAAGTTTGCAATGTTAGCATTAAGCTTGTTCAGTGTGTACATTTTTATTTTCTTTCTAGGCTATTTACATAAAGGTTGCAAGATGGGCACTGCAGTTGTTGCCAAGGAAAAGGTCTATAGTTGAGTTCATAGGCCTTATAAATGTATTAGTGATGAAAAGGAAACAAAAGCACCTTTTTGTGCCAGTTTTGGCTGACGTTTAAAACTGTGAAGTGGTATAAGTTATTATGCGGACAATTTCCAGCTCATATGTTAGCAACTGAAAATGTTAATTCTTGTTTGAGCCTGTATGTAAACACGTCCTTTAATATGCCCTCCCTAGCCTCTTACAAGTACTTCCTTGTAGACGTAAACACCCGCATTCAAAAGCTGCTTTCTCAATGACAACATAAGGTAAAATGTTGAGGCGAAATCCGCTGTCCTAATATTGAAACGAAAAGAAGAAGGGAAACATTGCCTTGAGCTCAATGGGGGAGCCAATCCATCATGATAATTGATGCACTTCTAAGAAATCAGTTACATCACGACTGTTCAAAACAAGAACGTTTTTCTTCAGTGCTTAAGCGAGTAGTACAGGACGAGGACAGAAGAAATTAATGGGAGACTAGAAAACCGGCCCGCACGAACAAATAAACTGCACCGAACTTCCAGAAAACAAACTGTTCAGCCGGCCTACCATGCAATTACTCCATGCAGGATAGTCGCCAATTGTAGTCGGTGTGTTTGTGTGTGTGTGCGTGCGTGTGCATATTCCGTCAGTTAATCAATACAGCAGGAAAAAGGAAGCATTAAGATTCAATGCCACATCCTAATGACCAGACGATTTGATGAGTAGAGCAAGGATGCTGGCGCCGTAGATGAGTGAAGTACAAGAGACACGTCCCACAGTCAAGGATGTCAATCGGTGCAAGCACATGCAGACTACCTTACCCTCTTGTTTTGGTACACAATACCCCATGTGTTGTTATGCCGTCTTGGTTCGTGTCGTATCCTGGGGTTATATCTCATGCGTTTTGTACCACGTGTAATGAAACTGATGCATTGCAGTGGTTTCGATTAAGCAATCAGAGCAGTCCACCCCCCCCCCTAATTAACCACCCCAATAAGAAATTACAACAATTTTTGTCGAGAATGTTTCAAGCCAAACATGACGCCTTTACATTTAACTACAGTTTTGATGTTGATTTTTTTCCGCTTCAACGAAGCAATAAGGGGACCCTGCAACACTTTCTTCAACCTTTTATGAAATCTTAAATGCTTGCAGAACGTAGTCACCCAACACACCCAGTACTTAGATTAGGGGGTCGCAATGCTGCTCAGCCAAAAATTACTGCTGTGTGCCCATCAGATAACTTGCAAACTCGCTCAAAAGATTTTTCTTTCTTTCCCGGTCTTGACGTTGTTCGACGGCTCGAGTTACGTCACTAAGGCCATGTAGCGGCTATTGTCCGGTTTTCCTTCAGTTGCAGCAATGAACGGTTTTCGAAAGCAACTTTTAAAATGAAGCCAAAAAAACAAAGCAGATACATAAGACGATAATATTGCGGTGTTTTAAGGACCAAGCCTGCCGTGAATTGTTTGAAGCGTGGCGCATCATGAAAGCCGCTGAAAAGTGTGTAAGCACGGCATCTATTAGTTTGTCAAAAAAATAAATTGATTATCTGGATGCCAACTTGCCACGTGCGTAACAGAATGCACCACTTTACCTTGTCTTTTTTCTTTGTACTTTGAGTATGTTCACGCATGCGCCCTTCCTGTATATATTTTGATGTGTGTAGTAAAAATGTCAGTTGATGTCTAGCGCTAGTCCTGTGTGGTCTCTACTTTTGTCCCGTCTTTACCGCGCTACGCAACCATGTTTCACAGAAACGGAAGGCGAATGTGGTTCGACGGCCAAATCACGCAGTGCCGCTTTGTGCTGGCAATAACTGTAGCTTTCGCAGTGCTTCCAGGTGCGAAGGAAAGAGTGAAAGCATTTATCGAAAGTGTTGCAGGGTCTTTTTAAGGTTAGCGGGGAATTCAGTTTACGTTTTCTTTTTTGTGCGCACGTACGAAGTTCTGTGATATATTCTTATTATGATAACTGAACATTGTGCATGTGTATTCATTTATATGAGGCGCCGCGTATTCAGAGGAACAAAAAGTATTCAGGTGGTGTAAGTTGTAAGTTTACTTTCAAGGTAAATGAGTTAATGAATTCCGGATGCAAAGTTGAAATAATACTTAGGACATAAAATCCCAGCCATACTGTGTAATCACTGGTCTGACAAAAGGAAGTCCCTGGGAAAACCTCGCCCAATTTAGTTAATACGCTGAAGATTAAAAAAGACACTGAGTGCGGTACTGCGACTGCTCTTCTAGTGGTTCGAACCTCATGGCTCCCCTTATCTGACGTTTTCTGGCCGCGCCACTCAAACCAGTGTTGCTCATAACCCGGCATGGTTCTCTTACTGCTTCGCCTCCTCGCGCTCTTCTGCCCACACCATCATACAGCCACTTCGGTATCACCCAATTAAGGACGAGGCGTGTATGGCTAAGCTAGTAGATGCAAGAAAACGGCTTAGACTGGTGCTAGTAATGTTTTCATTAAAGTTTTGCGTGTTTTACGCACAAAAAAAGGTGAAAACCATCGCGAAATAAGAAGAAAGTAAAGACACAGTTCTGCTTTGAAAATAAGCTGAAGCCAATGGAGGCTGTCGCCGCGTTTGCAAAAAGGGAAAAAAACAGGCGGGAAATCTCGGCGTGTCAATACCTTCACTTCCATTTCTCAATTACAGCTCAAATAGTCAATCGCCGACAAGTTCACCTGCTAAATATACCTCTTTTTGATAAGACAAAAAAAGCACTACTGACTCCAGAAGCGTGCCTTCTTACAAACACCTTGGCAATGCATATATCAACTCGGTATGTGGTACAGCCGTTTCAATGAAGGAGACCGTAGGTAAAGCAGTATAATGTTTGAAGAATGCCTTGCGCTTATTTAATTGAGCACTATGAACTTCCCAATACTTACACCCCATTTATAAATGAGGCGTTTTTTTTTTTTTCAAATGAGCCAGATCCAGAAACCGAAACTGAGCCGGATAAAGCTGCAGTAACAAGAAAAACTCGGCAACTTTCCCCTAAAAAATGGGTGGCTAGAACATAGTTCAGATAATGCCCTGAAAACGTGTCCGCAGATCGGTGTTTTTATCGAAAATGAGTCAGATACTGCTGTTTCACGGATCAAAATGAACCAAAAGGCCCAAAGGCCCAATGGGAGTTTGCTTTCGGCTGGAGTGTTCAGACGGTTTCATGGGTGTTTTTGGTAGTTTTTGTGTGTGTGTGTGTGAATTTTAGAGCTGGCTTTTAATGGAAAGTAGTAATTCGGCGAAATATCTGGCCCCAGATGTCAACGAAGAGGTGAACGAAAGAACTGGACGAAATGAAATGGTGATGTGAAACAATGATTTCATTTCGTCTCCCTCGTTCGTACGAAATAACTCTGGCTATATTTATTTTTTCACTCCCATATTTACCATTTTAGTACTAAACTAAATTGTCGGCGCTTACAATCCCTGGAAAATCCCACCCCTCTTCCCCGCTTTAAGAGTACGAACATCTTCATCAAGGTGAAGCATAAGATATGAGCAGCCTTCTTGTGAAGTATTTTGGAAATTCATGGCAAAGCAGTGAAAATATTGCTTACTTCGTTAGTGCCTTGAGGCGTGCCCAAGATAATTGTCCTGGGGAAGAATTAGAAAAGAGCAGCTAATGGTTCCAAGAGGACTCAACTGCTCTTCATGTACAGTTCAACTGTTCTTGAGACCTTGTTGCATATTTTAATGCCCCTTTTCCACCAAAACTCAATCTCACAATGCTTGAAAGTCCATTTAAAGAAATTTTCAAAACAATGCAGCATCAACTTGAGTATTTCAATTCAATATGAGCCAAATCCAAACTTACCTCCTCAATATTGCTCAAATTCAAGGCATAATTTTTAATTACTTGTGGCCATAAACATCCCCTAGCTCAAATGTAAAATATATCATACAATAGTTTTGACGGCACTGCATTTAGATCCGGTGACAAACTTTCGCTAGTTCCCCAAATTCGCTTTAGGTGGATCTGACTCATTTTAAAAAGAACGTCTAAAATAATCAGAGCTTCATCGTTGTCCTTTTCAAATTGATGGAATCAAAATGCTATAGAAAGTTGAGATTTTCATGGGATTTTTTTCGACCACACACTGGGACATACGGCAGTTTTTCCGCCTACTCTCTCAGAAATTTTGCACTAAATTGTGGGCACTAAAATTTCTGCGCACTCAAATTTCTTCCTCCTTTTCGTTTCGCTCTATTTTCCCCTGAAGCTTGTGACGTGCATGCCGTCGAGGGAACGAAATTCGTATGTCTGCATTGTTCGTTCTTTATGCAATATTCCAACAGCACAAAACGCACACACACACACACTGCGCTTTTGCGCAGTGCAAGGCAAAATCGTGCACATTTAAAGCGGTCGTGCGAATTGCTTTAGAACGGCATTTCACTTGCGAGACCAAGGAGCTGAACGAAATCCGTCAGAAACAAGCAATCAAGTGTTTGCAGCCATTGGACTGCACACCGCGAATCTGAAACTTACGCAATTAGAAACGGTTCCGTTACAAACGCCGCGCAGTGCGCAGTGCGCGTGATGATTCCATGTCGTCTCTCCGTCATTATCGGTGTATCAGTAAACAAGGCTTTAGCAGTGCGGTCAAAGCATCAGCTTCAAGCGTCACAAGCAGCTGGCTTTCGTAACAAATCATTCGTATTATCAAAGTAGTAAATTTTCCAGAACTCCGCCAAAGCAGACGTAGGCATTCGCATAGGTTTTCATACGGATGACTTGATTCGTGGCTTGCCCGCTTGGTAAAACGTACGATGCCAAAGTACGTTTAACAGTCCCGCAAGTGATAAGTGCTTTCCCCTTGGAAACCCGGGGGTTCGACGACTCCGCTCACCTTGCCATGCGAGCAGGGCGAAGGCCAGGGAGAGCCGCGCGCATCCATCGCGCGCAACCATCGCGTCGATCGCCGCAGCACTGCGATGGCCGCTGCCCGGCCGCCGGGGACGACGGCGCACTCCCCGTCTCACATCGGGTTCCCCAGGCGGGAGGGGAAGGGGAAATAGGGAAGGGTGGGGAGAGAATAGGGAAGGGCGGGAAGAAAGGGAGGGAGCGCCGGGCGCAGTCAGCGGCAGTGCATGATGGGAACGGCGGAGACTTCCGGGTCAAGCGCACCGATTCGATCAAGCAAGCCTCGTTGTCGTCCAGATTGAGCGCGCAATCCGGGGGGTAAAAAAATTTGCCGCTCTACAAAATCAAAATGAGATCTGTCTGGGAGTGAGTAAAGCGCCCTACTAGAGAGACGCTGGCGGAGATAAAAAAGAGGAGAATGATAGGCAGCGGTTAAAATTACGCCCGCGCGTCTTTTCCAACAGCGCACTCTTTCGCTGGGGCCGGAATTTGCGAGAGGCTGCTCCTAAAGCACTGTCAGAGCCGATTAAATTTCGCGCGCCCAACATTACGTCTAAGTGATGGTGTCGTTCTTTTTGTTGTGTAGTGTTCTTATTTGGTGTGTCCTTTTTTGTAGCTTTCGAGTTTTCTGCGCGAATAATATCTTTGCTTTTAGCTTTACCCTAAAGAGTAGAGGTTCGTCGGCGACAATCTCGGAAATGAAATCTGGGGGGAGTACTTGCGGTAATGTCGCCTTTAAGCAATTAGCGTCGCCGCCAGCTTTATATAAAGTAATTAAAGCCGGAAAGACACTGCTGTAACGCAGTGATAGGCATGGCGTTATTCTCTCATTTTGCCGCCCTCTGCCTTCTCTAATCAGCTGAGTAGAAGTAAATATAATTAACTCTATTGGTATACTCCTGCACTGTTCGCAAGATCAACAATAATGGAGACATAAATAAGAGAGGAAACAACTTTCTCATTTCGCAGGCAATGTCGGCCCGGCAAGAACAATGACCATAAACAACACTCCATCTCCTAAACCGAAATTGGGATACGTTATTCAAACAAAAAACATAGTAGCATCACTACGTATATGCATCCGTGCTGAGCAGACGATCTCCTGCAGCCGGAAATGAGCATCTGTGACATCACACCACCCTAATTCTTTTCATTTGTTCTTGTGCTTTGCAAGAAGCCAACGAGAGCCCCACAAAAAACGTTATAACATGTGCATGCCACATAATTTAACACTTAAGCGAAAACTTCAACAGCGGCAATACCCCACTCTAGTTCATAGAGCGTGTAAAACCGGCAAAGGAACGCTCTGAGGGAACGCCACCAGGTGGCGACACGCATGAGAATTCGGCAGTGCCTTGCAGCCTCCCGCGAATAAGACGACTGTGTGCTTCGGCTGGCTCACTTACTACGGTGGTGGCTTCCAGAAAGAGTGATGCGCCATAGCCACGCGCTTCCCTGACGTCAGTATTGATCGGTGCACGGTGTCACGTGGTTCGGAGGCTTCCGGCCTGGAAACAAATAAAATGGCTAGCGAACATTAGCTCTGCTCCTTCCATACTCTATTGTGTGGTCAGTGGTCGTTCCGGATGTAAAACAAGAAATTAACGGAAGATTCATTGGTGGGTCATTAAGAATGCGTGAGCACCATTTCTTCTTCCCTGGCGAACATGAGGCTTGGCCCGATGCACCCGCCGTTCTCCGGCTTTAGAATACCGCATCGCAGCGTTTCTTTTGCTCCTTTGCAATTACCTCAGTGGTCACGTTTTCTCCCTTTAGCTGCGGTATTGGCTGCCTCTCGCTCCATTTACTGACCACAAGTATGGGAATTTCATCGCCTTCATTCGCATTCCCTTTTGTTTGCCGCCTTTCTGGTCCGTCTATTTTACGACTCGTGCAAGCGAGAGGCAGTGGTGCGAACGCAACGCCGCCGCAACCAATGCCGCTGTCAGCGAGGACGTATGCTCGACATATTCCTTTCCCCATGCGCTCTATCGTTCTCAGAGCTCCTTTGTCGCTATGCTATCACTGGGTGGCTCAAATTTTTGCCGCCATGCTTCATATATTTCTTTTCACGCAATAAAAAGTGACTGAAATTTATTTAAAATCATTTCGCTGTTGCCGCTGAAGTAGATGATGTATGATCTATGGTCTCGCAAACGCGCTGCAAGCGAATTTCGCAGGTGGGAGACAGTTGCTCTGTTTTAATGCGAGACATCCCCAGAATCAGCGTTCTCCGTGGCCGGGATGCACTGTTCTCTTCACGGGCACTTGCCGTCGCTTGCATTTGTCGCACGATATCACGTAAGCGCTGTCGGCCTAGTCTCTCTTTTTCCGCCACAGGCAAACTGCTGATTTAGCGCAGTCGTAATGCACGTGGAGTCTACTCCGGATGCCCTTGTTCGATTCACATGCGACCTGCAATGGACCAAACTTTCCTTTCCAAGTAATCGATTTACTTGGTCAAAATTAACATATACGCTTTGGGGCAGATTTCTTGAATGTGTTTTTTTTTACTATTTACAGATACAGCCACTTTTCGCACACTTTTGCTGAACGAACGAACATGCATGAAGGGACTGGATGGGACGCCTTAACTCTGGAAGAGGCAATCTATGCATAACGATTTATGGTACGTAAACTGAAATGAACATGCCTACATCCGCTCCAGGCTGCACCTTTGGGTAGGAAAATTGTCACTGGGCCTCATCGTGGCTTAAACAGAAGTGGCCTACAAGATCTAGCTTCTACACGGTCAGAGAGAGAGAAAGAAATACGTGCTTTATTTGAGACCTGTACGAGAGCACTCTTGCTTTCTGCATCAGTGCTGGCCTGTGAGGGTGGCTTGGTCGTCAAGGGATAGTGGGAGTCTCTGCGGTAGTTCACGATCAGACGTACACGATCAGATGTACATCACAGACTGTTCACGACCATCACTCCGCGCACAGGGCATTTTTCAGCAACTGCCGACCTACTTGGACACGAAGTTCTCAGTGTGGTTCAACCAGAAGACAACACAGTTAAATAGATGAGGTTGACCTGAAGGAAGCACTCTGCGTTATTTTTCTGCCCCGAACAGTACGCATGCGAGGACCGATTATTTTGACACGTCAGTGTGAGACGGAATGTTGTCTCAAAGTTTCCCGAAACATCTTACTTGCTGTCTATCCTCAACGTAAAAGTTGACGGTGCAACTGATAGAACTGGGGGCAAGGAACTTTGACTCCACTGGGACACTCCTGATGTGCTCCGCCATTAGTAGTGGCATGTTGCGTAATTCCTAATGCTCTTGGAATGGTCCTTACGGAAGACCATTACGGCATGTTTGGGAACAGGCGGTGACACTAGAACCACTGTGAACACAGCCTTTAAAGCCGATCAGCGTTCATCACCCAATGCAGTAGACACGTTCGCCACTTTTGAGAGACGCTCGTCTGGTTCACCAAGCTTATCTGGGCAAGATATGATATCGCGGATGACGAATAAAAAAATGGAGCTGTGAACACTCACATTGAATTGTTCTGCTACGACGTCGTGACACACAAAAACGTTTCAGGTAGCACCATTTTTCGAAACAAAACGCATGCAGGCCATGCTAATAGAGATCCCGGGCAGAAAGTGTTATGCATGGTAATAGTGGCAGAATGGTGAAGCGGCTTCGGAGCTACATTCCGTAAAGTGATATTCACCCATAAAAAAAGTGGTATCTCACTTTGAGAGGACACGTTTTGGCGAAAAGAGGGTAAACTACACCCCCCAAAAAAAACGTATAGACCGTGAGGTTGTACACTCCTGCGATAGGAAGGTGACTCCTTCCCTTTCCCCCCATAGTTAATGAAGAGCAGTGGTAGGGAGCGCCGGGCAGCTTGGACCCAAAGGTCCAGATACTTCTGGGCACCCGCGCTGACAACGTCGCCGCCGGCCTCAAACCGACGGCCACACCACCCCATAATTAGCTTAAGGCTCAATAAAGTGATGCTCTCTCTCTCTCTCTCTCTCTCTCTCTCTCTATATATATATATATATATATATATATATATATATATATATATATATATATATATATATATATATATATATATATATATATATATATATCTCGCATTGTGAATTTTAAAGCCCTAGGAAATGCTTAGGAGTTCCGCGTAATACTCAGATTACGGGAGGCTGCCACCAGGGGGCTACGCTGAACGGGTGAGCTCCGTATGGGCTGTGCCTTTTCACACTTTCTGTGGCGTAAATTCAACGATTATCCTGCAAATAACCACCGTATCGGGCGTCCAAAGGCCCTAGCTGCCGACGGACATCGTTTCCTTGGATTACTGGACCACCGCCTAGCTCATATCAGCCGGTTTGTTCAGCGAAGCGGGGCCACCCTGCTAACCCTACTTTGGAACCACGGTGCACCGGGGAGGAGCGGCGACGGCGGCCTGAGCCCAGCCGCCTCGCCCCCACTCGGCACCCACCCGGTCTACCGGCACCTCAACCCCCGAGAGCCGGAGAAGCGCTATGGAGAGAATCGAAGTGGACGGTGAGTCCATCTCGCCTGATGAAATCACCGAGGAAGCCGGGTGGCTCACGAGCCATCGCCGACGTGGAGCTCGTGCTCTCGCGCAGCTCGGCATAACCCCGGCACACTCCCCCGGGCAAAAAGGCGCTGGCTGCACGCCAACCAGCCGAAACTCACGTGCCAAGAAAGCAGCAAGCCGGCAACCACGCCTTCCGCGTCAGCCGGCCTTGCCGAAAGAAGACATCAAAGTCGTGCTGCGCCCGCGTGAGGGGCTCGACATCACGAAAGTTAGCCAGGCCTGTTTGCGCGATGGCGTGCTCCGTGCGACCGGCCTCAGCTGCAACGAGGTGGCGGAAGATCTCCTCAGGATCAACCCCGCAAAAAACATCATCGTGGCCAGCACCCCCAGCATGGAGCGTGCAAGTAAATACACCGCTGTCAAGGAGCTCCACTTCGGAGAAAATTCCTACAAAGTCACCGCTTACGCGGCGCCTCCCGAAGACACCGTCAAGGGGATCATACACAATATACCAGAGTACGACAGTGCTGACGACATCACAAGAAGTCTTGTCTACAAGAAGAATCCAACGATTCTGCAGGCCCGGAGAATGGGCCGTGCTAATTCTGCCATTATCATCTTTGAAGGCACAACGGTGCCGCATTATATATACTACCGCGGCGCCGAATATCGCTGCTTCATCCACAAGAAGCGACACGAACTGTGTGACGGGTGCGGCAGGCTCGGTCATCGCGCCGACGTCTGCCCAGCACCCGACAAAAAGATCTGCAAGATCTGCGGCACCGACTCACCGCTTGAGGAACATCAATGCGAACCCAAGTGTACTCTCTGCGGACGGGATCATCCAACCGGCGACAAGAAGTGCCGACTGCGATTCCAGACTCCCTACATTCTCAAGAAGCGCAAGTGGGAAAAGCAACAGCAACAAAATAACAACCGTCGACGACAACAAAACGGCGGGCGCAACGGAACTTCGACGTCGTCCATACTCCATAAGGACGGGCCGAGCGAAGCGACAACCGGCCAGCGTGGTAGATCGGGGTCCTTTCCACGGCTTCCGCAGCATGAACGACCTAGCAGACGGGACGTGAGTCGCGGGCCAGGCACCAGGGACAACTCGGCAAGCAGTCAACACCTGCGACACCGGAGCCCCAGTATCGCTGGCCGCCAGAATCACAGACGGAAGTCGAGATCCCTGTCTCGAAACGGAAGACAGCCGAGCGGAGGAAACCAAGCAAACAAGGTGAGCTGGGCAAACACGGTCTCTCACGGCAAAGCCTCCCAAAAGCGCAGCGCCCCTACCACAGGCGTTCCTGGTTCTGAACATTCAGATCAACAGTCCGAGATTACAAAAATTAAGCAGATGTTAGAGCTCGTCATGTCGGAAAATACAGCCCTCAAGGCGGAAATAGCTCTACTCAAGGGAACCAGTGCGGAATCAACGACATCCTATTCCCCACGCAACCTAGGCCAGGCGGGTACTAATTCAGGACAACTCAACCAGGTCATTACGCCAGCTAAGCAGTCGCCTGAAATTATTTCAGAACACAGCTCTGCAGACGCGATGGACGACTCACCAACGGGCTCTCCACAGCCGAAACGCAAGGCCAAAGAATCGACCCCCACTAGTTCTAGCCAGCCCGCACACTCGGACTCTAAAACATACGTCGATGAGGACATGCTCGGCCAATTTGGAGAAGACCTCAGTAAGGCCATAACCGAGAATCTCAGCACAAAATTCAAGGCCATGCTGGCGGAATTGGCCGAAAATATCGGCTCCCAAATTTCTCCACTTAGAGCTAGGGTTACAGCCCTAGAAAGCACCACCACGTGGATGGGCAGGGATGGAGGAACGGGCCCCATGAAATCAACAAAACCCTACTCCCGTCCAACCTCAGCGGAAAGCTCCAAAAATCCTCACGACCATGTCTAATCGCTCACAGAAGAAAACCCGAAAGCCAAGTACGCTTGTCGTATGGCAATGGAACTGTCGAGGATTTAGGAGAAAACGCGCTCACCTTGAACAATTTATTAGGACCAAGGATTCAAGCGAAATGCCTGACGTCGTTTGTCTTCAAGAGACCGGTGTTTTTGCAAAGCTTAGCAATTACAAATCTTTCGCAGACGTAGAAGAAGACGCCGCTGGTGTTAACTCGAAGCAAAAACCCATGGTAGCCACTCTCGTGAGGCGAAACATTCCGGCGATCCGTCACGATGCCGGGGTGGGTGCGTCGTCTGCGGCTCACATCCTTGTTGAATTAATTCCAGACAGCAAACACAGAACACAGACCATATTTATACTTAATATATACAGCTCTCCTCGAAACGCCCACAAATTCGGTCAACTTTTTCGTAAAACCCTCGAACTGGCCAGGGGAAACACCCTAATAGTCGTCGGAGATTTCAACGCTCACCACACAGAGTGGAGATATAAACGGGACACGATTAAGGGGCGAAACCTCTGGCTCGATGCGCATAGAGAGGGTCTCACCTTAATCACTGACCCCACACGGCCCACCCGCATAGGAAACAGCGTGAGTGGCGATACTACTCCCGACCTCGCCTTCACGAAGAACACGCGCAAAGATGCCACTTGGTTCAACAGTCAAGAAAACCTCGGCAGTGACCACTACATCGTCGTGATTGGGGTCGAATCTAGGGTCACTAAATACCCGTACGGTAAGAAACTCCACCTTATTGATTGGGACGCCTTCCGCAAAATACGAGTCGCCGAACGTACCTCATCTGACGTTGCGGGCAGCCCTGCCATCGAGGAGATATCTGACATTCGGGAATGGACAGAACAACTCTGCAGGGATGCCAAACAGGCTACTAAAGAAATACCGGCAGATGCAGGTCTTTATCAAGCCGATGCGAAGCTCCTTCACATGTGGGAGGCCCAGCGCAGTTTGCACCAGAGACTTCGGAAACAAAAGCTAAATCGCAACCTGAGGCGGCGCCTCGCTACTCTCAATCGCGACATTGAAGATTGCACAAGTCAACTAACACGTCAAAATTGGCACAGCACGTGTGATCGAATGGAATATGAAATTGGACTCTCAAAGACCTGGAATATTCTACGCTGTCTCATCGACCCTGACAATAGTAAAACCACGCAGAAAAACAACCTCAACATACTTCTACACAACTTTAAGGGTTCCGACACCGAGCTGATCAAGACAATTAAGGATAGATACTTCGGAGACTCCGCACGTGAGGTCCTCCCTCGCTACACGGGACAGGAAAATGACCTCCTTGATCGACCCATCACTGTCAGCGAAGTACGAGGGGCCATCGTAACCCTGCGAACCCGGTCGTCGCCAGGTCCAGATGGCATCACAAATAAAATGCTCCGAAATCTGGACGATGAATCAATTGAAGCCCTCACCCGCTATATGAACGTGTGCTGGGAGCGGGGCCAAATACCCGACATGTGGAAAACGGCAAAGGTGATTATGATTCCCAAACCAGGCAAGAAACTTCAGCTCGAAAACCTCAGACCGATTTCGCTCACATCTTGTGTAGGGAAATTAATGGAGCACGTCATACTCAACAGGCTCAACAGCTACATGGAGGACAACGGTCTTTTTCCGCACACGATGATCGGCTTTCGACCAAAACTCTCTGCGCAAGACGTGATGCTTCGCCTAAAATACGACGTCATAGACGGGGCGCGCTGCTCACCACTTGACACTAGAGCAATTTTGGGTCTTGACCTCACAAAGGCCTTTGACAACGTCAAACACTCGGCTATCCTCACGAACCTGAGCAAACTCGGTGTCGGGACAAGAGTCTACGAGTACATCAGCAACTTTCTTTCAGACCGCACAGCTACCCTCGCTGTAGGGAGAATGGAATCCGATGCGATAAAGCTAGGGAACAGGGGGACGCCCCAAGGCTCTGTCCTGTCCCCTTTTCTCTTCAACGTCGCCATGATTGGTCTTCCTGAAATTTTAAACCGAATTTACAGCCTTCAACATAGCCTTTACGCAGACGATGTTACGCTCTGGGTCTCCGGAGGTAGCGACGGCCACATTCAGGACACGCTACAACAGGCAATCGAAGCAGTCGAAGATTACGTCGGCCCTCGCGGTCTCAGCTGCTCTCCGCAAAAATCGGAGCTTTTACTATATCGACCAACCAGTCGAGGGCGGCGCACAGATAAGACCCCTCCGGAAGTCCATCTCTTCGCTGGTGGTGGAACCCAACGCATCCCCATAGTCACAAGCATACGGGTTCTTGGCCTTCGCATACAGGCGAACGGACACAATTCCGAAACCATCCTCTCTCTCAAAAAGAAGGTCTCTCAAATCACCCGACTCATCTCCCGCATTGCAAACCGCCATCACGGCATGAAGGAACTCAATCTAGTACGATTAGTTGAAACTTTTGTTGTAAGCAGGATAACGTATGTCACTCCGTTCTTAGACCTTAAAAAGGACGAAGAACACAAAATCGACGCTCTCATTAGGCGAGCTTACAAGCAAGCTATCGGGATACCGCTTACCGCATCGACCGAACGCTTCGAGGCACTTGGGCTACACAATACGCTAAGCGAACTCATCGAAGCTCAACGCTTAGCGCAACGAGAACGACTTACGTACAGCGCGACTGGACGGCACATCCTCGACTCTACTGGCATCACTTACCCGAGTACTGCCCCAACCAAGGTCCCACTTCAACCAGCCATAAGAGAAGGCATATCCATACCACCCATTCCAAAAAACATGGATCCCGTGCACAATCTGGAACGAAGACACGCGCGGGCCAAAGCCCTCCACAAACAGTACGAAAAATCAGAGAACGTGGCTTACGTGGACGCAGCCGATTACGAAGGCCGCGACGCCATGGCATTAGTGGTAGTCGATCGGCAGGGAAATTCCATAGCTTCCGGCTCGATTCGCACGAAGGAACCGGAAGTGGGAGAAGAGGCGGCCATAGCACTGGCAATGACGGCCTCCGCAAATATCAAATATGTCATCAGTGATTCTAAATCTGCCATTATAAATTTTTCGAGAGGGCGGATCTCCCCAGAGGCGTCTGCAATTCTCACATCTGGCTTCCGTCGCGATGCGCGGACCGGCAAAATCTACCTGATATGGGCACCTGCCCACTCCGGCCTGGCCGGGAACGAGTGCGCGCACGATGCTGCTCGAGGATTCACCGACCGAGCTGACATCGACCCTAACACCCCATTCGCCCATTCGCTCCGATGGTCGGGCAGGGATCGGCTCGTGTCCTACAGGGACATAAAAAATCACTATCGTCTGGAACGGGCCCGTTTCCCCCCCGCTCACCCGTCACTCAACAAGAGGCAATCCGTCGTATGGCGGCTACTGCAAACAAACTCATATCCAAACCCGGTTATGTATAGCTACTGCTATCCAGGGCAACATTCGGATAAATGCCATAAATGTAAAGAAAGGGCAGATCTAGCACATATGCTATGGGCCTGCCCGCAGGCGGCTATACCCGCGCGCAGAATCACTCGGGCGGAGCAATGGGAGACCGTGTTGCTCAGCCACGACCCAGCGGATCAAGTCTGGGCCGTCCAGCTGGCCGAAGACGCTGCTAGAGCCCAAGGGCTCTTGGCCGACGCCTAGGATCACCAGCCTCTCCCAATAAAGTTATTTCTCTCTCTCTCTCTCTCAGATTACGTCATACCATCGCAGCTGCGTGCCAAACATACCATTCTGTATGCCCCTCTGTACAGCTCTAAGTTAAGTGCAAGTGCGGTAAAGAAGAAAGCAGGTATTTCAAAAAAGCCAGGCAAACAGTGACAATAACTCTAAACAGCGGTTGCACAAAGATGCAGACAACGAACTTATTTTGGAATGCGACGCATAAAATAAAGATGTGGGAGCCGTACTCTCGAATAGCTTTCGTGTGAAAAAAACGAACTGTTTCTCTTCTTTCAAAGGTCGTTATAGGCATGGAGTAAAACCAAGTGGAGCTACTGCGGTCGCCACTGGTATCTTTGGCAACCTATTTTTTGTCTTTCAAGAGCCCATATACGCGTCGACCAAAGCCAAGCGGAGCTTGGCCGGTCACAACTGGTGTCTTTTGTATGTCTTTTGTACGCTTTTGTACGTCTTTTGGATTGATAACTTATCATCAGCCATTGGTTGGGCAGGATCCAAAACCAAAGGTGGACGTTAATGCTGCAATCCTATCAACTCAAAATCCAGTGAAAACCTGGCCATCAAAATGCGAATGCTACTTCACTCTGCCGGCTTCCACCAGGCAACATATTATGTGATGTATCCAAATTGGGCTAATTTTCATCTATTTATGTCCTTGTTGGGAAAATTGAACTATAATTGGCCACCTCTTCTTTCGTTTGCTCATTGTTTTGTTTGTAATTTTGGAATTCATTAATTATCGATATTCGCACTACTAGCTATTGCATGTATGAACTTCTACGTATCTATGCAGATTCCATGCGTTTCGTGGTTGCTGGTTTTTATGTTCCTTCATGTTCCTCATTATTTCTCGGCTCTCAAAAAATTTTCTATATACCGTCAGGACAGTCAATAAGGTATACATTTTTGATATCGTTAGTTTATTTAGGTTTATTGTTTTCTTGTTTTTATTTCGTTCAACGAATACATAACATTTACACTATTATATTGATTAAAATGTGTTACTTCGCCCAGTTTTCAAATTTGCGCAGGTACAAGGCGTTACAGGAATGGTGCGCTTTTACAATTTAATTTCTGTGTTCGAGTGGTTTTTTTAAGGACGCCTGAGATATGTTTCAAGGCCGCGCGTTCTGAAGTACAGAAAAGCGGTGATCCAAGAAAGTTGCGTGAGCCGGGAAAAGTGAGCGCGGGATCGTGCTCCAGGAAAGACAAACAGCAGTGATGGTGATGATGATGATAACTTTATTTTGCCCAAAACTGGGTGACGGGAAGAGGCTCAGAGGAGAGCGCGCGCCATGTAAGGGAAAATTTACCGTCCCTTCCTAAAGAAGGGTGAGAGACGCGCGACAGCTAAAATTGTGTCCAACCTTCTCTGAAATTACGTCCAATCGATAGTCAGTTTTCGAAAGACCCAAATCGCAAACGGAGAACGAACCCATGCGACAATTTTTCGCGCACTAAGCAAACGCATCTAATCTCCGAACGATCTAAATGTATACAGATACGCGGTTTTTGAGATAAAGGTATTTCATTTACTCCGTCTTCATGATCCATGCGAGTATTGTCTTATCTAGAACCATTCGTTTTTCGCAATGACACAATGGAAGCCCGGTTTCACGCAAGCGCCATGTGCGCAGAGATCTTATCAAAGCTTTTCGGTTTACCAACCGATCTACTGAAAAAAATGAGGGAAGCCCACACTGATACGTAATACTTGAAGGTAGCGAAGCTGTACGCAGCAGTAGCGTTTTCCCCCTTTTTCGTCTCACGGCATTGTTTAAGCCTCGCCGCTGTACGAGAGACCACAGCTGGATGTTCCTCTTCGTCTTTCGCACATGGTTGTGCGCCGCATGTGGCCTCGCCGCCTTTCTTCGTGGCGCGCGCTTATCGCTGCGGCGGTGGCCTCCTCGCCCTACTCCGCCACGTCCCGCACACGGGTCCAACGCATGCCTCCTTTCCCTGCTCACCTATCTCTCCTCTGCCGCCTATCTCTCCGCGTTATCGGGCCGCTGCTCCATGCCGAGCACTTCCTGAAAGTGTGTGATTTGACCTCTACCGCTCAAGGGCGAAACTGGTCACCCCGCGAAGACTGTCCGTGGTAGCGTAGTGTAGCTTGCGCTACAAAATGCGTTAGCTTGTTGACAGAACGACATCGGTACTACTAAGAAAGCTTTCGCTTTAAAAACATCAGCGCCGAAGGAAAGTAGGCCGCGGCCACGCGTGCAATACAAGTCGCCTCTAGAGGTTAAGTTACATCTACAGTTCCAGCGCCAATCCCTTTATTATTTGCCATGACATTCTGCAACATCAGCGTTTAAGCCGCCGCTCTCTTTCTCGGCCGCACAAACGTCTAAGCAAGCAGGAGACAGTAGAATGACGCCTATTCCAGATAAACACGTACCCACATCTCAACCTCTTCCACTCGATATACCCTTCAGGCTACCCGTAAAATCAACGCCCACAATGCGGGCGAGAAATGTCCCGGAAAAGGTCCGCTCTTTCATCCGGACCCTCTTAACTAAAAGATCATTTTCCGTACGGATTGGTGGAACTAGTTATGGCCATTTTACGGCCGTCCGTGGAGTGCCTCAGGGGTCGGTGATTTCACCCTTCCTCTTTAATGTAGTTATGCTGCCGCTTACCTGGTATCTTGGCTCCATATCGGACCTACACCTTCTGGTGTACGCGGACGATATTACAGTATGGACTGTCCACCCAGACCTGTCTCGGCAAGCCGCCAGCCTGCAACAAGCTTTAACGGATACACAGAAATGGTGTGAATACGCTGGTCTCTCGCTTTCAGCTAAAAAGACAGCCATTCTGTCCGTGGCCAATGCTTGGGGCCGTCGTAGACTGGAGATGTCACCGATCTCACTACAACTCTCCGGCCAGCCTGTGCGCACTGCCACCTCTCTTCGTGTGCTGGGATTGGAGATTTCATCATCAGGTTCAGCTGCCTTGTGGCTTAGATTTGCCCGCCAACAAGCAGGTCAAATGCTACACCTTATACGACGCATTTCACAAAAGTCTGGAGGCTCCTGCTTCAAAATGGCCCGACTCTTGGTGCGGTCAATTCTTCAGCCGCGAGTTGTCTACCAGGCTCAATTCCAGCATATGACCCAAGCGGAGTGGGCCCGACTTGAAGCAATTAATAGAGCTGCAATGCGGACGATCACCTGCCTCCCTCAAATAACGCCTATACCAGCTCTTCAGGCCGAAGCTCAACCAGCCCGCCCTGTAGCTAGGCCGCCCTGGCTGTACCATCAAGTGACCGACAACCGGCCTCTCATTCGACTCCACAGTCTGTCGATGGGAAACGCAGTCGAGCAATCCGCGGGTGTGCCATTACTAGCGACTGCGAACCTGCCCCAGGTTGTAGAGGCATTTGTGGATGCTGGGGCCCAAGACGGCGTTTTAACTACAGCGATCGTATGCCCCTCTCATCCAGAAGCAAACCAAAACTGTGCATATGAAACACTCAGCACCTGGCCTTCTATGCTGGCGGAGCTTACAGACATCCGGGACGGACTGCAAGCTCTCCTACCGGCACTTCTTGAAGCTCCTAGAACTTTTACGGCACAAATTTACACGGACTCAACGGCGCCCATACGGGATTTGCAACGTGTAGCCTCCAACTCGTCTGTCTCAAGAGACATTCATGACCTGCTGGACACGTGGCCCTGCCCTCTCCGTCTGTCGTGGATACGGCTTAATACTATCACCGCTCATATTGCGGCGGATAGTTTCTGTCACGTTACGTCGGTTCCATGGCCCCTGCCCTTGCTGACAACTGACCCACATGACCAATTTGCCCAACTAAAGGAAGATCTGCGTCGCGCCACACGTGCTCTCATCCCACCATGTGGAACAGACCTTCCCAGTGGGCTCGCTCGCTGGGAGGAGGTCCTGCTGCGTAGACTGCGAGTTGGGGTGGCCCTCTCTCCTGCGGTAACCCGGGCGTGGCCACCGCGATACCATGCCCCGTTTTCCATGACCTGCCCCTTCTGTACGGCTCCTTCCGAAGAAGCCGACACCAACCACCTGCTATGGACGTGCCCTTCACTGAGTGCAGCGAGATCCCGGCACCTTCGCGGCACAGGCCTGCATCCGGGGAGACCCCCCGATCTTCAGCGATGGCTGTGGGGGCCCCACCACCGCTGTTTACTGGACTTCATCCGGGAAACGGGTGCAAACTTGTACCTGTAGGAACTTATGCCAAAGGGCATACTGTCGCAATTAAAAAAAAAAGCTATTTTTTACCACGTTACACAGGCCTGTCCCGAAACTAAGACAGTGCTCGTGAACGACAATCCAACGGCCGAACAGCGAGAAGCCGTGCTGTCCAGCTCGGCCCTGGAAGATCAGTGCAGGCTGGGTCGAGAGGGCCCGGGCGACAGCCAAAGCTACAGGGGCTCTGGAATGAGACCTCCTCTCAGTTGGGGAGACGAAGATCTGTTTTTTGCCATCAGTAAGGTTTTTCGTCCTCGTCCTCCTCCGACAGGGGTGAACAGGCTGCTCCTGGCGTTGGCTAGCGAGCCCAACAAGCTACTCGATCAACGTCCTACGCCGTCTAAAACGACCAGGTGAAACCTCCCAGGTCATCTTAAATATCCGGCAACGAGTCAGCACGCTGCGGACCCGCGGACGTCTTGTGACCTTTTTCTGGATACCGTCTTAGGCGGCAATCTCAGGCAATGGCAAGGCCCACGCACGTGCGCAACAAGCCGAAGGGACACATCAACTAGCAAGAGCAGCATCACCCGGGCTCATCCCTTCTCTTCTGAGCCTGGACATTCTCCTGAGCTTCATTCGGTCACAGTGCCATCATCTGCCTCGCAGGATGGGCACACGGATGAGAACTGTGAAACACAGCGGAGGAACCTTGACCAACTTCGAGCTAGAAAGGAAGTTGCAACTAGTACGAGCGGCTTTAAGAGTGAAGCGACCCGACATTCCTCAGCATTTGCCAGGGAAATTACACACTATCGTTCACAGGATTACAACTGGATCGGCAAGAACACCACACTTTCGCGCTACAGGATATTACAGTCTAGATGATCCCGATTGTTCACGGTGCTCAGCCAATAACAACATTGCACACATCCTGTGGGACTGCCCTCGCATTGCCGACTGTCGACAACAAGCGTTCAAAAACGTAAGATTGGCAACCCCACCCAGTCTATAATGATTGACTTCACTCAAGTCGTTCCAATCAGAGTGAGGAAAGGCGCCTGCTCACTGCTCTATAAAACTTCGTCGATAACTCAGTCCTTCACCATTTCCTTTAATTTCATTCCCCATTGGGCGTCTGATACTTTTCCCCAACTCCCATTACCTAATCCCTCTCCCCTAGACATCAAAATTCGCTAAAGCGTAATGGCGTCTTTGTACCCCTTGTACATAAAATAAATGCGTGTTACCACCACCGGACGCTGCTGTCCAGGTGGTCGGTCAAGGGGTGACCGGCGCGGCCGCAACGTTCAGCAGAAATTTCTAGAGCAGATCAACACAAGCTTCGACTGGGATTTCGCCTTCACATTCGTAGAATACCCCAAACACTGCCATTTACTTTCAGTTTTCTTTACTTTTGGTTTAATCGCGTGAGCGCGCTCAATACAATAGACCTCCGTGATTTCGTTAGTTAAATATTTCTGTCTTTTTTATTTTCTTCGCGAAATCATGCATTGTAAGGATGAAATATGTTAGCTTCGCCAATTGCCAATTTTTGTGTACATAATTGGACATACACTGTTGCTGCCTTTGGATACTAAGGAAAAAATGCTTACGCGCAAAATTTTGTTTTCTAAAAACCATGGCTCTCCATCTCAACCACTGAAGGGCACACATGTGCGAGCGTTCGCGGAGTATACTCGTGCGACCTGGAATATATCTTATACCGCACGTGGTATAGCGGCGGAACACCTGCATACCGGCCCAGTAAAAGACATGCGTACAACGTGAACTCTGTAGAGACCGCCATTTTAGAGACGATAGTCTTTCTTGGGCTACTTAAACGCAGAAATTTTGGTCGGTCGGTCTGCCTGTCTGTCTGCCTGCCTGCCTGTCTGTCTGTCTGTCTGTCTGTCTGTCTGTCTGTGACTCGATTCAGCCACCTAGCTAAAGTGAAACGAAAGCTGCGCTCACAGCCAAATCTCAACGTCTAAGTCCGGTGTCAGTGTTCACACTTGTTAACATTGTTGAACAAGAATAAGACATTACGCAAATATAAGGCAGAAAATCAATACATAAGTGATATTTTCAGTGTTCTTTTATTTAAAAAATTATGGATGCTTGGTTTTGCAATAGCAAATGAAATATTACATCAACGGCAGAATACCGTCGCCTGCTGTTGCCAGCGATACCTCCTGGCGGCATTTAAAAAATCAAATGGCAGTAGCAACGAAAGGTTCCACTAGATGGGATACACGTTCCGCTTGGAACGCTCGTGGAGTGGGGCAACCTGGTTCTATAAACGTGGTAGAAGGGTGCCTCAATTCACGCGCGTCTCCGCCGTAAGGCACCGCTGGCATCGAGACACCCGACTTGGAGCAGTGGACCGCGGTAAATTTAAATTGACTTGGGGAAACCTCTAGTGTATTATCTTGGGAGGAACGAGACGGGAAATGATCAGCATAAGGGGTGAGCAGGAAAGAGAAGGGAGTCCTTTAGTTGGCAGGGGCGCCAGTCGACTATCGTTTTTCGGCGACATTTGCAACGAAAGGAGCAGATACGCAGCCATTTTTTTTTAATTCTTAGTGGCGCCCGTTACGAATCATTTGCGCAGATTCCCAGCAGTCCGGAAAGCACCTAATTTTGCAGGTGTTATCAGGATAAAATTTTCTTACGTGGGCGCACTTTAATATAGCCGGTTTCTGTAAATAAACGCCTAACCCTCAATGTCTTGACATAGCGCTGCAAGTTCAGCTGGGACATTGTCGATGAAGTTACTACACTTTCTCACACGGCGTACTGCGAAAATCTTCCTCGCCGATAAAAATCAATGATTAATGCACGCCGTCGATACCTCGCTCGGAATGGCATGACGACTGAATCGCCACATTCCTACTTACAGTAGCCAGTCGGCCGGATTCAATGTTTTTGGTGCTTCTCACTAAGCCAGTCGCTGCAGCAGTGAACGGTTGACGTTGCGTTAACTCCGCTGCCCACATTTCTCGACGCCGGTTGCACTCCACTCTGCAAACGATAGAACCACGCTCTTGCCTACTCCCACTGCACGCCACCCGAGATTCCCAAGGCAATGATAGGCTGCTGCGATGCCACGCGAGCAACAGGATGGATTCATTAAAGGTGCATGAGCGAAAGTTGAGTGCCTAATGCCTTATTAATGAGACTTGATGCTATGCGGCAACTCCAGAAAGGACACCGAACTGAGGCATCCTTTTCGGCGGTGGCAGCATAATAGAGCGGACGTCGTCCCCCAAACTTTACCCCGCACCTTTTCGTCTTTTTGTGATGATTTCCTCGGTTGGGGAAATTTCTCGTCAATAGCGGCAATTCATTTACATTGCTGATGCGGCAACGAAGTGCTATGCGGCTTTCTAGATGCGAATAGTACCCTTTTTTGTGTTCTTAATCTGTTTACGCAGAGGTGGGTTCCCTTTAAAAACACGTCCTACGTATTAAAAGAGAAACTCAACGTGATTTTATCGAAATTGGGCACTGTTCTAGATTGGTATGGGGAACAAGACCCTTTCGTTAACGTTTCCTTTCCCTATAGGTGAAACACCAAATTGTTAAGTGGGACCCCACGCTAGTAACGAAAATCTGCTAACACTTTTCTGTCGTTAAGCTGATGCTCAGAGTAGTACCAGTAGTAGACAACAATTATTGAGCTCAAATAAAATGACGGCGTCCTCTCAGCCGTCGGACGAGGTGGTTCCCTCGCTTCGGGACCCATATACTGCCAGCAGCTCCTGGCCCCTGGCCGCCAGCGCGAGCTGGATCGGCAGGGCGGGGCTGGACCGTAAGGTCTCCCATCGCTCCTGGGGTGGGGTAGTGGAGGGTGGCGGGGGGGGGGGGGGGTATAAAGGACGTTAGTGAAGTGCACTCCGTCAGGAGATGTGCGAGAGTGCCTATGTAATTTGCGCAAAATGGACAAGTGTCATCTTCGGTTTGTGGGCAGAATTTCTCTCTCTACACGTTTCTCTCCAAGGCACCGGCGTTTGTCTTCGTTGGAGGAGTGCTCGCTTCGAAATGCTTTTAATCCGGGCCACTGCTCTTGCTTTTAATCTCTGCTTCCGTAACTTCACAAGTTGCAGCAGACACTTCCCGGAGACATATGGTCCACGTTTTCGTGAAAAGGTTCCGCATATCTTCTTTCTATAAGGTACGCACAGCGCAAATGTGAAATGTGGACAAAACCGGAAAGCTGGAGGGAACGAAGTGTTCCCCGGCCAATGACCACAACTTGTTCTATCCTCTCCATTCTCCTTTCTCGGTATTGGGGGGTCAACGTTACGGCCAATGTTACTATAGATACTTTTCTATTTGTCAAGCTCCGCCTAGACCGCGCCCAGAAACGGGCTCTCCGTTTACTGCCACTAGGGGCACTCGCGCCACGGTCGGCCTGACCAAGCGGGTCGGCTCGCAGCAGAACAGACAGCTTTCCGCTGCAGTTCAGCGCAGTAACGGATGCTTTTCGTATGTTCTGCATGCTTTTTAGGCTAACATTTTTCTTCTATTTGAGGCCCCTAGTCTGATATTATCCAGAAAACTGGAAAAAGCTGAGTGGGCGACCCGTATTGCTCGCCAACTTTTGATACAGAGCTCAGCGCGTACCACGAACGCGCGGCTGCACGTTGGTTCGAAACAGCTAGATTATTTCCGCACACCACCACTCGCAATCGTAGTTGCTTGTTGGAATCGGTGTAACAAGTTGCTTCTAAAAGCGTGAACTGCCGGCGAGTACAAGAGAAGGACGACAGCGCTTCAAAGCGCTCGCACTTACCTCTACTGCAGCCAGGCTCCAAACTTTGCAGCGGCCGCCGAGAAAAAGTACGTACGCCCTGAGAAACATTTATTTTACGCACAAGCATGAGTGCTTCACACTTTCAAGGAACAAGAATAACGTACCTGCATGACTACCGCACACATTAAAAAAAACACAAACAACGCGCCAGCATTAATACTTCACATAATTCACAGTACTTCACATCAGTACTTCGCATCAGTACTTCACAAACAATCTCGTCTGGCTGCTAGGTGATTATTCACAGCACGCGGGCCTTTTTGTTCGCTATTTCCACGTTTTTGCTGCTTCCCAGATGGAGGTTCATATCCCACAGTTAGAAACGCATGCGGGTGATGGCGAAAAAGTTCAACACTTGGCACGTGAATGCTGCACTGTCCTGGTCATTGCCAAGCAACTCTTCCAACACTTTCCAAAAAATGTCCCCACAGAGATCCTCCCTGTACAGACAAGCTGAGACTACTTTGTGGACTATATTAAAGAACGCCAATATCTTCTGTGTCGGATGCTTCCAAGGCTCCCAAGGGTGCTCGAAGTAATGGCATGCAGAGTACAGCTTCCCCGATATACCAAGTTGGGTCCACATTGAGCGGTTGTTCCCGGCTCCGCCGCTTTTTTACAGCAAGAAAAAAGACGTTGCTTTTGTGCAGTTCAAGCACAGCCCACAGAACGAGTTTAGAGACCACTTTCCCAGAGGCTGCCCCTTTTGTCGCGAAGCTTGCTATGGGCTGCACCCAGTCCTCGAACAGTAGCACAAACATGAGTACTAGACCATGATCAGCCGGCTGATCTGCAGCTGTGGATGTTACGTCACCATAGTCGACGAACCTGTCCAGTTCGCAGGATGCCTTGTTGAATGCAACGTACTGATTTAGCTTTATCTCGCCTTCCCTTTTTCACCTTTGCCTTCGCTGCAATTACGGCCGTTTTGAATGCCAGTTGCTGCTTTGCAGGCAGAACATGAAGCACACTTTCGACGTCGGCTTCAGTCACGTTACAAAGTTGCTTTTTTTATAGCAGCCAGCTCTTTGTTCAGCTTCTCTGTCTTTAGCGTCGCTCTGATAACTTTACGACGCAACGTTTTTTTATGGACTTGCTCTTCGGTCTGTATTTGCACGCCCTGCGCAGTTCTTTGTGCACATCAAGAAGTCTACCCAGTTAGATGGTCGCCCGCGCAGAGGCTGCACTTGGGCTTACATTGTGGACAAAGAATGTAAAGCAAGGTATGTGGAACGTACGCCGTACGTGGAACGCAAGCGAAGATGGCAACGCCAAAGAGCAAAAGAAGGGTCGCCGCCGCGGTGTGACGGGTTGTCATCCGGACGCCGAGGCCGTTTTCTGACCAGGAGTGGGAGAAGCGCGAGTGTAGCGAGGAGTGATTCGAGAGTGACGGCACCTGCCGGCGACGCCATTGCAACGGGGGCCCGCAGATGCGAGTCGCGTTCGAAGTCCAAGTCGAAGACCAAGCGGAACGACGCCTTGAAAGAGGTGGGCTAGAAGGCTGGGCCTCCCGTCGCTCATACCAGCAGCAACTTCCCTCCCCTCCTCACCTAGTGGCGAGAAATGTAAAAAATGCTCATAACTCTAGCAAATGATAGACATGCAGAATCAACATATCAGAGCGCTAATGGGGAGTGTCGGGGCGTTAAATAAATCCAATAGCGGCAATAACATCAGTAGCAGTAACAACGGGGACGCCAATGAGGTCAAGAGAAAGGTAGCCAAAAGAGACACCCTCCCGCTGTCGCTGCGATGGCGTCAGAGCCGGAGGCACCGCCGGCCACAGCAGTAGTACTAATGGAAGAAGAGAAGGCTGGAGAAGCGGCCGTCGTTACACCCGCTGATACCACCGCCGCTCCCACGATGCAGACGGTCATGAACGTGTTGTCACAGCTCACCAACAAGGTAGCGCACGTTCTCAACCAAGTAACTGAAGTCATCAAGCAAGTAAGCAATCAACCACAACAGTGGGTAACCTTGAAGAAAAATACAACCGGTTATCCAACAGACTGTCGACATTCGACGCAGAACTTGGACACACCACGGTAATTAAGAAGAAAACAACTCGAGTAGCACTGAGAGGCAGTCCACGAGAAGTTCGCACCGCGGAAAACAAGGCTACTACCCAACATGCAGAAGAAGACTAAGGGCAAGCAGAAAGAGACCGTGACATTACTCCAATGGAACTGCAGGGGCGTAAGACACAAGATCGGGGAGCTTCAGTTATACGTGGACAACCTAGAACAGAAATCAAACGTCATTGCGCTACAGGAAACCAATGGCCGAGTCAAGCTCGCTGGGTACATCACTTACACGACCCCCAGCGAGAAGGGCACGGCAACCTAGGTGCGCAGTAACGTGGCGGCTACGGAGCACGTTACTTCCTAACGCGGCTGCGAGCACACGCTAATCGAAATTTACGACAGAAAAGTGGGAAACGCCAGTAATGTGTTCGTTCTGAACGCATATTGCCGACCTTCGAGACGGGCAGTCCACTTTGAGGGCACCATCTTAGACTGCGTGAAAGAAGCAAAAACGAGACCGATACTCATATTAGGAGACTTCAACGTCGCACACACGCAATGGGGCTACAAGTACTCGTCCAAGAGGGGGAAGCAACTCGCAAAAGCGCTAGAACACCACGACATGACGGTGGTAAACGAGCCGGGCGTACCGACCAGGATGGGCACGGGCACGGCGAGCGGCACAACCCTGGACCTGACACTAGTACGGGAGGACCTCGATGTTGTCTGGCACAACACCGGGGAGAACCTCGGCTCGTACCACGACGTGATCTGTGTGACCCTCAGGGGACCCGACATAAAGGCAAAACTAGGGTACACGAGCATCACAGACTGGGACCACCTGCGCAAAAAAAAAGCCAAAGTGGAAGACGATGAGGTTGAACAAACCGACGACGAAGTCAAGACGTATCGGGCGTGGGCCGAGAAGCAACGCGACCTAGCCGAGAAGTGCACGCATAAGATAGCCACGACAACGCAGGTTCCCTTCGTGGACAGCAGGCTCGCCCACATCTGAGAGGCCAGTCACGGTCTCACCCGAAGGTGGAAGAGGCACAGACACAACAAGAAGCTGCGGAAAGGCATCCACGATCTCAACAGACAAGCAGCCGAGTATGCGATCCAACTATGCAGGGACAACTGGATGAAGATCGGCGACGGTCTCCAGGGAACCTTGTCGACGAAAAAGACGTGAAAACTGCTGAGGACCTAATAGACCCACTCAAGAGCAAGAGCGCAGGTGCCCGCGACCTCGCCCGAACGATCAACAGCTACGGCGGGGACGGGTAAGAAGCTGGTCCGAGAACTCACGCGGAAGTACCTCAAAACGGAAAAGAGCGGCAAACCGTCCCTCGAGTACGAAGAGGCGAGCAACGAAGACATGGACGCGGCCTTCACCGAGGTGGAGTTGAACGCGGCCATAGACGAAAGCAACCAAGGCAGTGCGCCGGGCGTCGACGCCATTACCCACAAGGTTCTAAGGAACAGGAGCGACAAGAGTCTGAAGGAACTCCTGGACCTCGCCAACGCAGCGGGAGAGAAGGGCTCGTTCTCCAAAGAATGGAAGGAAGCGGAGGTGCGCTTCATTCCCAAGCCGGGGAAGTCACCTCACGTCGACAACCTGCGACCCATCACTCTCACGTCGTGCGTGGGGAAGGTGGTCGAACGCATGGTATTTAAGAGACTCCAGAAGCACCTAGACACCACCCACCAGATGCCACCGACCATGTACGGTTTCCGAGGGCAGCTGAGCACACAGGACGTCCTAGTGAAGCTACACGAATTGGTGATCAAAAAGCCAGAAACCCGACCCAGAGGGCGATCCTGGCGTTCGACCTCAAGGGAGCTTTTGACCACGTAACCCACGACTGCATACTCCGTAACCTACGAGAGACAGGGTACGGAGAGCGAACGTTCAAGTACGTCCGGGACTTCCTCAGTAATATAACGGCAAAGATCAAGATCGGGGACGAGACGTCGCGACCGGTAGCGCTGGGTAACAGGGGCACCCCGCAAGGGTCGGTCCTATCGTCCCTGCTCTTCAACCTTGCGCTACTCCACCTCCCCGCCCTAGAGGCATAGAGGGCCAGACAGGCCCCCCAGAGAGGCATAGTTCAGAACTACATCTGCTTCCTCTTGCAGGGCGTCCTGTATTTGGCCGTCCGATCCGCGTGTTGCCCACATGGTCACATCATCCGCGTACAACGCGTGGTGAAGCTCTGGGATCGCGTTGAGTAGAGGAGACAGCTTAGCCATGGCCACATTGAAGAGTATCGGGGATAGAACTGAGCCCTTGGGCGTTCCTCTTCCAGTCAGTTGAAAGGGTGGTGAGCGGTGGTCACCTAACACAATGGTGGCTTTCTTATCAGCCAGAAAGGCTCTGACGTTCTTTTACGTGCGTTCTCCACAATTTGGTGATGCCAGATTGTCAAGAATGAGGTCGTGTGCGACGTTATCAAACGCACCTTTTAGGTCGAGTGTCATGACGGCGCGTGTTCGAGCTCTGTTGGGATGATCCAGGATGTCGTTATTGAGTTGGAGGAGCACATCCTGTGTTGCCAGGTGGCCAGATGGGAACGAAAACCGAACATTGTTTCGGGGAAAAAGTGGGTGGCTTCGAGATGTGGTTTCAGACTAGCAAGAATTATATGTTCGAGAAGCTTGCCCAGACACGAAGTAAGTGAGATGGGGCGGAGGTTGCCAAATGAAAGTGGTTTGTCCGGTTTGGGTATCAGGATGATGTCCGCGTGCTTCCATTCCTGTGGTAGAGTGCCCTTGCGCCACGCATCGTTGTAGTAAGCCGTCAACTGGGTTATGGCGCGGTCGTCCAGGTTGCAAAGTAACTGATATTGGATGCCGTCCGCTCCCGGTGCATACATTCTTGACTAAATTGATCATTTCTAACCACCAACTCAAAGGGGATGAAAACATTAGCTCCTAGACGAGACAGCATTTTCTGTAAAAGTTCTCATTTCCTTGGTTTTCTTCTCTAGTCTTGACGTATCCTTTCATATGCCGCACTAAAAATTTACAAAAAAATAAACAAACGCAGAATACCGTGGGCTTGGATTATGAGTGCGGCGCTTAAACAGCGGCACTTTCGGCTCGGAGCTATCACCACGGGGCAAATGTGTCAGGGGCCTATAAGTACGGAGCTTTCGAAAATGCGGCAAAAGGCACGGGGATTTCTGCGCGGGGCAAGTGAGATGGGGCTTTCGAAATCGTGGGCTTTAGTGCACCACCCGGACAAACGGCCCGCAGGAGACACGCACCAACACGCCAAGAAACGGCACCGCTGAGTCGCGTTCTTTTCCCCGTCGCGGCGGCTTCGGCTGACGCAATCGCTTCACCTTCATTCGTGGGGTTCCAAATGTGGCCAGTGGAGAGTCCTGATTGGATGGATTCGGACTGCTCGCGCTGCAACGAACCCCCAGGGGTATAAAACAGCTCGGAAGCAGCAGCGAGCGCGGCACTCATCGAAGGCACCGAGTTGAGACGAGCTGTCGCCTTTGTGCGAGCCATGTAACACCCTTGTTACCCTTGTGCACATTGTATATGAAGGCTGCTTCAACTCACCGTCGGCTCGACAACATCGTCGCTCAGCTCTGCGCTCCGCTGGTAGCGAGCTGAGCAAGCCAACGTCGCAACAGTGATGACTGCTGTGGCATGGCCGCGACACAATAAGGGTGACAGCACTGGGATAGCACTTCACAACATTGCTGACAGTGGTGGCATGGGCGCGTCCAAACAGTGGTGACTGCTCGGATGGCGAAACCCAACAACGATTACTATACTCCTTGAGGCGAAATGTGTGCGCAGCGCGAACTGCAGTCTTCTCGGTCACGGCGCATAGCTACTGTGTCTCAGGAAGTGATCGCGTGATCAGCGAACGTACGGCGGCGCGCGCTATATGTATGCTCTGCTGTTATCTAGCAGCGCGTCGCCGCCGCCGAGCATATTGTTGCAAATCGTGTTTGAACCTCCCGCGCAAACGTCACGTGGTTTGCATGTGCCACGCGACGAGGAGGACGCGAAGCACATCCACCGGTTTCTTCACTCGTCGTTCAGAACTCATTCGTGAGTGCTGCCGTGCGCTGAGCCAGCACTCACTCCGGGGTTCTTTCGACGGCAACGATGATGAGCCTATGCGTCGGCGGCGCGAACTGCTTCTCAGGAAGTGGAGGCGTCATCATCTATCGCACGACGGCACGCGTCCCCACGGCCCAGGATGTCTCACTGCCTCCCCCTCACACTTTCAGCAGACGCTCCTCCTCTGTTTCCTTTCTGCATTCGGTGTCTTGTTCGGAGCATACATATTTTAAATGCGAATGCATTTATTAGCCGGCGGTTGTCTTGCTCCGTTGGCCGGCGTGCGCCTGCATTCCTCCAGCGCGAGCGCACGGGAGCGCGTGCCTCGTAGTTCTGCCTTCGTCGTCGTCGTCGTCGTAAATGCGAATGCATTTCTTAGTCGGGGGTTCACACAATGCAACGTGAGCATTACGCCTCTCCCTGGCGGTGACGTCACTGCAGTTGCTTCCACGTCATCATCATCGGTTGGAGAAGAAGAAGACAAGTCTGCGAAGCGAAGAGCGCGTAATGCCGAAGGCGTTACGCGCTCGGGAACATCAAGAAGGAGTCTAGTCGTTTGAACGCGCTTCGGGTTCTTCCGAACGAGTTTGGAAGAGGAGGTGATGAGAACGGCGACGCCATCATCGCGGTCTGTGACGACAACCCTCGTCTGGCGCCGTTCAGGTCGTACCTGGTGTGTGCCTCGTGCCGCGAGTCTCTGGTCAACGGGCGCGTTCCTTCGATGAGCGTGAGTTTCGGCTACCGGTACCCTCCTCGTCTGGCGCACCTTCCCATTACTGCTGTGGGGTAGACGGCGCGTGCCATTGCCACCCGCCGAGCCGGTGGTGTGGACGTGTTCGTCAAGCGCTACTTGCCCTTCAGCGAAGAACTGCGACAACAACGACAGGCGTCACTCCTCGTCCTCGATCGCAGTGTCTGCCCGAGTGCTAGTGCTGTGGCTGATGACGCCGTCAACGAGTACTACTTTGCTCGAAGCGGCAAGGACGGCGAGTACTGCGGTGTTAGTCTCGTGTCTAACGTGTATGGGAACTTGATATCGCACGCCGTTGCCACGTCTCCCGTTCGAGACACGTCTCCGTACAAAGACTTGTATGCCCTTGCCTACACCGGAGACGGAGTCTTTGTGGTGACCGTGTACCTCGCGCCCAACCTCGCTCGAGGCGCCGTTGCCGCGCAGCTGGACGCGGCTATGGAAAGTGTGCGCGTGCGCTCCAAACCCTCTGACCCCATAGTCTTGGTTGGCGACTTCAACGTTGACGTGCGCAAGAAGAGTGGCGAGTGGCTGGTCGAGTACATGCAGACCAGGCACTCTATGCATTGTCTCTCTGCCGGCTTCGACACGTGCCCCACTACCATTCACGGGAGTTGCATTGATCTGGTCTTTACGCGAAACTGTGACGCGCGTATGCTTCTCAAAGACCCTTTGACCGTGCACTTTAGCGATCACAAGACAGTGATTGTGGCCGTCAGGTACAACGATAACACAAACAGGTGCTGATGAATAAATGATTACGTTCACACTCTCGTCATTAATTACGCCATTACTCGCAACACACTCATCGGTTCACCCAATGCATTCGCATTTCTGCACGATTCCCTTCGGGGAGGTGCGGGGGAATTTTTTTTGTTCACTATTGCCCCTTCCTTTGGTGGAAATTCATAGTTTTTTTTAAATATAAAACCGGTTCTTATATTCGAATTTCCTTCTAAATATTGGCTCCGCTATTAAGCCCCATTTTTACCTTGCGTCTACGAGGCGCATAGCTTGTTTTATAAGTTACTGGATCTGCTATGTGATGGAAACACCAAACTAAGCGTCGACAGTCAGCGCACAAGACCAGGAACCTCTCGACTGGAGATTTTTCGGTTGGTGTTGGAAAGGCACTCACTAACAGCGGCCGTTTTCGCGGTGCCAGCACTACCACTTCATTTAATTCACCGTAGCTTATTTTTAAGCGAACCAACACTTTTTATGAGTGCGTCAGGCCAGTAGATTTGAGTGCCATCAACAGCCCTCTTAAGTGTTCATAAATTGCACTGGCGAAGATGAAGACATCGCCCCGGTAAAGTCGTATATGCAGTTTGGTACCTCGCGGAGAACGATTCTCATGGCGCTCTGGAAAGTTGCTGGTTCCGTAAAGAGCATGAAAAGCCTCACTTTGATCTTAAAAAGTACATCTGAGGTAATGAACTCCATCTTCTTGTCCCGATCGTACACTTATTCCACCTGTCCCACTCTTCAGGTCTGCTGGCAGGAAATAGCGGCATGGTGGAGCCAATCCAGGGTGTCAGATCATGTAGTGATACTAGGGCAACGGGCACAGCTCTTTCTTCGTTACATTGGTCAGCCGTCCATATTATAACGAAACCGCAACATTTCATCCTTTTTTTTCAGCACCACTGGTGCAGACCGGAAATGCCGGACATCTCCATGGCATCGTCGTGATCGTCAAAAATTTTCATCGAGCCCCCGGAGTGTTCTGCGCTACCCGGTGATTGGGAACTGGGGAGAGTGGTGTCAGTACTGAAACAAGGTAACTGTAAAGGAACCACCAATTACAGACCAATCCCCTGACCACACCATTTGCAAACTTCTAGAGTATTTAATTTCTCCCGATCTCATGACATTTATCGAAGGCAGTAACTTCTTTAATAAACAGCAGCATGGATATAGAAAGCACCACTTTTGTGAAATCGAACTTCAATTGTTTACTGACGACCTTCTTTCAGTCACGGACCAGGGCTCTTTCATTGACTGCATCTTTCTCGGTTTCCAAAAAGCCTTTTTCACCGTCTCTCACCATATTAGTTACTTTTTCCTGTCGAGGCTATTTGACAACGCATCGACGGCAAAAAAAATTCCGATTCTTTTCATTTGAACTGCATTGATAATCTTGGTCAGGTGCTTGGACTCGTACCAAAAATTCGAACTATAGGACTTGCAAAGCTGCAGTCCTTTGCAAAACTCCTTTGTATGCTCCTGGCGACACCGTCTCCTGTCTGTAAAAGGAGCTGAACATTGCCTTTTAGCAGAGATTCCCCATCAGGAAACTTGTTCACTTGTACAGGCAAGAAAGCATATCTCCTAGGAGGCAGCTTAACACACTCATCTCGTATTTTTTGTCGAGCGAATTTCGGTGGGTGGTTCTGTGGGGTACCCGGTTTACAAAGTGTGAGGCTGTCCGACTCCAGATAATACGGCCCCACACTCGTAGGAAAAGATCATTTTTGGAATAACGTTTTTGGACCGATCCTTCAGGACGACAAATTGCATGGGCCATGCCTCCCCCCCATATCTCGGCGCGAGCAGCGTACCGTCCAATAAGTGTCATCAGATGTCCTCCGGCGGCAGTATACCGAGGCTATCACCCTGTCAGTTTTCGTTACCGGCGGCCACACGTCCCTCTCGCAACAGATTAGTCCGCGCCTGTGTCGACGAGCGGTAGCGCAGTGGCAGTCTGTAATAACACAAATGTTGTTCGACGGTACAACAGAGCAACTCACAGAACGCATGCTGGCATCTTAGTACGAGCTCAGGGAAGTTTTTGGAGACTATTCCCAGCTTTCATCTTCGGAAACACCCCCTTCAGGCGCTGTCATAATTGGTTTTCCCCGTGAGGTAGGAGCGCTAAGCTTTGTTGGTGACAGCAGCGGCCATGCGAAGGCGGGCGATGGGGCGATCGCGAATGGGGACCCGTAGCGGTGGCGACAGATAGCTTCAGCCAAGTGTATGTTGTTCCTTCGAGTACGGCACATACCAAATCAGGTGATCGGCCAATTATATTATCATTAGTTGGGCGAAAAGTGGTTTTTATGCAACTACGGGGCACTTAGGTATTTCTCGCAGCAAGCACTCGACCAAACGTTTCATTCCTCTTTTCTTGCATGCTGCTGGCGATGGTTGAGTTACAGAAGGGCTGTCAGCGCGAACTATGCGAGTACAAGCGGAGAATAAGGTGGTGGCAATATGAAGTTATTCGTGTCGTTCACTCTAATACTAGCACGCTAGACGCCGTAAGCATTAAACATTAAATGTGATAACTTCTACACCTTCTCTGTCTAACAAATGTTCAAACCAGCCACATACAACAACGCAACCTGCCTTACCACTTATGACTTATCGCTTACTGGATTGTCACTAAGTGACGTCGGGGCTGACTTTTCAAAAGCTAATGTTCTGATATGCAGTTTGTGTTCCTTTATCAAAATTTTTAGAGTCCGAGGAAATAATATGCAACCAATTCCGCATCAGTACAAAACCAACAGAGTTACCGCCGAGGGTCCATTACAGCAATTTTGCTAGAGCTGTTGGTGAATTGGTAGTATGGTTATCCATTATAGAATGGAAATACACCAAAAAATGTCCTCGCACAGTTTTCTGCTTGTTGTCGTCATATCCTTCAACAGGCTTAAATAACATGTCTACTTGAAACATGAAAACACTACATCACGGGGTAATTGTTCTAAAAAGCAAAACACCCATCAATCTTAGTTCCCAGTTTGTTATATCAAGAGAGCTACATGAATTTGAATTTTCAGCCGTTTCCACAACCACTTATCCCCAAATGTAGGCAAATCGAAAATACATTAAAATTATGATACGTATTACACTTGCCAAAGTGACGGCCGCAAAATGTGAAACAGCCTTGACCTACAACCAAAGCGGCCATATATGTGACGATTGCAAAAAAAAAATGAACCATGGTATTGATTTTTACCAGGAGAGTGACAATGATCAACAAATTTTGAACAACACTAAATTACAGCAGGAGAGTCACTCTCAAAATCAATTAAAATAGTACCTTATTAACCGCGCACAAAGCACATTAAACCTGTCCTGGAACTGAGTCACATCCTCTGAGCTATCTCTTACTGCACGTTGGCATAGTAATGTTGAATCTGCGGTAAAGAATGTTTCCATCAACAAAGCATGGCAGCGCATACGATATATCGACCATTTCCAGGTAAGGCCAGTGAAGCAAGCATTACATATTGTCGGGTCGGGCCCAGTGTGAGGCTAATCTGTAAGCTGTCTCTGTCAACTGGCGTACTTCCGATAAAATGATTAATGCATTCTGAAAAGAAAGACGGAGATACCGTTTTCAATTAAACGGCTACAGCAATACTTGAAAGAGTTTCCAAAGGCTTGCTTTGTAAATCTATCTTCCACTTTCAGTCCGAATTTCTGGAACCAAAACATCGACTACCCAAACGCACCGTGTAAGGTCGAATACGGTAACACAACATGCATTACTGAAGCAAGAATAATTTATCCTCAATATATTCGATCAACCGCTTGCAAACACCTAAGAATCTTATTACTTTTATGAAAATGCCTCACCACCGATGAAAATTTTCAAATAAAAACCAACACGTAATGATCTCTGTGCCATTCATTTCAATGAATCTGTACATAAGATGTATAAGTCACAATGCAGAAACGAATGACGTCCGAAGTCAAGCAATGAAGTTCATGAATGCAAGCTGGGCCCCCTACGGTTCAACATTTTTTATTAAATATTTGGTAACTTATAGCACTACACCGAATATGCAGTTAACCTAATATAACACTCACCGTGTCGTTTAAAGGGCAAACACGCCTTTAGAAACTTCACTGATTCCATGCTGCGAACTACCCCAAAATAAACCACACAAACACAAGCATTCCCGTTCCAAGTTTCACACGGGAACCGAATTTTGTTTGTTTTTATTTTGTTTTTAAATTGCTTTTAAAATTCGGCTGGTAAGCTCCACAAAGCAAAATCACGTTCTCGATTATCCCTGCTTGTGAAATGAACCCATTATTCTCCTGGTGGGCAGACCATACAGAACACTTAGCTGAATGTAGTCGGAGAAGGGTCAGGTAATGAGAAAGTTCTCATTTGCAACGTTATTTGCGTGCGTCATGGGAATTACTCCTGCTTTACTTAATGCGTGTTTTTTTTTTTTTCATGAAGCATACCGCCCGCTTTTTTCTGGAGCAAACTATGCGTGTAGAATTTCAGAAGTGATGATCATTCTCTGGCCGAAGGACTAGTCGAAAAGCTCTTGACAGAAGATAAATTACCCAATTAGCTGGCGCCTGGCGTTCTCAGATTATGATGAACAAAAATATACGCACAGTCTCAATTGTTTTACACGGGAAGTATTTTTTTGTTGGGGGGGGGGGCGAGAAAGGGAGGGAGTCTGGACGAAATCCTCGTTATTAAACTTCAGCCATCACCCGATAAATGTTCCTGGATTGTAAAAACAAAGAATTTCTGTATAGAAAGTGCCGAGATTTTTTGAGTGGTACGATTGAAATTAGTGAAAACGCGCTTCGCCTGATCTGGTGCAGCCTTTATAGACAAAGTCGTCGATAGATAGCGCAGCGTAAGCGGCTATATCTACAGTCCCTCTCATAGCCAGCCAACCAGATAAGAATACCGAATGCATGAATGCAAAGAGCGGCACGAATTTTACTTGTTTTGCTCGAAATTTGACGAGAAATAAGCGCCCCACGATCCCTACGAAAATTCATAGACACGCGCAGCGACCTAGAGTCCGCTATATTTCTCAATGACCTACTTTACATATCAACGCAGAAATTTGAGCTAGTTGGTGATACGACTTCGACATAGTAAAAAGCGCACTAGGCGGTGACAGACAGTGACACGGGACGAGCGCTAGACATGAACTGAGGCTTTGTTGATGAGAAAGGCAACATACATATAATGCGCCGAAACGCCAAAAAAAGATAAGGAAGGAGCAGCTTTCTCAGAGATTGTGATTGAAGCTGTAGATACGCTTTTTTCTTTTGTGTGCAAAGCCAGAGACGGTGTGCTCACGCATTCGTCATTTTCCTTGATGATAAAAAACGCCTGGAATATCTCCTTGAAGTTGCGTCCTAAACACATCCCTCCTAGCCTGAGAAACTCGTTTTTGTTACAATAGACGTCGCACTCTTCTCTGCTTTCCATAAATATTTTGTACCTTCAAAGTCTGTATCTTCAAACTTTCAACTCCCAACGTTCTCTGGCTTCTATTTTTCTTTATACGGTGTTCACAATGTCCAATAGACTTTTTCGAGCTTAATAACCATTTTATGCAGCCGGTATATGTGTGTATGAACGTCGTTCTGCAGCCCAATATTTATTTGAGAATGGTCTACGTGCATCCCTGCATTACGTTTTCCGGGTGTTCTATCATCATATCCTCGATATCTGGTGTACGCGGCTCAGCGGCGGATCCAGGTTTTTTCTGAAAGGAGGGTCAGCTTCTATTAGTTATTATAATGATGATGAGGAGGAGGATGAGGATAGTGGCCTTCTTTACTCACCAAAGTTTTGGATAACCAAAAATACAAGAAAAAATTATCAACTCGACTACTATAACCTGAGGGTTCATCTTCTTGGGGGTATAAATTACCAAATTTAAGGGGGGGGCAGGACATCTGGACCCCCCCCCCTCCCCTCTGGATCCGTCAATGCGCAGCTCTCCATTTTTATCTTAATATCTTGCACACCTCATAACTCACTCGCATTATAAGCCTTAAACTTACCGGCGCATAGTATTCATGGGTATCGTTGCTATTATTCATGTAACCAGGCTTCAAGTTATTAGGGGCGAAGCCCCTTAAGTGCTAGGGCTGTTGGCGTCTCCTGTCGTCGTCGTAATTGTCGTCTCATGTAGTCACGGTACTAAAACACCGGGAAACTCGTTTACGTCTCGCGCTAGAACGTAACGCGTACTAAAAAGCACCGGGACACCCGTTTACGCCTCGCGCTAGAGAGCTTCGTGCTTCAAAGACAAGATACTTTTACAGCAAAGCTGTATACCTCTATCCTACAACGGCTTCACCTCCGCTGGCAAAAACGCCAAGGCGCCAGGAATAGACTAAAACTCTGCATGATTCGCTCGTCCCTAGGTTTCAAGTTAGTGGAGGTGGCGCGGGGTTTTTTTCGGTTCTGTTATTGAATTTGTGTCCTCGACATAGAATTCTTCAGCCCTTCATTGTTCTGCAGTTTTGAAGTACCGGTAGTTATAGTAACAAGGTACGCCAAAACTTTACTGCAAAGAATCCCATTCCTGCAAAACGTTTTCGGTGTTTCTCGTGCTTGCAATTTTCCATTTTTATGCGCCTGCATACGCTACAACCTCGCACCTTTCCCACGGTAAGCCAAACTTACAGAGCCATAAACGAATCTGGCTTGCATCAAAGTAAAGGCCAGAGCCCCTGGAGCACATGGCCATAAGAGCTTTTTGTGCGCGGCGCATGTCGGGTTAGATTCCCCTTTTGCTCTCATCTCCTTCCGACCGTCCGTCGGAAGCGCCTTAAAACGTGCACTTAGAACATCGGTGACATACGACCAACTTGCGGAACACCGAAATTGCATTAACCTGTTGTCAACATTCTGAAGCAAAAAAAAAAGCTGCTTTATTTCCAGTTTTGTTTCCTGCTGCTTGATTTCCCTTATTGCCTCTTGTAAGTTGTGTGTGAACTAGCAGCTGGCCGTTCAACCTTCTTTCGAAATAAAAGTGAACCTTCGAAATAAAAGTGAAAATCTCCGCTGTACAGCTACTTGCTCTGCAGCGCTGCCATTTTGGGGCACATGGTCCAGCAAAGACAACGTTGTTGCACGAGTTTCAGGGCGATTTGTTGATGGGCCGCAGCTTGCAAGCTGTATTCAGATTTAAGAAGCTTGGTTCCATATAATCGGGCTTAAATATTCTTTTCAAATCAGTCAAGCATGAAATGGGAGGCGAGCTCAAGCAGAGAAACTGCAGCAACATTCTACCGGAGTGTCACATACAACAACGGCATGAATCCCCAAGCTGACGTTACAAACCGGGGGAGCCACTCAAAGATCTCAGTGGCAATAGCTTCTTTTCTCCGTGGTTTCGTGTCCGTATACATCCGGCTAGCAACGCATGATTGGATTAGTTGTGCGATTCTGCTGTACGCTGTGAAAATAATTTTGCGTTCAAGGCGTCGGCAGCATAGCGTAGTTAATTTCCTGTAGGTAAATCACAAGCTAGCTTGTGTTATATTTAACGTATTACTTGTACTCAATTGGAACGTATCCGAATGACGTGGTAACGCTCACACAACGATTGAGGGCGAGGTCGCATGCGATTGGCCGCATGCAATAACACCCTGAAGTGAGCTGATACAAACAAAAAAAGACGCAGAAAGTGGAACTCTATGCAGATTTCTGCTGGCCGCTTTTCAATTCCGTTGTTACTGCCATTATGTAACGTTTTTCGGGGCGCTCAACCCTCGTGGAATGTGTAGAAAAGAACTGTGGCATGAAATAGTAACCAATGATGCGCGTAGTACAGTCGTTTGGTTACGGTATATTTTGATTTAAAAGGACGCCTCGCACTCTTTCCCGTTTCACTTCCGCGTAGCCGTTGCTCTAGAGAACTGGGTGTGATTCCCTTACATGTGTGTTTTGTTTTGCTCTTTAGAATGGTGGCCATTGTCTGTACCAAACAAAAACCCTGACGACGTTCTTTGCCCGATAAAGCCCTTATGGCTTTCGCCTTAAAATTAGCGTTTTAATTCTCCCTATGCATCACAGAGCTACAAATCTTATCAAGCTCTCCAAGCACTGTGTGCATGTTTATGGGGCTGCTTCTACAGTATCACATTCGGACATTTTTTTTTTTTCAAATTGATGACCGGTAGAACGTTCTGGAATCAGCTTATTAAAAGAAACCTTTTTGGTGAAAAGCCTTTTGACATTTTTTTTCGCTTCTCGTGCGTTGGCATCTGTGTTCATGCAACAGAGGTAGGGCTACTGTTAAATAACTTACCGCAAGGCAGAATTTGTGTTTACCTCGATATTCACCTAGTTCTGCTGCTGTGTACACCCTATGGTACTGTGTTTTTACCAAACTATAATAGCGACTCTTAAGGCCTGTATGTCAGCAATGCTACCTAGGAGAGGTCGCTGCTAAGCTTGCTTGTGTGCAAGTGAGCAGGTCGTGCTTGTATAAGGCAGTGAAGAACATTTCTTATTCGCAGCAGTTACCCACCGTCTCCATGTAGTTGATATTACGAATGGCATTATATGACTCGTAGTCCCGTGCAGCTTTATTTTCGTAGTTCCGTGCAGCTTAAAATACAGATGTGCTCTGCTGTTTTGTAATGACATCTTCAGATTTGTGCAAGATAAATAAAAGGAGCCGTTTTCAGCCAATTATCCTGTTGACCCTGCAAACAAGCTGTTGGGCAGGATAACAGGAAAATGGCATATATTTTTTTTTCTTTCAAGCAGCATGACTTGGGGGATATACAGCAAAAGACAGGATAACAGTAAAATGGCATGTATTCATTTTCTTTCAAGCAGCATGACTCTGCAATGCCGGAAGCATATACACCGGGTTTCTGTGGGGAATATTCGCGTGTAAACTAGCTGGCGTCTCCTTCCTCTTCTAATTTATGCGAGGGGTGAGCACATGATGACTGTTAAAACTTTATAGATCATCATCATCGGTGCCCGTATCCCCCGAGAGCAGCCCTCACTCGAGCTGCTTCGTCTTCCTAGAATCCGCCATCTTTTTAAAATAGAACCATCACCGTATCACCGGGACGTCTCGGCCCTTGGTCTCTCCTCTTATTTTTATATGTTGCCGAAACCTGGGATGAAGGCCCTCCTGCGACTCAGAGTTATCTCAACTTTGGCCTATTAGAAGGAGAAAGACCGTTCGATTCCAACGACGGACCGCAGGGATGGAAAGAGCCACGGTGGTGCTACCGAAAGCCAACCGACGTGATGGGCAGATGACACGACGATGCAACATCACCTCCGACAACTGCCGGATGGGTCCAGAAACTAATTTTGTGAAAGGCGAGGTGCACGCTAAAGCTCATTGCGTGATGGAAGATGCCTTACACAAACAAAGTATTCCTGTGTGTACGGTCCGTCTTGATGAACTGAAAACAAGAAGAGAAGATGTACGGTTCATTGCTCGACAACTACGCAGAGACGCAGAAGCTGCACTACGGTTGTCCACAACGATTAACGATGTTTACGATGCGTTGAAGAGTTTCATGCGCCAGTTACGGAAAACTAAAGTTGCCTAGAGATTGTTAAACGAGGGAATTGAACCGTTCATCGACACTGACTCCCTGGATGAGGAATATGCCACCAACATTGACTGCGAGGACGAAATCACGCATATAATGATCAGATTATACTTCCGATTGAAAGACACGAAACCTGAAACCATCGAGCAGTGCGAGATCATGGAGAAATTATATTATTCGAAAAACTTCAATGAGTTTCTTGCACTTACGGAACTATGCTACGGCACACTTGACTTTAAAACCCTTGGTGGACCAGCCTTGTTGCCAGAATAGTCACCTCTGTCACATTTCTTTCGCCACAGAGAAGGTGAGAATGTGTCCCCTATGTTGGATGCCTTTGAAGTTCCAGCGGAAAGTGCCTTACATTCGTGTGAATTTGAAGAGTGCGCCGATATGACCGCAAGCAAGACAAAGGGCTCATCGACTCCCACTGCGTTGGCAGAAGCTGCGTATACCTAATGTCTCGAGCATTAGCTCATGATTGTTCTACTGCCAATGTTGAACGAGAAAGATGAGACGCACATACCGACCTACATACAAGCGATGCACACAACTAAAGAGCGGGGTCGCTACGTTTTTATAAGATATGCAAAGAAGAGGGCCGCATCAGGTAGTCAAAAAAGCATTCTAAAGAAAACAATATGCTGCAGAAACCTTCTGAAGAACAAGGCACCTGACAGCGACAATCTAATTACGAGAGTCCAGAGCTTCAGAAAGAAGCGGCCGCTTCCAAGATATTCGGATATCGCTCGAAGAAAGCTGAGGAACTTGCATCAGACTACAAGAACGTCGAAGACGGGCTTCGTATTTCAGCCTGGCTGCGTCGTCTGCGCCGACATTCTGGGCGTGTCTTCAAAAGACGTCCGCTGTGACAGTTTCACTTTGACTGCCGTATCGGATCAGACCGTACCGAACTTATCGTAGTTAATGGACCCAGACTGATCCCGGCTTCTTTGAGGCCGGGAAAGATGTTAAAACTTTATAGATCATCATCATCACTGCACCGATGAGCTCATCATCATCGGTGTCCGTATCCCTCGGGAGCAGCTCTCGCTCGAGCTGCTTCGTATTCCTCTAATCCGCCATCTTTGTAAAATGGAACCACCACCATATCACCGAGACGTCTCGGCCCTTGGCCTTTTCTGTTATTTTATAATAACCTTTTTGTTATGTTAAAAAAGAATAAAATCAAATAAGCGCAATGTTCCACTCTTCAACGCCCGGGAATTGGAGTGGGCTCCTAAGAAAATGATTTGCTCACGCCGTTGTTTCCTCAAAGGACAGCGGCATTTCGCTCTCCTCTCTATATTCTATAGGAGGTGGTATACCCTAAGAATGGGATTATTAACTTGCTGGTCACGCGGAGAGTGGTGCTGCCCGCGGATGTTCGTATTTTTGTAACGCACTGCTAAACTATCATATGAAAGGTCAAGGTAGAATAACGGGGGAGGAGTTACAATACCATTGCCTTTGCTCTTTGAGGAAGCAGATTGCCTTGAACAGCGTTCTACGTTTATCCTATGGTACAGCCTCAACGTGCTCTTGTCAGGAGTGACTACCATTGTTGGTATCTTCAGCATATTTTTAATGCGTAGACTTCCTTGCTGGGCACCCCCACAGGCAGGATCTTATAACGCCCTGCATTTCTCCAAAAATGCAGATTTGGCGAAAGTAACACCTGTAATTGTTATAATGCCGCAAACAGAAATAATCGGGCGGAAAAAATTTTGGAAAACCATCAAATCAGAAAAATAGCAAAAATTATATCTTCACAACTGGCTGACAAAATCAGCAATATGCATATCTTATATATCTCCCCCCAAAAGCGAAGAATAAGCGAAAAAAAGTCCGCAATAGAACGCTCAAAATACGGATAGAAAATAGCGTAAACCGAGCAACTTTGCTGCACGGCTTGCATCTTCGGAAAAAAAATTAATGAAGTAAAGGCACTTTCTTGGTGTAATTGTATAAATTTACATAAATGGCGAAAGGAAACAAAAAATAACTTAAAAAAACAATAAAATGATCGAACGTCTTTCCCTACTGATAGCCTTATTTGGCTGTAAAGAACTCACACTCTGTACAAGCGGCATAAGAATGCTTCACATTAGTAGACAATTGTCTGAATTTCTGTTGATTTTTGCACTAAGAACACGTCCATCTACTAATGCAATTATGTTCAGTGCATCAGGTCTTGGTAAGGTACTGCCTACGTTTTGTGTTTGTACCGAAAGAAGGAACCTGCGCTACTTATACTTGCTGCCTTTCGGTTTTGTGGCGTGTCATGTTTTCTTCCGTTTAGCTTTAATTTCGGAATATTTAATGGCCACGTTCAATAGTTTGTCATAAGTTGTTTTTCTTTTTCCTATACACGAAATGTGCGCTTTATGTGTGCAGTCAAAGCGACGTTCAAACGGCGATGACGACAAAGGCCACCAATTTCAAGGTCAAAACCGGAAGATCGGATGCATTGACGTCACTATACTATGTGCTGTGTACCCTGCTACAGGACACTTCTGGGCGCTTTGCAAAGCTTAAAGCATTCTCTCCAGATGCTTAGCAGCGTGTGCCACTTATTTAGGTCAAACGTTTGGTACATTTTGGCAGTAGGGGGCATTTAAAGGAGCGCAGACACTAGCTTTTGTGTTGCGTTTTTTGTTGTTCCTGTAGGTACCTATCGGCCAAACAATTATAGAATGGCACACATAGATGGCCGATTGCAGCGCAAATAGCTTGCTCCGTGTCGTGAGTTTCGCCTTCCACGGAACCAGCACATGGGCAGCCGCCTTGGAGACACAACCCTCATGACATCGCAGTTTTGGTCGTAGGCGTCCGCGGTGCTCTCAGTGGCCATCGACAACATGGCACTGTCGGCATGCGGAAAGCGGTGCACGTAACTCTTGGCAAGAACAGTACACATGAAAGCAAAGAGTTGATAACGGATCTCGAGCTAAACATTGTCCTATGAATTCCTCATCGACGCTTTCAGTGAAAGCGGCCATCACATATCGGCAGATAAAGTAAGCCTAAACCCATGTAGGCGAAGATATACTATAGACGCTTTAGGTTTGCTCGAAAGCGCCGCCGTAGGCGTGCCCCTCCCTGTTGGCGCAAGCAGTTGGGCTCTGTCCACGCAGCGTACCCTGAATGGCGCGCCGGTTACGAAATGCCTTGTAGTGCGCACGGGCTGACGTCAACATTTCGGCTGCCAAGTTTGTAACAAGACACACTATTGCTTGTGCTGAAAGCACTCTCTTGACGGCTTTCCCGCTCGTCAAAGAGTACGTTTCGCATAGAACATGTTACCTGAAACAGTTGAAACTTCCCGCTAGAGGTCTCCACATGCACAGGAAATATACATGTTACCTCAACAGGCGATACTGAAATTCGAAACAGGGCAAAAATACGGGACAAGGAAACGACGACACAAGGCACTGACTAACAACTGGTTGGTTTATTGCGCGGGTTGCGAAATATACCCAGAAAAGAAGGCGAGAAGGAACACGATAAAGAAGAAGGAAGCACGAAAAAGAGCACGAAAAAAAGAAGTGCATTGAACATTGCACACAAAATATAAGATTGATACACGTGCATTGATTAAATGGTAGCAACGCTGATATGAGACGTGGCCAGAGGCGCGAGGCAAGGAAGACATCCTGAACAATCAAGCTTTTTATGAATCCAGATGGCGGATTTCTTTTTTTTAGTAATTCAATGGACGGCTTACTCACACGATCGCCGCCTGCCTTGTGAATGATCGAGGTAGGCTTCAGAGACCTCACGCTCACGCTGACCCTTATACGTTCTTGCAACACGGGTATCGTGGAATCTGGGCGAGCAGCCATGGTCGTGACAATGTGTGGCAAGATTGCTGCCAGCACCCGTTTTTGCATGCTCGCGGAGACGATCGTTCAGACAGCTCCCAGTCTGACCGATATAGGTCTTCCCGCAAGACAAGGGAACTTGTCAATAAACCAACCAGTTAATCAGCGCCTTGTGTCATTGTTTCCTTGTACCGTCTTTTTGCGTTGTTTCGAATTTCAGTATGCACCACCAACTAGCCCAAACCACCGTTCAACAGGTGAATTAACGCGTCAGCATTCATGTAAAGTTACTCGTGCACACTTCACCTATTGTAGTTTTGTGCCTTGTTTTCTTGCGCTGTTCTATGGTTGTGCAAAAAGAACCCACATTTATTGCACGCCATGTAGAGGAACCAGAAGAAGGCGCAGGTCCTGCGTAAAAACCAACTTTTGTTTATTGTACCATCGTGGGGTACTAACCTTTTTATTTGTTTTTCTGGCCATACGGTTACTCTCGGTTTCTTTTCCTGAAAATAAGAAAGCGGGTTCACTCGTACGCAAACACACTTCTTTACGTGTATTTTGAGACAATCGAAGTATGTACAACTTTATTTATTGCAACAGACGCTAACACAGACAACTAACACTAAATCAGTCACCTTTTCCTGCTTGAATACGATTTTTATAAGGGGTGCATGCTGTTTCACATATCATAACATTAACGGTTCTTTCAGGAATGTCATGAAATCTCACTCCCAAAGAAGTGTTTACTTCCGTAGTAACGAAATGGGCAGACAATTACAGATATGCAAACATTCAACTAGAGCGCGATGGCAATTCATAGCACGCCTAAACAACGTAAACTGAGAATTGAGGGGAAGCACTTTGCGATTCCAGGGTCTATATGACGAGTTAATTCATTTCTTTAGGTAAATGTACCAAGATAACAGGTGCCCCTGACATGGTAAAGCCAGAAATGCACACTGCAGATCAGCACTTGTCGGGGATTAAAAGAGGAGTGCTTTTGGAACTTAATGCATGCTTCACATGGCAGGGTTATAAAAAAATATGGAAGAAAGTCAGTTAAATTTCTACGTAACGCACATTCACCGACGCAATGGTCTAGTACAGTATAATGTTCGTTATTTCGAACTAGGTTAATTCGAACTTACAGTTAATTCAATCTGACGCCCTTGTCTTGGCACAGCCCTCTATACTTCAATGGGGGAAAACTCCCGCTAATTCTAATGCGTCGGTATGCAGAACGGTTAATTGGAACTGGGATCCCCTGGTTTCCATCACTCCTCGAAGAAGAAGTCGGTCTAGAGGGATTATAATGTGTTGTGCACATCCAAAGCAAACCAAATTTACCAGAGATGCAAAAAATGAAACAAAAAATTGGCCGCGTATCTGCTCCTTTCGTTGCAAATGTCGTCAAAAGACGATATTCTTTGTAGACATTTGCCAAGGAAATGCCCCCCTTTGCCTTCCCGCTCACCTCTCATGCTGTTCCTGTACCGTCTCGCTCATTCTAAGGTAAACACACTAAAGGTTTGCGCAAGGCGATTTGAATTTACCGCGTTCCACTGCTACAGGCTGGTTTCCTCGATGCCAGCGCTGCAGTACGGCGGAGACGCGCGTGCAGGGAGGCGCCCAATTAGAAGGTTTATAGAACCGCGTGGCCGTGCTCCACGTGCGTTCCAAGCAGAACGTGGAACCTAGCTAGTGGAACCTTTCGTTGCTGTTGCCGCGTGATTTTTCATATGCCGCCAGAAGGCGGCGGTTTTCTGCAGTAGATGTAGAATATCATTTGCTATCGAAAAACCAAGCAGCCATAATTTTTTTTAATAAAGGAACACTGCAAATATCCCTTGTGTACTAATTTCCTGTCATATATTTGCGTAATGTCTTGTTCTTGTTCAAACAAAGCTGACAATTATGAACATATAAACCGGGCTTAGATGTTTACATGTGGCTGTAAGTATATAAAACTATTGCGCAATATCAATTTTTCTTTGACTGGGTGGTTGAATCGAGTCACAGACAGACATACAGACAGACAGACCAAAATTTCTTGGTTTAAGTAGCCCAAGAAAGACTATAGTCTTTAAAAAACAACAGCGTAGCGCTCGCGCTACGCTGCTGCGACACCTTATTTCGCTTCCGCAGCGGGCGCCGCGCCGCCGGCGCCAGTGCTCCGGCGCATGCCGCTGCACGTTTTCTTGGTGCCGCGGTCGCTGTGTGGGGTCACTGGTGTAGTAACGCCTAATTTGCGATAGCGAGTCCAGAAGTGGCTTCGTTGTGTTCTCCCCGTGCAATGTGGCGCGATGGCCATTCGGACATCGCCCGCCCTCTAATTCAAACACCGCGTACTTCGAGCAATTTTATGGACTCCTCCGAGTTTTAATTAACGAGCTTTTACTGCAGTTGTGTAGTTTCCGTCAAACGTACCCTGGAATGCTATACGAAGACGACCTTGTTCTTTTAGCTGTTAACGAGAGGATATTTGAGGCCAGCAAGCCACTTACCCCGAGTTAAATTTTAGCACTGGTATGTCAGGAATGATAGTCTTTAACTACAGTATCGTTGATGCAATGTCAATCCAGCATGGCGTAATACCAAGAGCCAAAGGATAACATATTTTAACGTCTGTATAAGCGAACAAAACTGCTTAAGAACCCACGAGTAACAACTTAAAACCAGGGAAATCAGAAGGCAACTGTAATGAAGCACAGCTCTCTGTGTGGGTATAACAAAGACGGAGTAGAGCAAAAAAATAGAAATGCGTAATTTATTCAGGTCTCAAATTCACGGATGCTGATGCATAAAATCAGACATGCAATATCGCCTAGATGTAAACCAGACAACGCCAGCCCATTTGGCTTCGGGCGCGCTTAGTAAAACAACTAACGAAGCAGAGCAAGGAGATATAGGCTAGGCGTCGAGACACAAGTTGGTGTACACAACAATGCGTCAGCCCAGCACCCCCAGACACTAATGGAAGAGACAAGCTGTCCTTACGCATAGGTTCCCATTGAGACCCCCACACAAAAGTCGCAAAAACTGTACGTAGAGCTTGTACTTTAGAAGGCGCACTATGAATTACTTGCAGCTCATAAATAAGCTTTGCGACAAGGAAGTCCTTACCGACATGCGCACGCGCAAACACAGACAGTTCACGCCCCATCTGCCTTCGAGGCTCGCTTGACTTCTTGGAGTCGTTTGAACAAAAGTTAGAATATTGCCTGCTAAGTGACACGAGAACGTGATGCCACTTGAAAGAGAACAGGTGTAACTCATCGCGTAGAACTATTGCTCTAGGAAAGCTGTGGTGCATACTATCAGTCTTCTTCTTGGAGTAATCGCGCCAGAAGACGAAATACCGAAAGTGAAGTGAGAGCTGCAAATACAACGCACCAGTTAATAAGTGTTTGCTAACGCCGGGCTTTCACCTTCGAGCACGTAAGCAGACCTAAATGTAACGAAGGTTTTTTTAAAACCATGTGGCAGTTTAACCAGAATCTTTTGGAGCTCAGAGGCCATGAAAAGGGGGGGAAGGGGGGGATGCCGTTTAGTGTGTTGTGCGCACAGTCGGTTGCAATACTTAAAGTAGCCCTGTGTAAATATAACTATAGCAAAGCATATCTCAAGGAGAAGTTGTTAAGACGCCAATAAGAAGTTGACGCCTCAGAAAACTTGCTGAGAAGTCCAGCAAGAAGTTTCCTAGATGTCATGCAAGTTCTTTGTAAGGTTCACGCAGTCACGTTAGCAACACACGAATTTTTCAAGACGGCTTGCATAAATAACGTTTTTGGCTAAGGCATGTCTGGAAGTTCCAATCGTCTAATGCAAATAATTTGTACTTTCTAATGGCCCTTCTTGCGTCTCGTGATAATGGCAAACGCATCTAGGGCAGAGCACTAGTCACGCTGGGGTTGTGTTACAGTTAAACCTCAATATAACGAATTCCTGGATGTAACGAAGTTTTTCAATTCCCCATTGCCGCCCCCATTGAAGCCAATGTGTTTGCGACCCCAATGTAACGAAGACGTTGCGACGGTTAACTTTGATTTCGCCACGCTGATGAGTTATTGTTTTTTGCACTTTTTTGGAACAGCGTCTGGATGAATGCACCAATTTAGCGGATTTCGCCCGCACCTCAAACTACCGTGTGTTTCCACGTGTAAGCGCGGTGTCACTTAGGCGCTAGATCTGCCTGGCGGCGTGTAGTCGTGCGTCTCCACTGCTATCTGTAATGTCGTATCGTCGGTGATGACTTCTGCTACCAGAAAAGGAAACGTTTTGTATTTTCAAGACAAGCTCGCATATCTCACTGTCGTCTCCGCAGTCGATAACGAAGAACGTCGCCGCCCGGTAGAGCATTCAAGCAAGCACCCTCTAACCAATTGTAAGTATGGAAACGAGAATTAACTTCGTGAAAAGGCGTCCTTTCAGCATAAATAAGTTGGTTCTCGAAACGCGTTAAGGCGCCGAAAAGTGTCAAAAGGCAAACGTGACTCTTAAGTTACGTTTGTGAATACAGGGGTAAGTGACCTCGTTTTTTTTGAGGGTGCCGTTATAGTGGCTAAGCTTTTGGGAAAGCAGCAAGCGAAAATTGAGCAATTTTTCACTGTGAAATAAATCCCTGAAAGGTGAGCTCACCTTCACTGATGTCTAGCATTCTGGTTTTGTTTCTGCTTTTTCACGCTGCTTGTAACGAAAACCTGCATGTAATTAAAAATTGCGATTCTTTGTCAACTTCGTTATATCCAGGTTTAACTGTATTACCGCGCTAAAAATAACACAAAAATGACGAGCGCTCGTGAGCGCGTGCCTAGCGGCGACCACCGAGCGTCCCCGGAGCGCGCAGTAAGAAAAAAAAAATACTGGCGAAAAGCCCGCAGAGCGCCTTGCGTTGCCTAGCAACCAACAACGCCACAGCTGGAGCACCACCTGCTCCCAAGGAACCTCGACGCGACTCCAGGATCGCCGCGCAGGCGTCGTGCACGTACCCGCAGCCGCTGCGCCCCAGCTGTCATTAAGCGCTACTGCGCATGTAATGCTTGGCATGAGGAACACAGTGGTGATATCGATGCATATGACGATTACTATATACTACTAGCACAGTGCAAAGCCACGACGGAACATGTAAATAAACATTTCAAACTTATACAAATGCAGGTGATGTGTTCTGTAGTGCTCACGTATAGAAAGAAATCATATATAGCTACGCTACAGTTCAAGCCGTGTGCGACTTAGTGCAAGCTTTGCCAATTTTTTCTTGTGCCGGGCAATAAAATCCTGTCAAGGCAACGTTAGGCCCACCATTCAACATTGCGGAACTTCTCCATCCACGGTTCATTTGGGAGCTTTTCTATGGAAGTTTGTATAAAATACACCTACAAACCTCTGCCAGCCTTATAACTTTGTATTAAATTAGGTTGTTTCATTTTTCAAGCCAGACAATCGAAGGCAGCTACACCGCGATGGCAGCCTATCGGCCAACCTTAAATTGGGCAAATGTGATCTGTGGATTTGGGTTGCCGTGCGATAATCTAAGCATTTAAAAGCACAATAAAAGCCGCGAATAAACAAAAGGGCCCGAAATACTGCGTCGTGCCTGCCCGCAACGAGGCTACGCTTGTCCCCACTACGTGAGACCCAAATGATCAAAACAAGCATTAATCGTACAACGCGGCATTTCCCTATTCACTCATTGCATCTTTATGTTGCTGCTAACACGCGGTATTATTGAAAAAAAGACCTATTTACAAACTTTCTGCCCCCATGTCATTTTTAGTAACGACTTCGAAAATGATGAACGTGCTGGCTAAAGTTGCTCTTTCAACCATAGTAATTAGATTATGGCGGCGGGCAAATTTATTTTTTAGCGCCTGCTTTCACCCCCCCTCCCCAGACATCGTCCGCCTCCCACATGGTAACTGAAGTCACGAACCCGTTTGCGCAACGGCCTAGTTGCATCTCCTAAGAAGCTTCGAATTTCATAGACAGGCATTTGAAATTAAATGTTTCGCTTGTCTCGCTTCTTTTAATAAAGGACGGGTTCTACCCGCCGCAGTGGCTCAGTGGCTAAGACGTTGCGCTGATGAGCACGCGTGGTCGCGGATTCGATTCCCGGCCGCGGCGGCCGCTTTTCTGATGGAGGCGAAAGGCAAAAACGCCCGTGTGTTAGAGATTTCGGGGCACGTTAAAGATCCCCAGGTGGTCGAAATTAATCCGAAGCCCTCCACTACGGCGCGCCTCATCGCCTGCGTTCCGTGGGCGCGTTAAACCCTACAATCAATCAAAGGACGGGTTCTACGTACACATCTTAGTACACGTTTTTTCAGCGATGCTGTATATGGGTAGGTGTGACCAAACCTGCGATTGATTGATTGATTGATTGATTGATTGATTGATTGATTGATTGATTGATTGATTGATTGATTGATTGATTGATTGATTGATTGATTGATTGATTGATTGATTGATTGATTGATTGATTGATTGGCTTAATGAGAAAAACGCAAGCCGCCTTGGTGTGGGGAAGGAAAGAAAGGGGAAGGAAAAGGGGGGGAAGAGCATTTGAATCATTGAAAAGTCACTTTCAGTTCTTGTACACTCCACCTAAGTTACTGAAAACACACTGCAGAATCGTAAAACTGTTATACAGTTTTTGCCCATCGTCTTAATTAAAATACACCAAGGGGCATTAAAACCTTTGTCAAGTTCGCGCACTTTTACTTAGAGTTCTTCCAGAGGAGATACTGAAGAAGGGGTCGTCGTTCACGTATCAAATTCCTGTAAAGAGACCATTTCCTAAAGTGCATGATTCTTTCTAAAAGTGATGTGTCACTGCGAACTCATTGTAAGCATTCTTTTACATTATTCGACAGGGTGTGGGAAGCGATCAGTTGATCTCGCAACCGGGCAAAATGAAAGCGTGTGCATATTAGATGGTAAAGGTTAGGATCGCAGTGCGACTACCAGAATCGACAATTGGGGGGGGGGGGGGGGGTGTCGCAATGCGGATCAGTCCATTTATCATTTATGGATGATAGTTGGAGCATACGCTGAGTTAGCGTGTACCTTATTTGCAATGATTTCTCCCTGTCTATTGGGACAATTGAGAGACGAAATGAATCCTGGCGGTGAGGAGTCAATAAGCCGCTTCCTGCTCATCGCCGTGAACTTTCTATATCCCTGGAGCCAAATAGGAAGAGATAAATCCGGTTGTGTAGGGGCAGGCTCTTCAAGCATTAAAATGTTCGTCTCCAGAGCATTTTTGTGCCATTTGTGTGCCATAAATGGTCAAATTCTCTGTAGCTCTCAATCTAATGCAGGTTTTATAAAAAGGAACGAACTTTATAGAGCACTCTAATGCCGTAAGCTGTTTTTCTTGCTATTGATGCAATATGGTTATTGAATTTCAAGTTCTTGTCAATTTCTACGCCAAGAAACGTCACACTGTCGCATGGAAAGAGTAGACTAGAATCAAGGTTAATGCAAGGACGACCGGGAACGGTCCTTTGATGCGACGTGAAGATCAAGAAGATTGATTTGGCACCATTAATGCTCAACAAGTTATTTTTACATGTCACTAAATTAGATGCATCTGTATTAGGTTTATCTACTAATGAATCAAGGCACTTTTCTGGTGTAAAGACTTGCAGGCGCGCCCCCCGCGGAAATGCTCTGCATTTGATCGTGCCCCTCGCGAGGGGGATGTTTACTTTTTATATAGTAGGGAGGGGTGCGGTGCGGACTACGGACGTCAACGCGGGTGACATCGTGAGTTACTGAAATGCTCTGCATTTAAAAGCGGCCGCCGCGGCCGGGAATCGAAACCGCGTTGTCGTGCTCAGCAGCACAAAGAATTAGCCGCTGAGCCACCGCGGCGGGTGTACAGGTCATGTTGCAGACGGCAGTATGTCTTGATTTTTACCCACCGGGAAAACTTGCACCGCTTTTTCTTGGAGAGCCTTTCAGTTTGATCATATGCAAATGTCGTTTCAAATCGCGCGCCATCAGCCGCAAAGGGTTTGCACAACATCCGACAGATGGCGACGAGTGTACTGGCCAGTAGGAAGACGCAGTGAAACATCCCCCTCGCAAGGGGCACGATCAAATGCAGAGCATTTCCGGGGGCGCACGACGTTAAGTAGTTTGCGTTACGTTAATGTTGTTGCACTTGTGGCAACTGCTGACGAGAGAGCGCTCGTCAGCAGTAATTTGAATGAGCCAACGATATAAGGCGCGTTCATAGCGCCCCATTCTGTGTCGGCTTTGTGGCGCAGTGGTTAGAGCACCATGTGCTCTAACTTACCGGTACCTGGTAAGTTACCGGCACCTGGTAAGTTACCGGCACCTGGTAAAATAATACTTACCGGCACCTGGCTTCGATCCCACGACCCTGCCGGCGGAACGCATGGTACATGGTGCTCTACCCACTGCGCCACAAAGCCGACACAGAATGGAAGGCTACGAACGCGCCTTATATCCTTGACTCATTCAAACTACGTCAAGAAGCTGCTGATACAACGCATTCACTACCTGTGGGCGGAACGCGAGGTACATGGTGCTCTTCCCACTGCGCCACAAAACCGACACAGAATGAAAGGCTACGAACGCGCCTTATATCCTTGACTCCACGAGCTACGAGTTGATCAAATCGAGGATGGTTGCCGCAAACGTGGTTGCCTCTCCGAAGAGGCGATACGGGCTAGTCGGAAAGAATGAGAAGTGAGGACTGGCATAGGAGGATAGCTCCTACGCGTAAAATTGTGTCGTTTAACACGCCGAAGCTACAACTGAGCATAAATCTTGACACAAGGGCGTTTTCGTTTTTTGCCGCCATCTGCAGAAAGATGTCCATCGTGGCTGGGTTCGAACCCGCGCAGTTGGGTTCAGCAACACGACGACTTAGCTCTGAGCCACCGCGGCAGATTTCCATTCCTTGAGAGAAAAATGTAATTATCTGCAGCGGTGTCTCTGGGATTGCGGCGATTAACCCCCTGGGGTGTTACATCGATAAACGGAACACTTTAGATTTTTTTCCTCAACGAACCTCTGCTTCGTTTGTTCTAAAACTAAATACGAAGGTCGCATTTTGTCATCTATCTTGTTTGACACCGGGAACAACGACAGTACTTACTTGTTTATTCCGAAAATAAATAAAAATGATTTTCGCCTATGGTAAAAGGGCGAGTAGTTTGGACGTGCAAGTTAATCTGGGAACGACAGCGCCACCTGGGATATGCAAAACTAAACGCGCGATGGCGATTCCCAGAGTAGGAAGGAGCCAAATGGGGTAGCAGACGATAAGGAAACTTCTCTTGTCGATAGTTTATAATGGCCACAAATAGAACTCATACGAACCATAAAGTATTCCCGCGGTTAATCGTTGGCGATGCCAGTAATCTAATTTCAGATCGTCTGTCGTCTGCAGTGCCAGGTAACCCCGCTTGCCTAAATAAGGCTCACGATTCTTTGTTCAGGTTCGTTGCTTTGTCCTCGTTTTAATTTTATTATTCTGTATGTGCGTGCCTGTGCTTGTGACATAGCACCATGAGATAATTCACAGCAGACGAAAATGCACTGCAGGCGACAGACGACCTGAAACCAGATCACTGGTACTGACAACGATGAGCCGCGGGAATGTGCGATTCGTATGAGCGCTTATAACTATTCGAGGCCAAAGTAAACTACCGACAAAAGGTTTTCTCATCGTCTGCTACCTCGTTTGGCTGCTACCTACCGTGAATCGCCATCGCGCGTTTCGTTTTGCATATCGCAGGTGGCGCTGTCATTCCTTGCACGTTCAAATTGGCCGCCATTTTCCCAAAGACAAAAATCGTTTTTACTTATTTTCAAAATAAACAGGTAAGTACCGTCGCTGTTTCCGGCGTCAAACAAAATATACGACAAAATGCGACGTTCATGTGAAGTTCGAGCGTGAACGCAGCAGAGGTTCGTTCAGGAAAAAAATTTTAGTGCTCCATTTATCGATGTAACACCCTGTATAAGGCTAAATGCATTGAAACACAAATTCAGATAGATAAGTCTGATCTTTCAGCACAGTAATATTGTTACAAGGTTACGCCAAAATTACACGCCAGGGGTTACAACCCCGCCTGCCTCAGCACCGGAGTTGTAGAAGGAAGAGAACGAGGTTGAGCCCCGGCTGGACATCGATACCCTTGGAACCGCTTTAACATTTCTGTGTCGCTGGCCAAATACCCTGTGCCTCTAGCAAATAAACCCGACTCATAACAATATTAAAACAATGTTTAGTGTAGTGGCAGAAATATTTAATCAAGAATAATGTTTTTGAAAAATACAGCCGAAACTTGGAATTATACATCATCATCATCATAATAATAATCGTCCTCGTCGTCGTTGCCATCATCATCATCAGCCTATCTACGTCCACTGCAAGGAAAAGGCCTCTCCCATTATACGCTTATATATAAAAATACAAAAAGGAATTGATCTGCATGAAATGCTTCCTCTCTAAACTCTGAAAATGAAAGACCAGCTGGAAATATTTCCATACAATCACAAATTACTTCAGCCCTTATGAATGGTGTATTATGGGACAACCTTCCAGATTTCCTTGTTAGGAAAAATTCCTTTTTCCATATTTACACGTCTCAAATCATGTATTTGGTGTCACTTTGTAAATGGGGCACATGACATTGTCAAATCCTTCAGGGAGAAGATCCGCCCAGGAGAATTTCTACACCCCCCCTAAATCGAAATTTTGGATAAACCCCTGAGTTACTCTAAGAGCCATATCAATTTTTATGAGCCGTAAAAACAACCTTTTAATCATTTTGTTGGTAATCTTTTTGAGATTGTGCGACATGATGTAAATCTAAGTTTATCAGCCAGTCTTTACCTGCCAAGCATCTTTTTTTTTGCCAGTTTCCTGTAGTCTCCCATCGGGAAGCAGAGACTCAGAGATGCAGTTAGCAGTTTTTACAGGCAGCTTTACACCCTGCGGCACGAATGGAAAACTGTGACTCCCGTGTCTAGCGACCTCCGTGTTATTGTTACTCTGTTATATTTCATAGTGCTTTGCGCCATTGGAGCCCAGGGAAGACTAATGTAATGGACCATTTGACAAACTTTGAATGGTAAACGGCTTCAGTAGCTTGCGTGTGTGTGATGCGTAGTGCCAACAAGCCTGATTGTTCGTAAGAACACGTTCAAAATCTAAAGCCTGCATTTTATTGACTGAAAATTACTTAGTCAAAACTGTTTCATCTCTATCTAAAGCAGTTGAAATGTTTGAGCAATCACGGAATGCAAAGGTCATGCTAGATGAAACAGAACTGAAGCGAATAATCACAAATCCGAATGGCAAAATTTCAATCGCACAAGCGTCTGCATTAAAGAACCCGCGAGCTCCTCAAGGTTTCGTATGGCAGCGGGCTGCCGGAGTGTTGTGAATGTTCTGGCCGCAAGTCTTATTTTGACTGTTGCACAACCACGGCAGCATGTATCAGGACGGGTATTGTGAGACGTCAGCGAAGCCCAGCACGTATGAAACTAACATGTACTCGCGAAGCATGCCGCTTTACCCACGGTGTGAAAACACTGCATTAACACTCCTACGTACTCTTAGCATTATACAGTAAAGTCTGTTTATCCGTACACTTTGGTAATGCTTGAGCTGTGTGTCCTTATTGGCAGTGCTCAAGCTAGCCCGTGTCAACAGTCTTCGAATTCATTACAAGTGTCATTATAAAGAACACCGTTGGAGCTGCAATGCCTGATGCATGCAAAACCATGCATTGGGTTTGTTTATCCATGTTTTGTTTTTGCCGACCGGCTGCGCCGGACTGTTATCTTTGTTATCCGTGGGCCAAGTGAAGCGCGTGTTCAATTCTGTATCTTTTTATGCCGCACGTGCTATCTCCTTTGATACGGAGAGTGTTTTGAACTAATTTCAACAGCCTGTAGAATAATCTTTTTTGATCTACAGTGTTCCGCATGTAATTAGACAGTTCGAGAGACATTCGCGCAGAGAGATAAATGCCCGCAGAGCAGACGCCGCGGTATTCGATTCGCCGACACTCACCTGTCCACGACACTTTGTTGATTGCTACTTCGCCGCCTGTGTATTCTTTGAGTTGTTAGGGGAGCACAAGTTCGCTCCAATAAACTCGTTTTTTCTTTAAGACAGCTGCGTCGTCGTTGTCTACGTGACAATATAACCCATGTACATTTTTGTGTGGTAAGCTACGACGTGGTAAAAAAAACTACGGAATTCAGTGCATCATCCCAGATCAATGTGGATGGCGCCAGTACTCCCTCGGGGTGTACCGTCCGTTTTGGACATTTGTATGGTCACTGCTGTGCGTCAGCTTGAACCACATACATGGCTAATGTACCATTATAAGTGCACCTGTCTAGTTTCGAGTGATATCAATATTTTCTATCTTATTGCATGAGAGGCAAATCCAAATTCCAAACTCGAAAAATCTTATTTTGCTTCACTTGCCTCTGCATTTTCCAAGAGTTATAGAAAACAATTCAGAAATTTGGGAGTTTTTTGTGCAATCATTAGACATACCAATTGTTGGCTGCCTGATGGAAATAAATCGGTTTCAAAATTTCTTAATCTTTTTGCTAAAAAAAGTTAATTTACTACCAGATATTTACATGACTCATCGCAGAGCAACGATAGTTTTTATAAACGTTGGCTGCAGGTTTATTTTCTTGCCGTAAAAAATTGGCTGTATTTATTTGGAATTCTTAAGTTGCCAAAGTTAAAATATCGCTAAATACATCCATATATGGTCCCACATTTTCAACAATAACGTATAAATATGCATGCATGTATATTTCCACATTTATACCTCAATACGTAAAAGGGCAACAAAAGGTAGCCAAAAGTAGGCGTAGAGCCAACACGTGCCACCTGTTATTCTTCTGCTCTGAGCCGTGTAATGTTACCTCTATTTTTCTTTTGTTAGCTTTTTTATTTGCCCTAAGCAGACACGTGAAAACCTATTTGGCCGAAAACAATTAGCTGTCATCATGTGGCCAATTGGAATGTCTTCTAAGCACACAGCAAACGTCCTCCGTTTAGATTAAATATATATAATTCCTTCCGAATGTAGGTACACATCAGCCAAATTTGATTTCACAAGTTTAAAAATCTGAGTTTTTTTTTTCTCATGCAAGATGTTTTAAAAGTATAATTTAATGTCACTCATAACTAGATGAGCTGGCCTTTCAAATGATTTTCATGTGTGTGGTGCAAGGTGATGCCCCTCGGGAGATCCCAAACAACATGGCTGCACACCCTGGGGAAGTGTGACTGCCACCTTAATGGTTTTCAGTAACTTTCTGTGCCCGTGTCGTGTCGTGTGTTTCCCAGCTATGTCATGAAACGTGTTGGACCTTTCGGGATTTCAGAAAGCACAGCAATTTCAGACCTCATTCTTCATGTCATAACTTGCATGGAATTTAGGCTGCCCCTATTTGTAAGTGAATTATTCAGTTGCATGGATCATTTTTGATGTAAAAGAGACGATTCTTATCTTTCTGTATATAACTTGTGCTACCTCATGAATTTTTTTCATGCGAAAGTTCACTTTTGCTTCAGCTATAGCGGAATTTATTGTCAGAAACCGAAGCACAAGTCCTGCATGAAGCTACAAGAAACTTTTATTTGTGGTATTAGAAGTGTATTGTGTACCTTTAGAGTGATGCTTGATTTTGTCACCGTAGGCTGTTTTGTCTGAAATTCTCCCAATAAAATGGTTTTGCAAGGTTTTGCACAGAGTTCTAATTGTGCAACTGAGTGGCGGAAAAGCTCCATTGCAATGAAATGTTGAGCTACAACCGCACAAATTAATCAAACATATCTAGAGAAGGACCTACAAGCACCTTTTTGTTTTCGGAACATGCCAAAAATTTCCTTTCTTTGTTCTACATGGGATGTTAGACTTCCCAGCTAAGTCCGAAGTACTAAAGTTCCAAAAACAAATAAATCAGCGTAAAAAACGCACTGTCTGGCATTCGAACTTGCGACTTGCAAAACATTATACCTAGCGCTCCACATAAACACTCGAACATGTGCCTGTAATGCCAGGGGCGGATAGAGTATATAATGTATAGGCAGCTAAACTTTTTGTTTAGTTTTAGCATTTAAAGGGACCCAGAAAACCTTTGTGAAGGTGGCAATCAAATGCATTCAGGCGGTAGAACACATCACGGGGAATTTTTGAGCCAAGTGTGAGCCCCATACGTTGTACGGATAATTTGTAAACAATTTTGGAAGATCGCCTTTTTCAGCTGATGAACGCGACGCCGCAGCGAGCCGACCGCGGCTGACGCAACGGCGAAGGCGCCCCCTGATTCGCCCAATCGCCGGCAAGGTCGGCCGCTGGCGGCGTCAGTGCCATTGGCTTCCTAAGGTCCCTAAAATTACTAAGGTAGCGCCATCTTTAGATCTCGCCGCCTTTCGCCCTCGCCCGCGCTCCTTTCCTACTTAGTTTTTTAAGTGCGAATGCACTTTATAAGCGACCCCAAACCTTCCACCGCCGGCGGCGGCGGCGGCGTCCGCAGTCCTCCTCTCCCTAGCAACGGCGTGGAGCGGAGAGGAGCGTCGGTAGCAACGGCGCGGTGACGTCACTTCACCACGTGACCGCGCTCGCTCCGCCTCCTCGCCGTGGCTGCGAGGGTGCACGCCGCTCCCCGCACCGCTCCTCGCGCCATGACGTCATGGTATGACGTCACAGCGCGCCTCCTCTCCCCAGCAGCTGCCGCGCGCCTCTCTCTCCACCGTGACGTCACACTCTCTCCTCTCCCCCTCGCTCGGTTGCAGCTGCCGTGCGCCGCGGTCCCTCTCCCCTTGCGCTCGCCTCCTCTCTCAGCCACCTGGCTCGGCGCGCTCGGCGCGGCGTACCCCCCTATATATGCAGCGATAAACTGCCAGACCTCCGTGGGTCGGCTCGCGCGCGCTCACGGGCGAATGCCAACGGATTTTAACTTTACTCCCCCTCATAGCATCACCCCGTGCATTCGCACTTAACCATGTTCACCCTCGGGGAAATGCTTGGGAGTTTTTTGCCATTTTCTTTTTCTCCGACGAACGCCGCGCGCCATTGGCCAAGAGAAAAGTCACGTGGTTTTTTTTTTTTTGTTCCGCCACCGGGTCGCCTCGCCGATGCCTCGCCGGCTGAGACATTGCGCAACGCCGCTGCTGCGACGCCATTGCTGGCTTCCGAGCCACCGAGCTTCAGTACCGGCTTTATCGTAGGCGCCAGCTAATAGCAAAGTAAGAATTAGCTGCTCGTTTCGAAAAAATGTCGTACCGGTGTCGTTTTATGTTGCTTCTCGGTGCCGATGTGTTGTGCCTTAGGCAGCGCGAATATCGTCAGGCAGGGCACAAGACTTCGTTATTCCGCCCGGGAAACGCGACGCAGAAAGGAGAAAAGTTTGGTTGCATAGATTTGAACAGGCATACTTCAGGCCGACGCTGCCATCACTCTTTAGCGAGGTAAGTTTCTGAATGTTTGTTCTTGCATGCTCTGTTAAATTCTGCGCGAGCTTGAGCGGTCACTTACGAAGAAATGCGTATTCCCTTCGCGACCGTCGTCCACGCTTTGTTCTGAGTAGGCATTGCGCGCAGCGCCGAGTTCGTCCCGTCGTAAGCTTTGCTTTGGATAAGAGGCCGTGTATTTGTCATGTGCGCGCATAACTTCCAGCATCAATATCAGCGGCGTAGCATGTTCAGTCAGTTGTCGTAAGGTTTTCGTGACGCGAGAATTGTTCACCTGAATTCATGCTTGTTTTGGCCGACGGCAGCTTGCGTCTGACCATGTATCGTGTGCGTTCCTATTGTACGCTCTTTTTGGCATGAAGTCATGTTTTGTGTGTTAGCGACCCGGGTGGTATTATAATGCCGTTGTTATGACATTGGAGTGATTTGCTGCGTAATATGGGCTTGGTCGGTGCGGCGCAAATTGAGGCTGTTGCGAGAGAAAAAAAATGCGGCTAGGTAAAACAATTTAAGGCCAGCTAATATAGTGACCGCGCCGTTGACGTACGTTTGATTCGCAATTTCTGTTATCGCTTTATTAAATTCGTGCACGTTTGAATGAGCACTTCAAATGCATATTCGCACCGCAACGGCTGTACGCCATTTCTTCCATTCTTCCGTTTATGCACAGAGGAGCGTCTATTACATCTTACGTTTGCATTAGACGTGATGCCGTACATTTGCAGCGTGTGCGCTTACTTCATCTTAGTAGTCAATGGCGCAGCGTATCCAGTCATTGCGATTTGAACCAAAACAGACTGGGCGACTATATTATTTTCGGCAGACGTATTTTGTCCAGCAAAGCGCTTGCTAAACGGGTTTAGTGTAGCGAGTTGAGCGGACGCGGCGCTGAGCAGATGCGCGAACACGAATTTGACCATGCTACGGTAGAACGGTCACTAACTCCCTCCTGCAATTCATTATTGCCTATATTTGCGGAGTGTTTGTGGCGCATCTCAAACTCGGTGGCGACATTTTTTTCCCTTCTCAATAGGATTATTTCACGGATCAATTTGAGCAACGGATATTGGATAAGCTTGGCGTTAAAAAAACTAAACCCAAATGCCACTCCCAACATTTTTTCTCACGGCAAGCCACGTCAGCAGCACAAGCCACCTGCACATCATCACTGACATTTGTTCTAATAAAATATCTATTTGGTGGCACCAATTCATTTTTGTGATTTATTGTTTTCTCTTGATAATCATCGTGACAATGGTCCTCTTTCGAATTTCTTTCGGGTGTATCCCTGTGTTAGTGCAATGTACAAATATGCCAGAATATATCCCAGCACAAAACAATTCTGTCCAGGCGCCTGCATTAATAACGGCTGTAAACGACCGCGCCCGGTGAAAAAACGTATTGCATGATTAATTAACTGCAGTAACTAGTTACATAATTTGTACCCAGAGGGACTCGATCTCTGGTTCGTATGAGAAATAAGAGGCCACAAATCTGTAATTTCAGTTTACCCGATCGATTAATCGCAGTCTTCTCTGGCGCGTATTCCCAGAATTACAAGTCTGCGTTTTTCACTCGGTTCGCACATGAACGTAAGGCCGCGAGTGCAGTTTAGTGTATCCGGCTGCGAAGTCGGGGAAGCAGGGGCTTTTCACGTCGCTGTACGTGCACACACGCACAACAGCATGTGTGTTTTTAATCTACTAACAGCAGCCTATAACGACATGAAGGTGAAGGAAACATTTCTACAAAAAAGGCAAAGCACTCTAAACTGCGCGGAATTAAGGTAGGATGTAGGTCGTTAGTAAAAGCGGGCGCAGAGTGAACGCCGCTGAGGATTCACAATTATCGCAACAAAGGCGAGTGCAAGGACGCCAGCGCAGCGCTCGAACTACGGCATTTGCGAATGAAGCGCTCTGTATACTGCCGCGAACCGTGCGCAAGACCTCTGTGCAGTGATTGCACGACCACAGTAACGCGAATGCAAGAACGGAACTACCGCAACAGAGCAGTTTGAAATGTCCACGCTCGATCCTTTCGCATTCACGAGCTATCCTGAGGTGTTACAGAATGCCGCACACGTAAACAAAAACCGCGCTGTGCGTATGCGCCAGCGACATCCGCCCCGCAAATATCCCCATGTAGACAAAAATATAAAACAAAACCCTATCACTCAGTGCGTGTTGGTAAAACGGGGCTCTAGAAATCCTATAAATGCTACCAAAGAGCGATTTCGGCGCGAAAACAAGAGCAAACTGCAGCTAGCGCCCTGAAGCGTAGCGAGGGCGTCTGCTCTCAAGTGGCCAACAAATATGGCGGCACCGGCACGGAGTTAAAGGGGCCGCGGCGCCGCGGGTGAGGGGAAAGAAAAAAGAGGAGGGCAGCGGAGAAGGAGGGAGCAGTTGGCGCTACCTTAGTAATTTTAGGGACCTTATGGCTTCCGGCTGCTCTTCCTCCTTCCTGCGCGATCCAGAGGCCAAGGCGGCAAAGGCGGGCCCGCAGCGATTGACGCGTGCCTAGGCACAGGAATGTAGCTAGCGCAGAACGGAAGTCGAGCGTCGCGATGTCACATGACTATTCCCAGTGTTTCCAACTGCTTTGAAGGAAGCAAAGAGGGAGGAGGAGTCGATCGCCAAGTGGGGAGAGGTGCATTTAATTGCTTCGGGCGCAGCTAATACTGAATGTAGATCAGTAATTCCAACGGCATTGCATCGCTATATTGCTGCTACGCGACAATACAGGCCTTTTGTAACTTTTACAGAAGGCTTTTCTGGGTCCCTTTAAAGTAGCTTAGATGACTTTTAAATGCAGAGCATTTGTATAACTCACGATGTCACCCGTGCGTCGGCGTCCGCAGCAGCCAGCCTCCCCCTACACTATAAAAAGAAATAACAGTTACTGGCGCCTGGTTTCGATCCCATGACCCGGCGGGCGGAACGCAAGGTACATGGTGCTCTACCCACTGCGCCACAAAACCGACACAGAATGAAAGGCTACGAACGCGCCTTATATCCTTGACTCATTCAAACTACGTCAAGAAGCTACTGATACAACGCATTCACTACCTGTGGGCGGAACGGAGGTACATGCATGGTGCTCTTCCCACTGCGCCACAAAACCGACACAGAATCAAAGGCTACGAACGCGCCTTATATCCTTGACTCATTCAAACTACGTCGTCAGCGGCGTGCTAGCGGCGTGATAGCTGCGTGGTGTACACGTGATAGCACCAACCCCCCAAACACTAAACGTTAACGCAATACACCCACCCCCTATGCGACGCATTTACTCGAGTCCCCCTCGCGGGGAGATGGGCCCATTTTAAATGCAGAGCATTTGTATAACTCACGATGTCACCCGTGCGTCGGCGTCCGCAGCAGCCAGCCTCCCCCTACACTATAAAAGGAAATAACAGTTACCGGCGCCTGGTTTCGATCCCACGACCCTGCGGGCGGAACGCAAGGTACATGGTGCTCTACCCACTGCGCCACAAAACCGACACAGAATGAAAGGCTACGAACGCGCCTTATATCCTTGACTCATTCAAACTACGTCAAGAAGCTGCTGATACAACGCATTCACTACCTGTGGGCGGAACGCGAGGTGCATGGTACTCTTCCCACTGTGCCGCAAAACCGACACAGAATCAAAGGCTACGAACGTGCCTTATATCCTTGACTCATTCAAACTACGTCGTCAGCGGCGTGCGTTGGCGACTCAGCGGCGTGCTAGCGGCGTGATAGCTGCGTGGTGTACACGTGATAGCACGAACCTCCCAAACACTAAACGTTAACGCAATACACCCACCCCTTATGCGACGCATTTACTCCGAGTCCCCCTCGCGGGGAGATGGGCCCATTTTTTTCTTGCATAGCGCTTGTGCAGTAAGCGTCCCCCAAATTTCCACAAATGTCTCATCTCTAGCGTAAAGCGTTCGCAGACGTGTGGTCGCGCTGCTGAACGCTGTGCTATTTCACCCAGCGCCAAATGTGCTCCCCGGACCCTGGGTTTTACGCTGTACAATAAAGGTTTCAGTTGATTTTAATTCCTTAGTACCTATATGAACTTCGCTGACTCTTCTCCCGCCTTCAATTTTAGATGCAAAGCATCTCTTGCTCTCCGTCGTCCGTCGTCCGTCCATCCACCGGCCCAGGATACACCGGCAACTCTGCCGCTTCAGGAGCCCTTTAAGGGGAAGCGTGTTCGTCTCGTGCCGGCCCAGGAAGACACCGGCAACACTGTCGCTCCAGCATCTCATGGTCGGGGCTATGTCCCTCCCTTGTTGTGGCGCCGTCCACACCCCCACTGCGCATGCTCGACTCATGTCGGGCCGGCCCATGAAGACACCGGTAACACTGTCACTCCAGGAGCCATTAAAGGGTAAGACACAACCGGGCGTTCAGCAAGCCGAGCATGCGCAGTGGGGGTGTGGACGGCGCAACAACAAGGGAGGAACATAGCCCCGTCGCATCTAATAATAATAATAATAATAATAATATTTATTAGTCAAACAGAAGTCATGTACATAATCAGGCCTACCTAAGCCGCAACGGGCTTGTCAGGCAGAGCCTGGCAGGCGACAAGCGTTAAAAAAAAATTATATATGTTACAGTACGCAGTACCAACCAAGAACAGATAACCATTCGGTATTCCCGAAATCTCTGGAAAGCACTAGCGCATGCGCTTTAAAGCCTTTTTCAGTTTATATTTCGAGGCATGCGCAAAAAAGTCAGATGGCAAAGTGTTAAATATAGCTGGCACATAATAACGGCGTGTTCTTTTCCCGTACCTTGTGGAACAACGAGGAATTGCGTAACGTTGCTTCGGTCTCAGGGACCGAGCAGGAGTGTAACACGTTTTGAATGTATTAATCCAAAAATGTTTTAAGATAACGGTTTCATTTAGGAGCGAGGTAAAATCGGGCAACATCAAGGTTTTGAATACATTGTCATCTTTCTCCATACACACGTCATATGCAATGGTACGCAGCAAAAAACGCAAAATGGAATTGACTCGCTCTATCCAACGTAAAGAACAGTGACCATATACTGTAATATCGTACCTAAGCACACTATAACAACGGGAATGTACAATGACTTTTCGCAGCGAAAATGGAATAAATGTTCTTAATTTGTACAACAAAGATGATACAGCACGAATTTTTTTATATGCATAAGCAAAGTGGGAATTCCAAGAAAGGTCGCTATCGAAATACAAACCTAAATACTTCACAGTGGACACATACTTTACAGGAATACAACTACAAGAAGAGCAGGCCGCTGAGTGTAAAAATAAAGATTGCGTTAAGTCAACTTTTTTCAATGGATTGTGAAAGCAAATCAGCTGTGTTTTTTTGGTATTAACATCAATGGAATTGGCCGTAAACCAATTCATAGTTTCCATTGCAGAAACTTGAAGCGACTTTATGGCGTCAGAATGACGAGAAGCATAAGAAACAAGAACCGTGTCATCGGCGTACTGAAATATTGAAGACGATACAGAATAGGCGAGGTCGTTAACATACAAGTTAAACAGCAGAGGACTCAGTATAGACCCTTGTGGTACACCTGACCTAATAAAAGAAGCATTACTTGAAAATTTACCAATCCGAACAACCTGAGTTCTGTCAAGTAAGAAGTTTTCAAGTAGACGCAGAAAGTTGTCCCGAAAACCTAGTCTTTGTAGTTTGGTAAGCAGGAGGGTATGACACACGCTATCGAAAGCTTTACTGACATCAAGAAATAATGCACATGCAATCTGGTTACGATCGAAAGTATAGTTTAATAAATCAGAAAAGTCCTCGAGCAAAGTTTGAGTACCTCGGCCTCCAATAAACCCATACTGAGATGGGGAGAAAACATCATGAGTCGATAAAAAACTGGTCATAACATTTAAAATGTGTTTCTCTAATATCTGAACTATACAAGAGAGAACAGAGATAGGTCTATAGTTTTCAATTTTATTTCGAGAACCTGACTTAAACAAAGGAAAAACTATTGCCTTCTTCAACTGTATGGGAATGATGCCACTCTCAATGATATGGTTTAAAATGGAAAGAAGAACAGCTTTAATGTGGTCAAAATTTCTGCGCAGCACATTTATCGAAATACCATCATGCCCAGGTGACTTGTTGGCTTTCAGCGCAAATAAAATTGACTTGAGGTCACCTTCAATTAGTGGGGGCAGATAAGCCGATTTAGCTATGCTATTCTGCAACGTACAAATGCCAGGGGCAGATCGGGCAACACCTGTGACCCGCGAAAAAAAGTCGTTGAAAGTATTGGCAATATTCAGTCCGTCACCAGAAAAATGGGAAAAAAAGTATTCGTCCTTGCTAGATTGCACATTAGAACCTCTCATACCGTTAATTAAGGACAAAATTTTCCTAGAATCGAAGCCCGCATCTTCAAACTTATTCCGCATGTGGTTGCGTTTAGCTAGACGTATCATCGCATTTACCTTATTTCGACTTTGTTTAAAGCTTGCCCTGAGAATTGCATTTTGTGGGGCACGTTTTGCTCGAGCCCAAAGCATATCTTTTTCTTTAATGGCGACAAGTATTTCTTTTGTCATCCATTTTTCATTAGAGTTTGTTTGCCTGACCTTAACTATTTGTGTCGCAGTTTTCTTGAATTCATCGAGCAAGGTTACGAACTTTTCGTACATGTTACTGGGAGATGTAATACATATAAAGTTGTGCCAGTCGTACTGTGCGATTTCCCTATCAAGTGCCCTCGGATCAATGACTGAAATAGTTGTTTTGCTCGTGACTCTGCGCACATGTGAAGACTTCGGTGACAAAGAGCATGCAACAAAATAATGGTCCGCAAGTTTAGTTTCAATTACAGCTGAGAGGGTTTGAAAATCGTGAACGCGTACGTTGATGTGGTCTAAACAAGAAGTCACGAGCTTACTGGACAAAAATTCTTCACGGGTAGCTTTCGAAATTGCACAGTCTAGACCCCATTTGGACAATACATCTAAATAGTCCGCAGTTAGTGGCAAGTTGGGGCGCAATGTATCAATGTTTATATCACCTGTCATACATATGTTGTCACCAGACAACAGGGAAGAAATGGCCACATTAAGTTGTTGAAGAAATATGCGCCCATTACAGCAAGGTGGGCGGTACACCGCTATCAAGACAAGAGATAATAATGGGGAACATAACCGCAATGCGACTACTTCAGCTTGTGTGAAAGAAAAAGTTATTTCTGAAACCAACCACGTGTTTCTGATAAAGACAGCTATGCCTCCCCCTTTTCCAATAAAATTACACCATCTTCCCGTAGGGGAACCCTGAGTAGTATGCGAAACAGCCATGGGCTCAACGCAATTTCCCATTTCGTAGTTCCGTAAATGAAAAGTGTGGTAGTTACCATGGAAACCAAACTGTAAATATAACGGTAGCTACGTAGCTCAACCTAACGGAAACGACGAGCTGAAAACTAATGGGCACTTGAATCGACCCCATGGCTACTTTGCATACTACTCATTGTTCCCCTCCGGGAAGATGGTGTAATTTTTTTACTAGCGTACCAGTCCGCGAAGCGTCGCATGTGCTCTTGTGTGGAGCAACTTCGACTTAGAACTTGGTACAGTCTACAAAATAACAAACGAACTGCACTATTTTCCTGGCACAAACGTGCCGTGGCTTAGTTTTAAAGGGCTGGTGAAGAGCTTTTCAAAAAAAATTTGTTGGGGGCATTACTTTATCCTTTTCTTGACACTGAATTCGAAAACCGTGTTTATTTTGTGTGTAAGTACCCCCAAACCATCTTTTTTCGTCAAAACAAACGACCCCTGCCCGGGGGCACGGGCCTTTCGCGATTGGCTGGCGGCAGATGACGTCATATTCGGAAGTGCAGGCGCTGCGGTGACCGCTCGGCCTGAAGAGCTCGTTCTGTTCCCGTTCAGGTACGGGCCAGAAAGTCCTCTGGTGAATGGAAGAGTCACACAATTTTTCCGTAGAATAGGATAGCCTGAGGGAAGTATAAACGTAACAAGTTGGCTCGCGGCGAGCTTTAGAAAGGTGTTCTCCCCCAACGGCTCATGGCCGACTTCTGTTCCTCGGATGCAGGGAAGTTGTGCAGATATTGGTTCGCCGCATTCACTGCCAGCGCTAGTCACAATTCCTAGCACAGTTTTTCAACACACCACCATCCCCTTCCTCGCATGTGTAACTTAGTTCTTACATTCGGACAGGCAATGTGCAGCGGCCCACGATGCGCGCAAGCAGCAGCTAGCGAGCGGCCGGTCGCCGCGTCGCGCGGAGGTGCTAGTGCCGGGTCGGCCGGTCACCGGAACGTGGCATTGCTGCACATACGCTGTTTTCGAATAGGGGAACCTAACGTTGGTGGCCCGCCAAAATGTAGAGGAACCCAAACGCAGCACACTGGCCCGCGACGACCTTTAGAAGAACGCCTCCCCCAACAGATCGAGGCTTAGCACCGAGGCAGATATTTGGTCGCTGCTATCTGTACAATTGCGAATGACTATCCTTAACACAGTTTTTCACTACACTTTCAAATCCTTTCTCGCATGTGGACCCATATTTTCACGTTGATATTCATTCTAGCGATTGGTGCTGTGTTCATTCTTGCGCGCGGGTAGCGCCATCCATCGGCCTCTCGCCGCATCTCTGCTCGGGCAGGTGCATTGGCTGCCGTCGACGAGCCTCCGCGACCGGTCGGCGCTTCGCAACGCGATTCAAATTCGATCACCTCTTTCAAAATCACCTTGGATGACAATCCCTAGCACAGTTTTTCACCACACTATCATCCACTCACTCGCACGTTTACCTTGCTTTTCGCGACTGCATTGATTCTGGACACCAGCGAAGAGCGGTTGCTGCCGCGGCATGCGCGGTTCGAGCCGCATCGTGAGCCGTACGAACATGCACGACGAGCGAGTTTGCGGAGCGCTTACGCGCGCAAAAAAAAAGATCCTGACCAATCCCCCAAGTGGGTATGCGCCACAAACTGCGCAGGAGGCCTCCTGGTTCTTGCTGCGGCAGGAAACTAAACATCCCCCTCGCGAGGGGCACGATCAAATGCAGAGCATTTCCGGGGGCGCACGACGTTAAGTAGTTTGCGTTACGTTAATGTTGTTGCACTTGTTGCTGTTGGTTGTTGTATTGCAATTAAATGAGGAGACGTAATAACGTGGTCACGTGAAATCATTTATTAGCAGGTGGGTATGATTATTGTGGCGCAGTGGGAAGAGCACCATGTACCTCGCGTTCCGCCCACAGGTAGTGAATGCGTTGTATCAGCAGCTTCTTGACGTAGTTTGAATGAGTCAAGGATATAAGGCGCGTTCGTAGCCCTCCATTCTGTGTCGGCTTTGTGGCGCTATGGTAATCTGGCTCGTCTCGATTCTCCAAACTGTAGGCGCCCTACACCTTGCCCCTTGGCTCGTTACAACAGCAGAGCTCGCACATGGCGCCCGCGCAACAGGCTTTTACAGGGAAGTGGCGGGGGCACTTGCCCTCTTGCAGGAACTCTTCTCCTGGGAGTATTTGTGCGCGGTGAAGCCGAGGAAGCTCTACTGGAATTTTGTGGAACAGACCCTCCCACCCCTCTTGTACCGCTCCCCACCTTTAGGCCGCCTAAAAAGTGACGTCCTACGACGTGTGCGGAAGCTCCCCGTCCCAACAAGTTCGAAAGATTTCTTCTTCCGTCTGCACGCAGGGATACTCACAACTAAGGCAAGGCAGGAAGAGCGGGGCAGTGCTCCTTTGGCACACAATGGCAGCTCACCTGGACCAACTTAAGGTTCTTGGATGCAGACATGGAGCTCCCACACCTCCGATATTGCATCCACGTTATGGGACTCCACTCGCTTTGGAGGGCAAGGGTGGATGCTGTCGAATGTGCTGAACATCCTCGGCCGGCGTGGAGGCGGGCCTGACTCAGACTCCGAGTTGCGTGATGCACTGGCGCAGGGTTCGCGTGTCCTTTCAGAATTTAAGGTAAAGGAGCGGAGGAGATGGGACTCAATTTGATGGCTAGGACCGGGAACATACCTCGGCAAAGTTGGCGCGGCTCACTCAAACTCACTCACAATTTTTTTTTTCGAATCACCACTCACTCAAACTCAGACTCAATGCTGAGCAGCACATCTGCGCTCACTCAAACTCAAACTCACATTGAGCGCAAAACTCAGAACTCACTCGGACTCAAAACTCAAAATGTACTCAGAACTCAAAATGTACTCAAACTCAAAATGTAATCAAAACTCAAAATGTACTCAAACTCAAAATGTACTCAAACTCAAAATGTCCTCAAACTCAAAATGAACTCAAAACTCAAAATGGACTCAAAACTCAAAATGTACTCAAACTCAAAGTGAACTCAATACTCAAAATGTACTCAAACCTCAAAATGTACTCAAACTCAAAATTTACTCAAAACTCCAAATGTACTCAAAACTCAAAATGTACTCAAACTCAAAATGGACTCAAAACTCAAAATGTACTCAAAACTCAAAATGAACTCAGAACTCAAAATGGGCTGAGAACTCAAAATGAATTCAGAACTCACATGGCCTCACAGAGATTGAGACAGTCAGAGAGTGAGAGTGAGAGTTTGAGAGTGTGAGATTGAGAGTGTGAGAGTGAGAGTGAGAGTGAGAGTGTGAGTGTGAGTGTGAGTGCGAGTGAGAGTGAGAGTGTGAGTGAGAGTGAGAGTGTGAGTGAGAGTGAGAGTGTGAGTGTGAGTGTGACTGAGTGATAGTGAGAGTGAGAGTGCGAGTGTGAGTGAGTGAGAGTGAGAGTGAGAGTGAGAGTGGGAGTGGGAGTGAGAGTGGGAGTGGGAGTGACTGTGAGAGTGAGTGTGAGTGTGAGTGTGAGTGAGCGTGAGAGTGAGAGTGAGAGTGTGAGTGAGAGTGAGAGTGAGATTGTGATTGTGAGTGAAAGTGAGAGTGAGAGTGAGAGTGAGAGTTTGAGTGTGAGTGAGAGTGAGAGTGAGAGTGAGAGTGTGAGTGTGAGTGAGAGTGAGAGTGAGAGTGAGAGTGTGAGTGTGAGTGTGAGTGAGAGTGAGAGTGAGCGTGAGAGTGAGAGTGAGAGTGAGAGTGTGAGTGAGAGTGAGAGTGAGAGTGAGAGTGAGATTGTGATTGTGAGTGAAAGTGAGAGTGAGAGTGAGAGTGTGAGGTTGAGTGAGAGTGAGAGTGAGAGTGAGAGTGTGAGTGTGAGTGTGAGTGAGAGTGAGAGTGAGAGTGAGAGTGTGAGTGTGAGTGAGAGTGAGAGTGAGAGTGAGTGTGAGTGAGAGTGAGAGTGAGAGTGAGAGTGAGAGTGAGAGTGTGAGTGAGAGTGAGAGTGAGAGTGAGAGTGTGAGTGAGTGAGAGTGAGAGTGAGAGTGAGAGTGAGTGAGAGTGAGAGTGAGAGTTTGAGTGTGAGTGTGAGTGTGAGTGTGAGTGAGAGTGAGAGTGAGAGTGTGAGTGTGAGTGTGAGTGAGAGTGAGAGTGAGAGTGAGAGTGAGAGTGTGAGTGTGAGTGTTAGTGAGAGTGAGAGTGTGTACCTTTTGCTGTATACCTTGTGCGATATCCTCATAATTATAACTAGAAAGCATTTTCATATTTTTCCCACGTGACCCCCTCGACGAGACCTTTAATTTGATACCCCACACACCCTAGCAGGGTCATATGGAATTCATACCAGTCAAACTAACCATGACTCATGACTGTAACCAGGACGCATTATTTAGGTGTCCGACATGATTCCCCTAACTGGAACCTTCAATTTGACGCCCCACATGCTTCAGCGGCCTCACCTTGAATTTAACCCCATCTCTGACTCATAATGACCATCTCATGATTCGAACTACGAAGCCTTTTTTTTATTTGTACCACGTGATCCCCTCTTCAAGACTGTAAATTTGATACCCTACACTCCCTAGCGGGGTCACTTCGAATTTTACCCCAATATAAGACTCGCCATGACAATCTAATGGTTATAACCAGGAAGCATTTTTGTATTTCTCCCACGTGATTCGGCTCATCAAGACCATTGATTTGATACCCATCACATCCTAGCGGAATCAATTTGAACGTTAAACCAATCAATGACTAACCATGACTATCTCATGATATAGCCCTACCACATTTTGTCCCACGTGATTTTCCTTATCGGAACCTTCAATTTGATACCCCGGACACCCAGTGGCACCATTGTGAATTTTAACCTAATTTATGACCCATTTTGACTATGTCATGATAATAATCAGGAAGCACGTGATTACCCTCATCGAGACCTTTAATTTGATACGCCCTAGCGTCATGAACCTGAATTTTAACCGAATCTTTGATTTACCATGACTACGTCATGATATATCCATATCTCATGTTCGTCCCGAATGATTCCCCACATCGAGACCTTGAATTGGATTCCTCACATGCCCTCGCAGCGTCATTTTGAATTTTAACCCAATCTATGACTCATTATGACTGCCTGATGACTACAATCAGGAAGCCTTTTTTTATTTACCCCGCGTGATTCCGTTAATCCGGACCTTTCATTTGATACCTTACACGACTTAGCCTCATCAGTTTCACTTTTCACCCAATCTAATGTGGTCATTATTCTGTCTTAAGGGGCGCTGCCGAGTCAATTCAGCTAATTCATTTGAAACAGTAGAAAGGACAGCCCCCGCCCCCATTTCCCCCCGGCTCTCACCTCTTCCTTTGTGACCCCTAGTATATCAAGCCGTTAACAGTAGCAGGCGAAAAACCAGCACGCCAGCGCCGCCGTGTGCTTTCCCACCACCCTTTCCCACGCTCTTAGTGGATCCGCCAGGAGGAAAAGTTAAGACAACCCTTTTTTATGACCTCACCAGTCAATTATCACTCACGCGCCCAGCCGCGAAAATTAGGTATACAGCAAGTGCTTATGGCCATAAAAATTCAACTAGAAACTAAAAAAAATCAGACACCACCTCCCTCCCAACCGATCATGCAGATCGCGATTGGTGCCATACCCGCAGGTAACTTGAATTCCGAGGCCACAGTGACGCATGAAACTTAACAGCCAACCATAGCTGCCTGCTAGGCTACTCATATGTACTCAAACTCCAAATGGACTTAAAACTCCTATTTACTCAGAACTCAAAATGTACTCAAAACCCATTATGTAATCAAACTCAAAATGTGCTCAAACTCAAAATGTACTCAGAACTCAAAATGGACTCAAACTCAAAATGTACTCAGGACTCAAAATGGACTCAAACTCAAAATGGACTCAAACTCAAAATGTACTCAGAACTCAAAATGAGCTCAAACTCTAATTGTACTCAGAACTCAAAATGAACTCAAACTCAAAATGGACTCAAACTCAAAATGTACTCAGAACTCAAAATGGACTCAAACTCAAAGTGTACTCAGAACTCAAAATGGACTCAAACTCAAATTGTACTCAGAACTCAAAATGGACTCAAACTCAAAATGTACTCAGAAAATGGACTCAAACTCAAAATGTACTCAGAACTCAAAATGGACTCAAACTCAAAATGTACTCAGAACTCAAAATGGACTCAAACTCAAAATGTACTCAGAACTCAAAATGGACTCAAACTCAATCGGACTCAAACTCAGTCGTGATCACTCGGCTCAAACTCACTCAAGCTCAAACTCACCATGCCACACTAGCCTCGCGCTCACTCAAACTCAAACTCACGCGTGAGTTTGAGTCCAAATGAGTCTGAGTGAGTGGACTCATGAGTGAGTTTGCCGACCTCTGACCGGGAAACACTCCTGCTCACCTCTGCTTGCCCAGAACCCCTTTCCCTCCCTCCGCTCCCATCCCATTGCCTTCAAGCGGTGAACAAAAGGCACCGTCATCCATTCGATAACGTTCGTGCTGGTGTAATTGCCGCCCTAACTCTGCGGCTGTGCCAGCGTTACGATGCCACTAGCCCACACTTGCCGGCAGAACATGCTTACGCCATGCTAGTGTAAAGGCCGTAAGCGCTTATTTTTCTGCATGCGTAAAGCTACTATTGTGCACGACGAATACCCTGCAATCATCTGATGTGATCCTGTATATATATCTGTAAATAAAGTGTTATTTTCTCAACAAAAAAAAAGTAGGCTTTGTGGCGCAGTGGGTAGAGCACCATGTACCTTGCGTTCCGCCCGCAGGGTCGTGGGATCGAAACCAGGTGCCGGTAATTATTATTTTTTTTATATAGTGTAGGGGGAGGGGTGCGGACGACGATGGACAACTAGAACGTGTGACATTGTGAGTTAAAGAAATGCTCTGCATTTAAAAACGCTTCATACTTTCCAGCTTGCTTGATTTCTTCTTAAAATCTACCTACTTAGCGCGGCTGTCGTCATAGCCAATAAAATTAATGTTGATCGGGAAAACGAGCAAGAATTTCGGGAAACACAGCGCTGCGGTCCCATAAATTTTTAATGGATCAGGAACTTTGGGGCCCCTCCGTATTTGTTTGAGCCCGTCGCGTCGCGTATGAAGCACAGAGCAGCCGACGACACGGCCGGCCCCAACTACTTGTGAAGGCAATTTGTAGTAGCTAGGGGCGCTCTAGTAGGAAATCTCTGGTATCTAGGAGTCGCTAGGGAATCTCTAAAAATACAGTAGCACAACGGTTAAAAATCAACACCGAAGCAACTCTGGACAATGAAGATAAATAAAGTGCAGATTACACGCCCGCTTAATTCGGAACTTCGCCCACAAAACGAGGACACAGCGAAGCGGCGGAACACTCCACTGGCCATTTTCTGAATATGACGCTACTTCCGGTCGCTTCCTCTCGGTTTCTCGATCTTCCTGCGATACGGGACATAGAGATAATATACTGATAAGGGAGGGAGCAGTGGGCGGGGCATAGGGTCAACTTTACCGACGAATACCTCTGTACCCAAGCTAAGAGTGACAGAAAAAACTTTACAGGCATAAACTAACCAATGTAATAATTGCCAAAAAATATATTATTACCCCATAATAAAAGCACTTCAGCAGCCTTTTAATTGAGCGAACGAATTACGACGACCCGCCGGCGGCCAGGCAACTGATTCTGTCGGAGGGTAGGCGAACCCTGCAATAGCGCAGTCAAGCCAAGCCAAGACACAAAACCACGTCATAGGAAATAGGCAAGAAGGATGCGATGAGGAGGACAGCATTTTCTAGTTGATTTTTTTACTTAATAAAGTCGCGTAAATGCAGCAAGAATGGTCGAAACATGGCCTAGAGACTCCAGACTACAATTTTCGCTAGTAATCCCGCAATGTTTACAAATCACTGCAGTGTCCCTTTAAGTGGGATGTCTTTGGGAGTTCCCGAACTCCATGTGGGACATCCTCAGCACTTACCTAGGATGTATGTGCGTTGTCTGGGTCTCTGGCCATGTGCTGCAGGTACCAAGTGGGCGGCACGGTGACGCGTAGTGCGAATTATCCGCGGCGCAACCTACTCGAGTTCAAATTAACGAACTTAGTTACACATAGACTTCTATGAAGTCTTTGCTGGACCGAAACGTACACTTCGAATTAGCCATAAATTCGAATTATTGAAGTTCAAATTAACCAGTTTTCACCTGTGAACTAAACTGATGCTCAATGGACATGGTACAGAAGCAGACTCATAGTGCTGTGATGCTAGCTGAGGGTGCAATGACAGTTGTGGGTGTGCAAATCATATTTACCAGAGTGACACAAACCGAAAAAAAAATACTACCTCAGTTACGGTTCGAGTTCGAGTAAATTTGTTTCGTTCCGGTTCAGTTGCGGTTCAGCTAAATCATCACCCAAAGCGGTTTGCGAACCGGTTCGGTGAGTTAGAAACTTTAGCTAAGTGCGGAAAAAATGTTTTGTAGTTGAAAATGACCATAAAAACTAAATACAATTCTGTTGCATTCAAAGTAATGTTTTATCCCACAAAAGGTCATGCAATTTTAATGGCGAAAGTAAGCAATTAAGCCAGATATTAAGGAGAACAGATGAAATGGTGCCGGTTCGCCAGCTACTTTCCCTCCTAGCCATTATGTTGTCCTAGAGACTACACAAAGCAACCACCAAGGGTCATGACCGTATGTGAGATATACTTTCCCCCGCTTCCTTTTTTTGTTGTTGTTGTTGTTGTTGAAATTGCAGTCCCATCTCTGAAATCGCCTATCAACCGCAATGCTAAACCACCGAGCTACCTCCGTACTTTAGCCGATGGCGTGTTTCAATACGTCAGTAGTGGGGACTGTGGGGTACCTTTTCATCAGTTGTAGCATAAGAATAAATCCTACAGCAGCCATGTAAATGCTACTTTGATTGTTTGGCCACCTAGGATAATTTGTTAGCAGTCACCTCATCGAGGATGTCAGCCAAAATTTTGTTAAAAGTGGGCTTTAGTTAACGCCCAGTCACTCATTGTTACTCTTATCACTGGAATGAGTTTTCAGACAGCTATTAGGGATGTGTGCGTCACCATGAATTAATCTCCATTATGACTGACCACCCCTTCACCCCTTCATCCTGACCTCATTCCTTTCATTACACTGCAGAACCTTAGAGCAGATTATGCAATTGCAAACTCGAAGGGTGACTGGACGCGTGAAGCACGATATGGAACTCTTTTGTGAAGACGCTCTTTAATTGGTCGAGCACTTTTTCCCGCCGGAACCAGTAGCAGTAGCAGCAGAGTAGTGAGTTGGACTAGTCAGTGAAACCCATAATTGGAAATAAAGCAGCTCTGAAAAAGACGAAATAGCAGAACGAGCGCAGAGTATACGCGCTAGACAAATGAGATAGTGTGGGACCGGCCTGCCTTTCTGCATGTGTCATCTACTTTTTTAGCACAGTTTTTACTGCAAAGCAGTATATGCCTATCCCCCCCCCCCCCCCCCCCCCCGTTTTCATTCGTGTGAGCTGATTTACTTGGCGCCGATCGGACATTGCTTTCCACCACCGCCGGCCCCTCTTTCCCAACTGTTACTTGCCGGTGCTTTTCACGTTTAAGCACATGCATGAAAGCAGTTGCCGGTTTTACGTACAAGGAGTGGAGGGTGGAAGAGGAGGAGTGCACACGAAGCTATACGCCCCGAGCACTGCCTGTAGGGGTGCCTCTGAAATCCCCCTAGCGGCCCGTTTCACGAAAGCAGCCACGGGAGTCTCCGGCCCGCTCCCCCCTGTCGCCGTTGCTTTTGGGGCGCGTTTAAAGGAGCCATGAAGAGAAAATGCAAGTTGGTTTTATTCGAAAGATTTCGTGTTTTATAGTGCCCCCAGCGCTTGTCCGGATACAAACGGTGCTTTATTCACTGAGAAATTAAACAATTTAGGTTAAAATTTTGATTTTCCCGCTCAATCGTGCGTTTTCGTGGTCCCAAATGACATCACAGGAACCGACCGCTCTGCAGCCTAGAGTCCCTTCATTCACGCATCCGCCGTACAGGGTAGATACACGTATACGCTGGCGCCGCCATTTTCGGTTGCTCGCTCGCCGCCGAAGCAAGTCATTGTGTCAAAACCGCGCTAAAATTATCGCCGCAACGCGGTTTACTGAAGAAGTTTGAATCATATTGTCTGTTTCGCGTTGCTAGGTCTCGTGGGAAACGAAAAGAATAACGCGTTGAGCCCGTTGGCCCAATTGCGGCGGCACGGGACCGTTCAAAGGTTATCTCCACCCTGTACAGCGGTGTTGGTTTGTTCCCGCGTTTCTTTACGTTCCGTAACCTAGATGGCGCCACCATACCGTGGCAAGCGTTTGGTTTGTTTTTGCCCGCATTTAAACCTGGCTTGTTTTTGTTCTGGGAGAAAATATTCGTTCCCTGAAACAGTGCTCGCTCGACAAATGGGGTCACGTAAGACACCGCTGCTTGCGTCAATCGGCCAGTGTCGTCTGAGACAACCCCAAGCCCCGTAGTGCTGTGCAGCTCAACCAAGCATGCTGTGCGCAGTACGAACAGCAGAACGCATCAGTACTTCTATGTTTACATGTGCTTTCGTAACTTCCACTGTTTGTCCCATCATTCTTATTGCTTTGTAAAGAATGTGCCCTAAATTTAAGCGCAAATCGCTCGTTCGTCTAGTAAGCTCTACCTAATTTGCGTCTGCTTCTGCCAGCCTCCGCCAATCGCAGAGCTTAGCTCATGTGACATCACAGGTTCTGTTGCGGGAAATGAGCTGGTCGGTCGCATGACCATTCCCGTTTTTCCTAATTATGTAGCTTATTTGAGCGACGTTTACGTTAAAAGTGGTGTCAGTATGATTCTAACAAGACAATCTTTTGAATGAACCAAACTTGTGTTTTCTCTTCATGGCTCCTTTAAGACTGCGATACCCCGTTTGTACTCGTTTGAAATATATATTAATGTGAAGCAGTCACTTTGTTTGCAAGTGTGGTGAACGTGCAAACGTTTATTATGCAATCTCAGTGTGGTACAGTCAGTCTGTATGAGCACCAGGTGTGTGTCACAGGCCGGCGTCGCCAAGCCGACATATGCATGCAGCTGATTGCAATTCCACTGCCCTGAAATTTAGTAGCAGTGTCTCCGTAAGCAGCATTTCCTCCGATGATCTTGTTGCGGCCATACACGATGTAAATTGGCTTTGTGCACTTACATAATCTAGCGGAGCAGTCCTACCTGACAGCATGCCAGTTACGCTTGCCAGTATCATACTTCAGATATTGATCACTACACTAAAATTCATAAATTCATAATGGCATAAATTTCACGAAAATTCTACGATAGAAGTACGATGGATAACGCAAAATTATACTCGGGAATCGGTACATGACGAGAAATTTAATGCTGGTTCGTCTTGTTGTGAGGTGAGCACTCGCAAACATTCATCTGTTACATTTATTCTCCATGAGGAGTGCGGAGACGGGCTTATGGAGAAACCCACGTCCACAACTAAACTCTTCTTCGAAGCATCAGCATATGACACAGGGAGCCTGCAGAATCTAGCACTAACTGAAATCAGAGGGTCTTATCAGATACCACACTCTTCCAACGACACCTCTTATCGCTTGTGAACTGCTTACCCTGTATTCTTCAAAAAATGCAACCGCAGAATGATCAGCCGTTAATTTAAGTGGAAAAACAAAAGGAAAGTAAACGTGCAGCTTGTGTGTGTCATTACTAAAACAGTCATTCCTTGATTTTGTTCCGCATTTTAACACAGCAATAGTTAAGCGTCCCCTTCCACCCCCCTCCATGTCTTGCAAAACAGCAGTGCATTTATGTACCATCTAGTTAGTCTCGTGAGTCATACCTGGCTTCAGTTGAGACGAATGTCTTTAGCCGTTCCAAAGCTCCACTGGGTTTTTTTATTCCCATACGACTTTTCTGTTTCTTCCGGACTTGCAGACCATTCGTTTTTTCTGTAATTTCATTAAGTTACCTTGGTTCTTGCTATAAGGCGTGAGTGGACACGTATTCTTCAACGCACAGCCTTTGAATATAACTAACATTTTCGTGTGGCTTATATTCCCATAAAAGAAACAAGTTATTGTTTTTTATTAGGTAATCACATCCCCGAAACATATTTTTTCACGATGTACACATTCGAAGCAAAGCTGCATTTATTGTCCACTCTGAAAAACGAAACCAACCTCTTACTGTGCCAATATCAGGTCTAAACGAGGCGTCAATAATTAGAATTCGAAGCTCACAGTGGTGATATGCTGCTGCTGTCGCCGACGAGCGCAAGAGCAGCCAAGAAGCGCGCAGAACCGCCTCCCCAGGTAGCTCTTGTTGGCATTCGGGCACTCTAACAAGACGCAGATGTTTTTTTTTTTAAGTGCCGTAAACGTAATATTTGCTCACAGACGTCACCATAACAAGTTTTTTAATGCGCGGAAAGGCAAAGAGAAGTGAAGGAGAACCAAAACACTGCATGAGCCCCTATCAGTCATGCGGTACTTACAAACAAACGTGTTTTGTTTTTTGCACTCCGTCGACTGCGTCCAGCTTCGCAGGTGGGGTGGGGGATATACGTACTGCGTACTGGTTCCCAGTAAAAAATGGCCGGTAGGTGCGGTGAACGAACCCGCATCCTTGTGGCCATCAGTTAACGGCTCAGCCCCCGAGCACCTCTTTACGGTCACGCTTGTCTAGCATTTACACTTTCAAAGCACGCGTGTTCAAGATTTTTGCGTAGTACGTTAAAAACCTCCAGGTGGTCGAAATTAAGTCGGAGCCCTCCACTACAGCGCACCTCATTGCCTGTGCAGCATCAGCACGTTAAACCTCATAATCAATCAATCAATCAGTATTTACACTCAAGGTGTGAGAACTTTTTTTAACCAAACCATGAAACATAACTAGTACGCCTAATTTCCACTGTGGGTCTTTACCGTCGCACAGTGCAGCAATCTTGCGGCCCAATTGTCTTCACACAGTAACAGCAAGGGGAGGGAAAAGTCGATGTTTCATATTGCATCTAAGCTGCCCAGAGTGGGTCAATTCGTTTACTCAGCCTTGCAGCCTCATGCTACCAGGAAAAGCATACCATTGCAGCATTGGTGCGCATACCTTTAATAATGTTGTAACTGCGTTGATAGTATTGACACTGATACAAAGGGGAAATTGCATTAGAAGTTACGAGGCTTGTGGTGCATAAGAACACAACGACCCGAATCTCCTTGACTGCACATTATCAACAGCTGATGGTTAAACCGTTTCGTCGTGAACCGGTAACCATTATTTCGTTTTCCGGTTCAGTTCCGGTTCGTGTTCAGCGTGCTCAAAAATGACGGTTCGAGTTTGGGTTCAGCTCCGGCAAAAATACCGGTTCGGTTCCGATTTTTGATTCGGTTCGGTTTTGGTTTGACACCTTCGTATTTACCCAATTTTTTCTTGTCACTTTCTGCATCTAGGAGCCACTTGCAGTCCGGGCAATGCTTGATGTTCAGTTTATAGGCCATCTCCCAGGTGAAAAAAAACAATTAAAGGCCCAATTGGACCTGTCAAAAACACAATCGGACCAAATGGAACCATTTGCATTTTCAAATGGTTCCAATTGTGTTTTCGGCAGGTCCAAATGGTCCTCCAATTGTTTTTTTCGCCTGGGTGAGAATGGAAGCCATGAAGATGTGTCGTGTCCAGTTTCAGAGCAGCTTGAAGCACAACGTTGTTCCACACGTGAAACAGAGTGGCACAGAACATTAAGACTCTGGTGAATATGTTGTTTAAGAACTAGTACCTATAGGAAGGAGTTTACCTACCCATTCATATTAGTTCTTAAACACTGAATTTACCCTAATTCAATGTGTTCAATTGTGAGCAGTTGGAAGTCAATGAGAGAGGACGTAACTTTGCACTGAACATGCTAATGATGATGACGCATGGATAAAAGCCTTAAAGCAAAGGAAGAGGCAGTCAAGAGATGCATCATGCATGTTTCCTTGGGGGCCCAGCTGAAATGAATGTAGTGTGATAGCCGGTCAACATTTGAAGCACTATTTTATTTAATCTTTCAGTTTACACTCATACTTTGCACAAAAACATGTTTCTCCGCAACATTATCGCACAATGGTAATCATGGAGAACTTGCGTTCTGTGTATGCTGGGGATGTACAATTAAATTAGATGGACCCACACCTTGACACACTTGGTTCGACATGCGTTCATAATATGGCAGTGTTGTTCTCGTGTAAATACCAGAGGGCGTTGCGCGCACACCCTGATTCTTTGCTGCGTGGGGCCAGATTTCTTCTGCTGACGAGGGGGGGAGCCGTGTTATTTTGAACAACCAGCACACGAAGAGCCAACCAAAAATGAAACAGCAAAATGAAATACTATGCGTCTGTATAAATAGCAGCAACTATCGTAACAAACCAACAACAACGTGTATAAAAAATAAGACCCTCTTTGCTGACCTGATAGCAGGAATCTCGCACACTGCCTTCGACGACCCGTTACTGCCGGCCAGAATTGTCTCGATCCGCCGGTCAACCGCCGGCCAACCGCCGGCTGACCGCCGGCCGCCGGATGAGCCCGGAGGCCTTGTGACCTTTAGGCAAGCTGGCTCAGAAGCGGAACAGACTCGTCGCTATGCTGCTTTGTGAATTTCTCAGACCCAATGTGCCACTTTTTAGCGCCCATATCACACCGAGGCCACTGCCGTACGAATCAACCACCCAAGAAGCGCACGGGCCTTTCAGCCCAGGAGGGCTTGACGAGTGTGAAACAAGGAACGCCTCCCCGCACTTTTCGAGCGGATGATTCTTACCAGCGGAAGCCCCAGACAGAAAAATAGTATTCTTAGTTGAAGCATAGATCCCTTTTATTCTTTGGTACTACCAGGACACAAACAAAAATCGCCTCGGAGAGCAGAGACAGTTGAGAGGCGGTACCCAACATGGCATGCCTTGAGCGCAGCGCTGAGGGGCCTGTGTCAGCTCAGTCGAGAGCTGAGCCCGCCCGAAGGAGACACGGAAAACAAAGCCACACACAAATATTGAAGCTCGAGAAACATGGGAGAACAATGGAGTATTCCATACAGATATTGATGCATATGAGAGAGTGTGTCTGCAGTATGTGCACATATATGCTATACTTGAAGGGAATTTAAATTGAGCAGAAAAAAAAACGTATTTAACATTTAAGTGACACTACTGTACACCAACATTTCACCAAGGATGGTAGCCATCAAAATATCTCTGCGGGTTGTTGCGTGAAGAAGAGATACACTCGGTGATGTATGATCCCTCTATACAAGGTGTCCAGGGATCACAAGAAGTAGCGTGAGGAATTTCTCAAACTTTCAGGCATCCAAAACCACTCACAAATATTTTTAGGTGCTCAATTTTTGAAACAAAGAGTGAAGTGACACGTAGTGTGCGCTTTTTTCTATAATTAGTGTGACATACCATAAGCGCATATTAAAAAGCATCCAAAACGTCACTCGTTTGAGGTCAAGTCAGTTAACAAGCCATGATTTTGCAAATAATGACACAAAGAAGCGATCTCTTGAAAGAATATTCACAATATTCGGCTGCGCCGAACCCACACTGCTGCCTCCATGAGAGTTCACGACATCACTGTCGAGTTTAGTAAAAGAGCCAGTAGTACTCTGGACGCCGGCTTTAGCGCTCTGTCACCATTTCTTATTTCAAAGCCACAAGTTATATTCCTGCCCACACACACGTACACTGTGCCGCCAGTGCAGTTCAGCTCGGGGTCATTTGCGTATAAATGGAATGAATTCATTTCCTAACTGCCCAAATGAAACGCGTGACTTAGAGTAGGGTAAAACGTGAGCTTCGGCTAGAATACTGTAAACGAAAGAGGAGAGCAAGGGGTGAGGGACAAGCCATGAACAACCACGGCACAGAGTTGAAAGACGAGACAAACAACCCTCAAGCCCTGTGCCATTTCCTAAGCGTCGCCAGGAACACCCCGTAAGTGTGCGTATGTACAGGGTCGTTGGTGGTTGTGCAGATGCGGCCCTAATGAAAACGTCCCTGCACAAGAGCTCTGCAGATGCCTTCGAACCCTGTGACACTGTTTCAGTGGCAGCAAAATCAAAGGCAGCACTACTTTTGTGGCACCTTGCGCGCTCTTTGCGCTGCGGCCTGTCGAGCGACGGCACGTCAAGCGCCTTTGGCGTTTGCGGCTGAGCTCACCCTCACAGCTTCCACCTCGAACGTGAGCGCCGCCCCCCTTTTTTTTTTTTTGTGCCTGGCCGCTGGCAGGTGGGCACGGAATGTGTAGCATTATTGGCTCGCTTCACCCCGCTTCATTAACCAGGACACTTTGTGACCACTAAGCACTCCAGAGATGGGCATCTGTGGGCCAATGTAGCTGTTCGACGGACAGAGAGAAGGAAAGGCAAGTGTAACACTGAAGTCAACCAGAATGACACTAAAACGGGCCAAAGCAGACGGCGGAACACGCACTCCTGCGGCACGAAGCGTCTTTTGGGCAGTAAAACCTACGTTACCCATCTTTGAAGAGTGGCCAGCTTTTGCGCGCCAGTTGAAGCATCTGAACTTAACACACCACGTTCAATAAAATGAGTTAACTAAGGGTTACCCTTTGGCGGGAGGGGGGGCGCTGGCAGCGCCCACCCCCCTTCGCCGAACAAAATGGCGCCGACCAGGAGAGGAGGAGTGTGGATGGAGGGGGAGACTCAGGCGCGCGTCCGGAGTACGAGCCCTGCGGCCAGCCCGAGCAAGCACCCGGCGAGCGGGGTTGCCAGCGTGGTGGCCGCCGAAGTCATGTCCCTGCGCAGCATCATCACCTTGCTGATCACGTGGATGACTCCGTTCGTGGCCTGTACGTCTGGGCGCAAGATGACCGCCTCGCGGCCCTCCCACATCAGGTGGATCTTGCCTGCGGGTTGGGGCGGGAACGGTCACCGTCAGTCGCTGCTTCGTTACCCTCTGTCACTTCTCAAACTTCCCTAGCCTTAAGCTGAACAAACCGATCGCCTCTCGTGTTAAAATGCTGCTGTTTGTTGCTTCAGTAAAGAATTCTATAACATGTCCCTATCACTCATCAAAGAGCACTTGTCATCACACTCATTGCTACCAGATTATTGATGTTCAAATAGTACTTCAGAATTTCACGTAGTCATTTGTTGCTTTAGTAAGGAGCGGGATAACATGGCCCTATGTAACAATAATCAGGAGAGCAATCGTTGCACTCATTGCTACCCCCTGCTGCGTCCGGGACTCTTGTGGGCCTGTACGGCCATTAAGAACTCTGGAGCACCTATGTACCCCTGTTGTTTTGAGAAGACCTTGGGAGGGGAGGCAAAGCCGAACAGAGGCAAGTGTTTTCGAACACCTGCCGTGCGCCCAGTCGTAGAAAAGGGACAGGTGTGCATGCCGTCGAATTCGGGGGACAACAGCGAGTTGGGGTTTCAGCTGAGACCGAAGGTCGAGGTCTCAGGACTGGGCTGCTGTGGTGGTACACGTGACTCGAGCCCTCAAGAGGAGAGAAACTGGAAAGTCGTCATGGGGAAGCGGTAGTGAGCAGCTGTCCACAAAATGCTCGTCCGGACGACGGGGCCAGGCCTGGGGCCTTGCTCGTTAGGACGAAGTAAGATTAAAGGTCCGTTAATATCACCGTCACTGGTCCGCAGCCTGGCATCCTTACCAACGTCCCTGACAGTAGTGAACAGCGGTTCTAGGAACTCCTCTTGCGTTGACGCCTGTTCGAGATTCTCATTCTACCGTTTATTCTCTAACCCTCCACTAGATGACAGTATGTACACTGCTGCTGAAGTGATGTTAACCTCTGGGTTTGTTCCACTCCTCTGCACTTTTGTGGCCTACCCTCACATTTCTGGAATCCTATGTGACACATATACCCACTAACACTCAGTCACCGGAATGTAGTCCTTGCTTATGCAATGCAGTTCGCATGGTAAGAGGCTTTATTAAATTTCTTGCACTGTTGGTTGTGCCAGTTGTTAAGACTACTTAAATATGCTTCCAGAAAGTCGGGTCTAATCAGATTATATAAATACCTACTAAATACCCATAAGAAGGTTACCATTTAACACTATCATGATGACCACAACCCAGCATTCATATACCGTATTTATCGAATAATGCTCCCACTTTCTTAATCTTGCAGCATGAACCAATTGAACCATGCAGTGAACCGGTCTGCCACTTGGCTGAGCGAAACCTGCTTGATGCACCCAGTCGGTGTAAGTTGGTAGTCTTGCAGCATCAGCCAGTCATTGTAATGCTTCCACAGCCTGTCCTTAAATGGCTTGTTGATGGCCACATCAAGTGTTTGTAGCTCGCCCATTGTACCTCCAGGTATTACCACTATGTCCGTACCGCACATTGAAAGCATGGACTAAACAGCATCTGCCAAGTGGCCACGGTAGGAATCGAGAACCAGGGGTGACTCTGAACAGCAGCACCCCAGCACAACGTTACCAAACGGTCTTCACCAAATTTTCGACAAGCGCACCACTAGGGGTGGGCGATTAAAATTAACCTTCCGATTAATCGATTAATGCTTCAGCCACGATTAATTATTTTAACCCTTTAATTGGTTAAAGTCATGTGAGCAAACTGAAACAAGAGTGCCGTGCTGAAACTGTGCGCAAGTGTGTCGAGAATTATATTCTAATTCGAGCACGCCTCATGTCACAACAAAAAATCATGCAAGTATGCTCAGAGATGATAGTAATTATAAAACTAAAAGCTGACGGCCACGACATGCAAGAAAATGGCTACTTTTAATACAACAAGTATACACAGTACAAAAAACGGCAAGTGAGCATTCACACTGTTTGGCCTTGTACAAACTCTGTCATAAGTAAACCCCAATTAATTGGGCCCCCTGCAATCACCGCGAGTACCAATGTTCGTGATCATAGAAAAGTGTGGGTGAGAAACGCAGTGACATCTCGCCTGCATCTGTGCCATGATGATGACCTGCTTACCTCATTTGGAATGTCTGTGAACAGACCGAGGAGCATATTGATCTTATTTGGTATTATTATATTGTTATGAGTATTAATAAAGTAGTATTTTTGGTCTTTCTTCTGAAATCAATGCAACTGATTCATTGATCAATTAACCGATTAAAGCCAGCTTAATTATTGGGTTAAAATTTTTAACCGACGCCCATTCCAACCAGTCTAATGAATGTGTGTGACGACATTTTTAGGGAAAACTTCCACGCCTAGGAGAGTCTTCCGCTTAAAAATAATGTAGGGCGGCAGCTTTCGCCCATCAGCCACGCAACACAGCATTTAATGGTGGTGCATTGCTTGTCATAGCCTGCAGTTTTCACTTTCAATTGCTCCTTTCTCATTCAATGATTAGGCCCCAGGCATGTCGAAATATGCAGAAGGCTGATTGGTGTTACCAATCAGCCTTCTGCATATTTCTGTACTCCTTTTCCAGCCACTTCTTTTTAACAAAGCGATGTAGTATGGTGAGGTCCTGCTCAAAGTGAGGGTGTAGGTTTCGACCCAAGGCGTCCTCCCAGGCAGGCTGAACACAAACCCGATCTGTCCCACTCTTTTTCCAGCTGCTTCTTGACAACAAAGGGTTGGAATGCGACTAGCCTTGCCTTCATGTCAGGGGCTAGGTTTTGTCCCACAGACGTCCGCCGTCGCAGGCTGAACCTGACCTGCTTCATGAAACGAGTGACCCAGCCCTTGCTGGCCTTGAGCTCAGTCCATGCGACACCTCGAATGTTTTCAATCTCCCTTCCAATCTCCCTTCAATCTCCCTTCCTTCCAATTACCATTGTCACAGGCATTCCACCTTCTCTTGCTGCTGGATAAAGCCGGCGACATCCTTCTCCACCCCGTGATGCCGACCTTTCTGAGGTCTTCTGAAGGCCATTCGCTTGGCAGCGTGGTTGGAAAGTTCGTTCCACTGTTTCCACCATCAGCACATGTTCTTCTCGTCCACACTGAAGTCGCACTATGCTTGGAGGTTTGAAGTTCTCTCCACGTCCAAAACTACCTTCTGCTTAAAAGCCACAATGTTGTGGATTCACTTGGTGGGTGCCATTGTGTCGCCAACATGGATGCTTCTAGAGATTACGCGGTGACATACGCAAGCAAGCATGGAATGATGAGAGTTGTGTTCACAATGTTCGCTTAGATTGCAAACCTGAAAGCTGCGAGTGTGTGGCCATAAGAAGCCGTTCATAGTCTAGCGGTTGCAGGCAAGCCACATCCTCGAACATAAGCTGACCCTTGACTTTCATTAATGATTTAAAAAAAAAAGTACTGGCGTAACTTTGAGTACATATATGGTATCCAAGCACCAGCTTCTTGGCACAACAAAAGGTATATATGCACGCAAGCACTAGAACCGGAAAAGTGGGGAAAACAACGCCTAAGTGAAAGATGAAGTCCGCACAGTGGTTCCGTTTACTGCGTAATTCCAGACTCTGGTAAAGTTGCTCGGTGTGTCTGCTAGACGGTGCCTCTTAGATTGACGTGGCCTGAATCTCGCTGTTTCGCTAGGAGCATATTAAGTTATCAAGCTGGTGAATTCACTTTCGAGCACAGCTACCATGCCTGTGGAGCACACTTCGCGGTTGATGAATCTTACGGGCACTACTGGAGAACTCAAGAGAAGCTGGAGGCAAGACACGATGCTCCTACCATGATCTGAAGGCGAGCAACTTCCCGCACAATGGAATGGCATTTGTTAAAAACATCAAGGCTACCGACACAGACGTGCTAATCAAAATGATAAGAGGCCAGGCTGGTGTAATCACAAAAAGCACGGTCCCAGAGTAAGCTATCTGGGCTTGCAACAACTAGGCCCCAAGGTTCATCCAGCGCACTGGAAATGGATGATAACAATACTATGCCGGTGGTCAGTGCTGGTCAGCAACTAAGCCACACCCACCAATGGCAGCATCGGCTGGGACTCTGAGGAAGTAAAAGCTGTCTAGCCTGTGCAAATTAAAGATTTTGGCCTTCATGCTTGTGTTGAACTTGTACATTTATTGCAAGGATAAGACCTGTTCCGAAACTAAACTTTATAGTAGCTGGCATGAAAGTCAAAGTTTGAAAGCTCATGCACATTTCTGATGCTTGAGCGTCACTCGGTTCATTTGACGAGAAAAAAAAGCATCCCCAGATTCGTATCCAAAAAAATGGTGACCAGAGCCCCCATTGTTCCCCAAAATTTCTATTGGCAGCATGTACCGTATTTTCGTGTGTATAACCCGCACCAAAAATGCAAAAAAATTTTCGGGGCAAAGTAGAGGTGCGGATTATGTGCAAGGTGTTTCTTTCGGTGCAGCTACGGCAATTTGAGTCATGCTGTGAGGCTCCTACGGCAGCAATAGCGACAATGCCACTCTTATCCCACTGACAGTGCTCATTCTGCGCACACAGCTCAACACTTGGCAAACGCATTGGGCAAGGCAGCTACAGTTTTCCGGAAAAAAAAGCACCGTTCAAAAGTAAAGAGTGCGAGTGCCAATACCCAAAAGCACCATGAGGACACCGCTCCATACTATGATGATGATAGGTATGAGTTGAATTTCGTTTGACGTGAGGCAGTGGCCTTTGACACCACACTAGTCTACCCTTAGATGCTTAATTAATTGTTAACTGCTTCTAACTTTTACCTTTTTGCCGCATAATAATTGTATTCTGCATTCATACAAGAAACACAGGTGGCAATGCCTCTAGACATCTTACTGAATAGACATTCAGCCTCTTAAGTTTCATTAAATAGACCATTCAAAGCACACGTCAAGCGCCTTTACGCTGAATCGATGGCTAAGGATATCTACAACTTAACGATGACAGGATGCGTCCATAGGCCTGATGTAGCACTGTTTTGAAAGTGGATCTTCAAGGCATGGAAGGCGATTCCAGGTGAGATGGTTCGCAAGAGCTTTAAGAAATGCTGCGTTACAAACAGCATGCATGGAACCGAAGATGATATTGCGTGTGACATTGACGACTGCAGCCCAAGCAACAGCTCTAGCGAGAGCAGTGACAATGAGTGATTGTGGCTTGGACCATGCAGAAAATGTATTCAATGTGCAAAATAAAGATAAAAATGGCAGCATCTCCACTCTGTGGATGATGGCGAGGGTGCACAGTACGGGGACTCGAGATGACATCCAAGTTGCGCCCCGAGTGACATCCGATTTGCGCCCCGACCGTCGTTCGATTTGAGCCGTAAGTTGCACCTTGATTATTTCCTAAATGAAACTGCAACTCACGGCTCAAATCAAATTTAGCTTGATTTTCGCTTGATGGTGGTGTGCGCACGGATGGGCGCGGACGGACATTGGAAGGTCCTAAGGTACTCCGCACCGTTACAGGGGATGGAGTAAGCCGTTTGACTCTCGGGTACTAACTGACGGTCGTGGCCCAATGGGTAAGACGACTGACACTAACTCTGTCTGGTCTACCAGACACGGGCTCGAATCTTGCTGGTGCCTGTGTGATTTTTTGCAATTGTAAATGCTATGTGCATGGACGCAGACGGACATTGTGTGGTCCTAAGGTACTCCGCACCTAATAGGTAAACTTTTTTCCGTCAACACATGTGCCAAGTTGCTTTAGCAGCTTTCATCCAGCCTTTCTTGTACAAGATGTGCGGGCAACATGCGGGAATATTTATTTTTTTATTTGCGGACTGAAAGTGGGGATGTGGGTAATATGCAGGGGCAGGTTATATGCGCGAAAATACGGTAGCCCGAAACCCCTCACGAAAATTTTCATTGGCTGTAATGTCCATCACAACTCGCCCAACAAGAAGGATTGGCCAATGACAATGACAGCAGCCATCAGAAGCTCACAGACAATTTAAGAACGCTTGCCCTAAAGTTATGTTTCCAGCTCTAACATCATCAACCAAAACCTGCCACTAGACGTATAATGAGTTTGATATGTTGCTTGTTATATCATAAGGCTCCACATTAACATTAAGCCTAATGTGCTATGCCTAACATTATACAGTGGAACACCGATAATATGACCTTCAAGGGACCACGCGAAAGTGTCGTATTACCGGGCGTCAAATGATTGGGGTACAAGTAAATTCCGCCCTAAAGACGGCCTCACACGACAGGTGGGCTAAGAACTTATCCAAAGTACCGTATTTAGCGTGTTCTTGTGTAACTTGCAAACCCCTAACTGAAATCCCAAGTTTCTAAACAAAAATGCCTAAACAAACATGCTCAGATACATAGCTGTTTTGATGCTACCTCTTCTTTTAGAAGGTGAAAGAACTTCTAAACTTGATAACTTTAATAGGAAAAAAGAACTCACCATTTACATTTCGGACATCCATCTTCCCTCTGGCTGTTTCAATGGACTTCATGTGTTCCAGCTCCATTTGGGGTATTTCTCTTCCAACTATTAAGTGACGCTCCATAATCTGGAAGAAAGAAAGGGAAGAGTGTTGCTGGCTGCCGAAAGTTGTCAACAAAAAAAAAATGCCTGTAGGTCTTCATCATTTGTATACTTTGTACATATCTCTATCATCGATGGAAGCTTGCTACCTGCCCCCTACCACATAAGTAGAGTTACTATCACAAAATTGAGTGCAGCTGCTTCAAAAAACAGAAAGCACGTGCAGACAGTCAACACTTGCTTAACCCTTTCACTGCCAAGTTTTTTTTTTCCGGCTGGTTCTCACTCCCTGCCGTGTTTTCGTTTTTATATTATTTCCATGGAAATTATACACTCCCAGTGCCCTATGATGCTCTGAGGGACATCTGAACATTTTTATAAGGCAATATCTTATCTAATAAGAAGTTGTATTGATTACAAGCCAATTTCCACATAACTAGTTAGCTGCTAATAGGAGGTCTGGGTGTTTTGGAAACTATTAAAGCAAAGCTTTACTAATCTCATCGAGCGGTTTTGCCATCACGGTGGATTTGACTTTCGTTTGACCGCAGCTGCGCATCACGTGACTCGCTGGGCCGCATTCGCCGCTGCGCCGCCGCTGCTGGCTTGGCACATGCACTTTCTGCAGCTGGTTCGTGCCTGACCACGTGACTTGTCGCGTGCATGCGAGCTTGGCCATGAATGAGAGCGAGGCCGGGCCATATTTTCTGAGCCTTCTGCAGAAGCTGGAGGCTTTGACCCGTCGTCGGCTTTGAGTCGGCCACACCGTGGATATCACCCTGTAAGCTGTTTGGCTCAGAAAATGCCGGAAGCGGGACCACAACTGTAGAAAAAGGCAGGCTTTGCACTAATGTATAATAATTATAGATAAATTAAAGGTTAACCAAGTGAAACTAAGACTTAGCCAGGCTAGGCCAAACTTTCGCTTTGCATATTCAGGGTTAGCTGGGCTAAGCCACAGCAATTGTTTTTAGGGCAGTGTTTCTCACAGTAAGGCTTTTACAGAGAGTGGCAGCTGGCAGCTAAAGCACAGACAGTAAAATCCCCTTCTGTGGTCACATCTGACTCACCATGGCTGCATCGTGGAGGCTAATATAAAGTGGTGTGGAACTTTCAGTCCATCTGAAGTATATGTACAAATTCTATGTGCTTATATGACCTTGCTATAGATGGCATGACACGCTTGCAGGATTTTTTTTTTTTTTCAGATTATCTCGAGAGTGGCAGGGAGTGAGATAAAAAGGCGACACTATTATCCCCGGGAGTAGCTCAGGACTGGCAGTGAAAGGGCTAACAAGAGAACTGAAGACAGTCCATTTGGTCACCATCGTTATGGCGTCCGCTCGTTGGCATGCAGCCGAAATTTGGTGGCTTTGCGGCCGTGAACATCGGGCGGCCAAGACGGCGGCCGTGGCCAGCCGAGGCGTCGACCACACTTTCGCTGGCCGGGACATCCTGAGATGCCCCGCCCACGATGCTGCTGCCTCGCCGCTTTCACGCCGGAAGGAGCGACGTTTCCTTCTATCCCGACCCACCTTTGCCTATGAATAGAAGCGGCAATCCAAGCTATAAGTAAGGCCTGCCATCTGTGACGTCGCCACCTCCACGCGATATTCCATTCCAAGGTAGATACAAGCCTGCCACTTCCAGTGTGATGCGAAATGTCAATTAATCACGTTGGTATGCCACGCCTCACCTATAAAGCGTTCTTAAAAATACGAAACCACCAGTATTTACGCAAATAACGTGCAAAATTGCGGTAAGATATCAGCTTACACTAGGAAAATTATGATTAATAATAAGAAATAAAAACGTAGCATTGCTAGGGCCTGGAACCTCAGGCGTTCGTTCCAAAAACCCCGATTCTACACCCGGAGCAGGATTGTAGTAAACAATAAAACACCTTTGAAAAGGGTGTATTTTTGTGTTTCTGCACAGGTGTAAGGGTGTTATAAACAAAAAACACCCTTATAAAGGGTGTTATAAAAGGGTATTATTATATAAGCGTTATAATGTTATAATAAAGTTAGAAAATACATAATAAGTTATACAATAAAAGTATAATAAGGTGCTATAATATAAGGTGTTCTCATATGTGTGATAATATAATATAAAGGTGTTATAATATAAGGATGTCATAAATGAAAGAGTGCTATATAAGGGCATTTTTAATGAAAAAACACCGAAAAAAAAAACGAAAATCTTGTTTCTCCGTTTTTTGCTAGAGTGTAAATGTGCTACTCATAGACAGTGAAAATTCCCCTCAGGGGTGTAAATTCATTTCACAGTGTACCTCTGAGGCAGAACAGCGCAGTGCTTCTAGCAGTTGCACAAAAAATTGTTGTGTTAGAAGTGAATACCCATAGGTGACACTGGGTGCGCACAGGAAGTGGCGGGCTTCTACCCACTAGGGAACGGAATCTCGCCTCCTCCGTGCCTCCTCCTCCTCCTCTCCACGAGTGAAACAGGAGACAGCCTACCTTCTCTGCATGGTAGCCAAACTGGTCCATGGAGAGCTGCTTGTACTCGGACGGATACTCCAGCTTGATGTCGTGCCAGGCATTGTCGCTCGGAGCGAAAAAGGTGTAGCGCTTGTCCGTGTTCTTGAGACGGTCGATCCAGCCCTTGTGCTGAGCAAACTTCTTGGTGTCCCTGTGCACACGACACCATGAAAGACTCCAAGTCAGCACTGTTTGATTCTATGCCAACGAAAGGGCAAGCATCGATCAGATTAGCAGTTCTATTATGCGTCTGTGATGGCCATAAGTTTACTGCTAAGAGATCTGGAGAAAATTCACTCCTGTGGTTTGTTTTACTATACATTACGCAGAAAGCCTAGCCTCATTGTCAGGCTGAATTGTTTATACTTCTTACTTATTTACAACACTGCTAGCTTCTGTTTGATACCATTGCAGAGTGAGTAATAAGGAACAATTCAAAAGTGTAGTCTCGAAACAACTAGGAAATGTGAAACAAACCTATTCCAACAAACACAATTCTTCAAATTTGTCACCACCCATTTCGACAACGTAGCACTATCAATTTCATTTCACTCTGATGCTGCATGGAAAAATATCATGTTTGAGCCTATTATTTTTGGCCGTAAAGGAACAAGCTACCAAAATTATGAAGAATACCCCTTCAGAAAGTAGAGCCAAAGTGAGTTTTAGCTCGAAACCAGGCATATTTTTATGCCGTTACATAACCAAGTAGCTCAGTATCCAAACGTTCTAGAACAGCATCGCAGGCTTGCGTGCTACACACCTGAGCTCTGGGTCGCTGCTGATCTTTTCGTAGATGGTGTGAGAAGGCATTCCGAGCACGCGGTCAATGATGTGGATGACGCCGTTTGTTGCACCAATGTCTGCCTGCACGGCCGTGGCATTCACGCCACCGCCCTCGACTGTTAGCACTGCAAAACAGAGCGGCACACGCCTTAGTTTCAGTCAGCAGTCAAGTGTTTGGTCAGAGAATATTTTCTTTTGTAATCCTCTTAAACTGTGAGGCTTTAATAAAATAAGCGCATTAACATTTCTTCCCATCAGCATGCCATAGAAGTTGTCAGGCTGGCTGGCAAATCAAGGAATTGCCCATTAAAGATGCTTCTCTCTCTCTCTCTCTCTAAATCAAGGAAAACCCTGGAGTATCCTTGTGATGTATCTATATTTATGTCAGTTGGAATTTGCTCGGTGCACCTCGCAACTTGGACCAAGAACTAGAACTAGACCAAGTATGTTGAATTTTGGAAGACCAGAACAATTCAACATCCTTCAGTTCCATGTAGATTATTCTAAGCTATTTCTACACGCCCATTAATTGATGAAATAGTTGAAAGAAATTTACTCTTTAAATCCGGGAATCTGGCAAAAATTTTTAGTTACAAAGTTGTGGGGTGTGCAACTGTATACCAGCTAGTGACATTTCTGCCAAAATTTCTTGAACATCAACCAATTTATGGGGCTTGAATGATGCGTGTGAAAAAGCAGATGTAGCATGACATTATGACATGAAATCATGGCATAAAATCATGACATAAAGCACTGACAGAACACAATGGTGGAGATGCATGCATGACACGGCATTGGAGTATCTATTGCGAGAGCATGCTGGTCTGTTTGAGGCTTGAATAGTGTGCTTTAACCAATTTTTTCTTGAATTGGGTGAATTTTATGGAAACAGTGTGAAAATGTATGCAAATGAAATTTACACAGAAATCATGCATCTGCTAGGTCTTCTGATGCTCCACAAGTCTATGATTGAAATGAAAACTGGTGCCTAGATTCGCTTGATATAAATTCAACCATTTTATATACAGTAATTTGCCAAGTGCAAAAATGCTGTGAGAGGGTCCATGCAACCCTGAAGATTTATTGCTTGCATTACAGAATAAAATCGGCAATTTGTGATTCTGCACAAGCTCGGTTGTTGAAGAAACCTTTTCAGTGGTTGTAACTCCCACAGGCGAAAACTTGCTTTTGTTCTTCCATGAAATCACCGGGAAAATGCTATGCCGATTTAATTTTACATAAATCAGACCACAAATTTTACCACAGCACCACACCTCAGAGAGAATTAACAGGCACGTAGAAGTTTACAATGTACCACTGCAGTCAGCTGCACCAAACTAGACTAGGTTATCTTTTACATGCACGAAACAAGGCTTAACCTTTCACACTAATTTTGTGTGAAAGAGCCCAAGAGCCCAAGCTCCAGAAATCTACACCAAAAGATCCAGCAGCTAATATTCTCAGCATGACAGGCCACATGACATGGAATGCTTCCAGAAGAGCCGTTATTCTGTTACTTTCACTGACGCCGGATGCTGGCTGTTTTGCTCAACAGGCCATTTTAAAAGACATTTTAAGTTGCGAAAGGAAGGACTCCTAGCAACCTAAATTGTTTACAACTCCGAGTACAAAGTCTGTAGTACGGTACGTTAACAGGTAACACATGGTTATTTGAGCCCACAATGTTTCATAGAAAGAACATAAGGTTATCGAGGGGAAAAACAATGCTGGCACCTTGCCGAGAAAGTACACGTTACCGCAGCACTCACCACGGCCGTGCTCCCCGTCCACGACACGCATATAGAGCATGCGGCGGCTGCTGGCAGACTCCCGCTCAAAGATGCCCGTGCGTCCGCCATCGAGCACTTCGTCCGATGCCACCGCCTCGTTCTTGATCATGTGTAATCGCAGCAGCTGCAAGGGAGGTCAAAATGGCCAGAGTTAGAAGATGCCATGAATGGGTAATGCTTCAAGAAAAGGTGTTGCCTTCAACCGTGGAGCTTTCCCACATTTCAGCAGCCTTCCTAGTCAAAATCTTCGACTGTTTTCAAGTGGGATTAACTGGGCCGTAGCGGGAGGCAGAAAGGGAACAACTCTAATCCCAGTCGGGCTTAAGCTGGTACCAATTGGGAGGAAAACTGGTCCCATTTTAGAGGTCAATAGTCCCAACTAGAAAACATGCGGGGAACAGTTGGGTTCAAGCTGTGTTCAAGTGCAGTTGGATTGGGCTCCATTGTGAAGCAACTGGTTGCAGTTGTGAATCAATTATTAAGGAATCAACTAAATGTTTTCTCGCTCGCTCTTTCTCTCTGTGATGTTGCGACCAGTTAGGTCTCTATCACATCTTTTTCTTGCGAAGTATGCGATTAATGCCTTATTCAGGGCAAGCAATGCTCTGTGAGCTACTTTTACAAAATATATCCAGCTTACGACTGCCTAAAGAACATAGTTAAGGGGACCCTGCAGCATGCTTTCAGCAGTGCAAATAAACCAGCGTGGCACTGAAATCACACGGCCAGGAATACCTGCGCCAAATATTGCACGTTTACGTGAAGTGGTGAGCTCGCAAATATCGGTGAAAGTTGCGGGAAAACCAAACGCGGTCAATTTCCCTCTCTATGCACCGTTTCAATTATGTCATTACAGTTGCAACTGTCCTATTAGCTGTTGCCGGTCAACTTCAAAGTTTAGTTCTCACATTTCCGGTGACGATTCGCTGTTGCCGGCGCTGCGCACCAACCTCAACCTGTATGTACAGTTTTGGCATTTTTTTGTGTTCCGAGTGTGCACAAAGTTGGAGGGATGAACTCACTTGCAACCAGCCCACTCCACAACAAGCCTCTATTGCTTCAAAAACGCCCTGTTAGCTGAGCACACACTTGTGAGTAGGCACCAATCAATGCCTGATTAGTTTCAAAGCACACCAGAAATACTCCAAAGTGCTCCAGAAATACTCCAGAGTGCCCTCTTTTACTCCACATTGTGGAGTAAAAGAAGGAATTCCCCAGCTGGTGACATATCGAAGGCCCCCGAAGAGAACGTCACGAGCTGCCCTCTTCTCCAGGAGAGAGTGTGCAGCCTTCGTCGCATAGTCAGAGATCAAGTTGAGAGCCAATGATTATGCACAGTTTTTAATGCTGCGTAGGTCCGGCTATAGTGACTCGATTTTTATAATTCTTCTGGGAAGAGATCACTCGGAAAATGGACTTTACCCCAAAATGCCTTTCAAATAGTCGGTGATAAGCGCTATAGGGTCCCTAAGGCAAGAGCAGAATAAATACCTGAGTGAGATACGACGTGTTGGACTTGAGAGAATCCAAAATTTTCACTGGGATCACTTTGAGGGCATCATTCGTTGGCGCAAACACAGTCTTGGGTTGTGTCCCATCCAAGTCCATCAGGAAGTCAGGCGAGTAGTCGACAAGGCGCATGAAGTCTCTGCAGAAAATAGATGGGCGGGAACGGATATAGCAATTTATTGTTTTTATCGCTCTGGAGATCGCACGAGCATTACTAATTCTAAAAAATAAGCGCAAAATGCTCTCCTAAACCAAATGGACATTCCGTCATGTTTGATGTTAAACAAATTGTTATTTTATCACGTAAAATAATGAAAATTGGTGATGGCAGCCAGTACTCAACTCAAATTGCAGTGTTGTAAGAACTAGTATTTTGTAACTGTTAACAAGCTAAGGGATTAGCTTCTCTTCAATACAGCAGATAGCACCGGCTGCACAAAAAAAGAAGGAGGGGCAGTCCCAAACCATAAACTGGGTACGCAGAGAAGGGAAGGGCCATACTGCAGTCCTTAAAAAAAAATAGAAGGCATTCAGATCATTTTCGTGCATTGGAGAGGAGCATGAACATTTAATGAGTGTCTGCCCCGATGCTAACAATAAAACTAAAGTTATATGTATAACGCTACAGCAATTGACATCAAAAAGAGGAATTATCAACCTTGTGCAAAAGCCCCTAGGTACAGGTCCTATCATAAGTACAGTTGAACCCCTTTATGAGACACATACTGGGGAGCCGTTTCTGTCTCTTATACGAGATGTCTCTTATAAGCAGGGAACCACGTTTTCACTTACTAATCAGACCCTAGTTCAATGTGGGCACCGTATGACCAAAATAAGCTCAAAAGAACGCCACAGCATGTTGCAAAGGTTCATTCCAATTTATGTTTGGCCCCAGAATTTATGAAACAGTTCTGAATCTTTGTTTGCTTCACGAAAGTTACACTGTTTTTACGACCGATTCTACAAGCTTATTTTCCTTTCACTGTTTGTGGAAGATGAATCGTAGATGTTGGGTTCACAAGCCTGATGAATAGCCAGAGCGCACAGCTTCTTCCATTGTGTGCTCAGGCTATTCATTACGCTTGCAGGACTCAACATGTGCGATGCTTCTTGATTGAGAGCTACGCGAGTTGGAGAGCCCGCATGTGCAGTCACGTTCCAATGGATAGCAGTAAGCTTCAACCACTTCTGTAAGTTGCATTTCCGTTGGCAGGGCTTCTCATCGTCATTTCATAACTGACTGAACCACTGAGTGTTTGCTGAAGTTATAAAAATAGCGACTGCAGGTGTCTGTCATCCCCTTGTGTTTCCACAATGGAAGCAACTGCAGCTAGTGACTGGTGGCAGTGCTTCTATACTCCAAATGTCCGTTACAAGCAACATTATTGATTAAAGTTCAAGGACGACTTGTCCCCTATAACCAACTGTCTTCTACATCTGATGTCTGTTATAAAAGAGGTCAATTTAATGGGAAAGATAGGGCAGCCAACCATGGGGGGGAATAGTGTCTCTTATACCTATTTGTCTCTTACATCCATGTCTCTTATAACGAGGTTCAACTGTAATTGGAACAAGGATTTGTGAATTCCACAAAATATTTGTCTTACTGGCTTTAAGGCCGCCATTATTGGTTTAGAGAAAGCTTTTTCTATTAGCGAGGACTTCTTTAAATGCACACCGATGCAGACATGCAGTTTGCGTAAAAAGAAATTGCTGTAAATTTACATGACGGTGTTCTAATTACTTTTTATGGTACCTGTACAGGTGTTTCTCCCCTTGGTGATTTAAAACCGCCGCGAGTTATTTTTTCTCCCAATACTAAGCTAATCTCAGATTTCACACCCATTAATATCAGGTTGCACTCCTAGAGTACGTCATTAATTAATTGTACCTAATGTTTTCTTCACTTGAAAATGGAACTCAAAGTGTATGCTTTCTATATTTTAGTATCTGTTTTTTCACCATCCAAAGCTGCCCAGTTTGCACCACTGTGCAACCATTACGCTCAAAGTGACCCAAATGCGTCACGATGTGTTTATTGCTGCACAAAAGGTTTTACATTGAGTTTTCTATTTAATTTGGTTCACCATTTCATGTTCCAAATATTAAAGCTCGTTGTGCATTCAGAGAGTACAAATAGTATTTCAAATTGAAGTCAGCATTATCTGCAAATAACAGTGCTAACCGGTATTTGTTAAAATAAAGTTAACTGGTATCCACAACTACCAGTTCGGCAAACTGGTACCCGCTTAGAAGTAGCAGTGGGTGCTTCGTGTTCCAGTTTTCAGTAAGGTTTTTGAGCCTTCCCCGACACCTAGAAGGCCAGACTCATCACAAAATGGATGTACTTGTACTACGCATGACATACTCGACAAGCCTTGACCCTTTTGCAACCAACTTCTCTCTTCAGAAAACAATTCAGTATGAACCCGGTAGATCCATTATCTTTTGGCTGTCAATATTTCTTCAGCAGAAAGGATTCCAGCCTGTTTTGTCTTGCATTTAATGTTGGAGACAGTGCAATACCCATGTGATAGCATGGAAAAGTTTGTGCACTGTCAAAAGAGTTCTGGCTTCTACACAAGCACCTTTCTTACACATACTGCCTTTTTTTTTTTTGTACAACACTGAATTTATGCAGGAAATACAGGCACACATGATCACCCCATAATCAATCAATCAATCAATCAATCAACTTGGCTAAAACCCCTGTACAAGCAAGAACTTGGGCCTGTAAAGTAGTATTTGAGTAAAGAAATTCATATCACAGCACATAATTGCCAAACATAAACCGAGCCTGCAAGTTGGACTTGTAGGCTCGGTGTATGTTTGACAGTTAAGTGCTATGAAATGCATTGCTTTACTCAAATACGACTCTGCAGGCCCAAGTTTATTCGGATTTGGATGAACTGCAAAGAACTTCAACTATCCCGAAAATGTGCCATACAGACAGCACATATATACTTTTGCAGGGATAGCTGTTGTACGCTGTGCAATCTTTGGCACCTTAAAAGCAAGGAATACACTGTTCACGTTCAAAGACGTTCACTTTTGTTCGCAGTGAATTTTGTTGTTTGTATTCTGTATACATACCTGAATGCTAACACTTCTTGGATTTAAAACACACCGTATATGTCACAAGGCATTCTAACTTCCAAGTCAGCATGCGATGGGTTTGCTGTCTCATTAACGTGCAGGCATACAACGCCCCACTGCCAACAAGTCCTGCCCGAATCCTCTGCATTCCTTACACTTAGGGTGACAAATTTACTCCCTTAGGAGGGTGCTATACTTACTCCAGTCTTCCGTGCCTCTCTCTGTGGAAGAAGTCCTTGATAGACGTGTCAACAACCATGAGTGGCTTCTCGATGAGATGCACGACGCCATTCTTGACTGGTATGTTGGGCTTGACAATCTTCGAGAGGACCACGCCCTTCTGCCGCTGTGGCTCAGTTGACATGGTGTTGCTCTGTGCAAATACTGTAAAGGGAGTAACATGTAGCACCTGCTCCATACAACAGGGGTAAAAAGTACCACCTACTCCATGCATGGGGGTATAAAAGGTAGCACCCCGCCAGCTGCTCTCAGTTCTTTCAATTAGGAGCTGAGAATTCAGAGGCAACCTCAGGACAGACTGGTGAGTGGAAGTATTTTCATGCCATTTGTAACATGCTTTGTCGTGATTAAACTTGCAATAACATTGTTATTAGTTGTGCATGGATTATTCCTTCTGTCTTTAGGTTTTGTACGCATTGATGGATGTATTCAAACTAATAAAAATGGCATCATGAGATAAAAAATAGAGGAGTTTTGTGCCTGAAGTCAGGATGATGCTTAAGTTTGCTGACTTTCTTTAACAAAAAACAAACAAACAAACAAAGGTGTTGGCTAAACACAGAACTTTGCTGTCAGTATTTAGTAAGCTTTAATTCTTTTCCCAAATGCTACAAATACGCTTTCAATCAGCGTATCAATTCGTAACAATTATAATTTCACATTTTTCAGCATTTCACGCGTAGCTCTAGAAATGAATTAGTGTCTAAAAGGAGCGATTCTCCGCAGAATAGAACATAAATTTAGGCTGAAGCATGTATCTAGAGCTAGTCTGGTGCCTTAGTTTTATCTTAAATCTTTCTTTCGTGAGGCTCTGGAAAACTTGCCCCTATTCATACTACATTTACCAGCATTTATTGAAGTCCAAGATCTGGACAAAATCTATCTCAGTCATGTTATTCACACATTACTCAACATTATAAAAACGTAAATGCTTTTATTTTCGTAATTGGTATTGTTACCGTTGAACATGAAATGAGTTTATTTTCGCGTTTCTCATACTTTCATATTTCCCTAAGCACACGGCGGCCCCTTAACAAAGCATAAAAAGTTGGCGCACTAATTTTCACACCCACATCCGGTGAAATAAATGATATTGCATTTAAAAATAAAATGATAAGATTTTCATTACACATTTCTGGCTCCAGGGCACAGGGCCTGCAGTGAGCGGCAAAGTGCATATACAAAAAAAATGCACAACAAAAAAAAACACGGACTATGAAACAGAGTAGATGAGACAGGCACTTGTCTCATCTACTCTGTTTCATCGTCCATGTTTTTTTGTTGCGCTTTAAATCATGGCAACTATTCACCAACTAGCCCAGCAAGAAGTTCTCAAAAAACGTACACAAATGTGCAAATAGATTGGTAATAAAAAAATTGATTACACAATCTATAAAAAAAACTCAGACAGTAGCCTGATCTCTAATCAGTGTCCATGTGATCAGCAGTTATGTGAAAAATGTTCTTTGACGAACTATTCCCCCCTCCTTCTTTCCCTCCCCATTTTCACCCTCTCCTTCTCTTTACCTTCCAACCTCCCTTATCCCCTCCTCTCCCCTTCCCTTCCACGCACATGGTTCTGCAAAAAATTGAAAATAATTTCCACACAGGGCACCTGATGTCTAGTGCTTCGTGTCCAACATTTCATGGCCTTTCCAGCCTAAATATTTCTAGATGAGGCCCGCATGCTTAAAGGAGCCATGAAGAGAAAATGCAAGTTGGTTTTATTCGAAAGATTTCGTGTTTTATAGTGCCCCCAGCGCTTGTCCGGATACAAACGGTGCTTTATTCACTGAGAAATTAAACAATTTAGGTTAAAATTTTGATTTTCCCGCTCAATCGTGCGTTTTCGTGGTCCCAAGTGAACCGACCGCTCTGCAGCCTAGAGTACCTTCATTCACGCATCCGCCGTACAGGGTAGAGACACGTAACGCTGCCGCCGCCATGTTCGGTTGCTCGCTCGCCGCCGAAGCAAGTCATTGTGTCAAAACCGCGCTAAAATTATCGCCGCAACGCGGTTTACTGAAGAAGTTTGAATCATATTGTCTGTTTCGCGTTGCTAGGTCTCGTGGGAAACGAAAAGAATAACGCGTTGAGCCCGTTGGCCCAATTGCGGCGGCACGGGACCGTTCAAAGGTTGTCTCCACCCTGTACAGCGGTGTTGGTTTGTTCCCGCGTTTCTTTACGTTCCGTAACCTAGATGGCGCCACCATACCGTGGCAAGCGTTTGGTTTGTTTTTGCCCGCATTTAAACCTGGCTTGTTTTTGTTCTGGGAGAAAATATTCGTTCCCTGAAACAGTGCTCGCTCGACAAATGGGGTCACGTAAGACACCGTTGCTTGCGTCAATCGGCCAGTGTCGTCTGAGACAACCCCAAGCCCCGTAGTGCTGTGCAGCTAAACCAAAGCATGCTGTGCGCAGTACGAACAGCAGAACGCATCAGTTCTTCTATGTTTACATGTGCTTTCGTAACTTCCACTGTTTGTCCCATCATTCTTATTGCTTTGTAAAGAATGTGCCCTAAATTTAACCGCAAATCGCTCGTTCGTCTAGTTTGTAAGCTCTACCTAATTTGCGTCTGCTTCTGCCAGCCTCCGCCAATCGCAGAGCTTAGCCCATGTGACATCACAGGTTCTGTTGCGGGAAATGAGCTGGTGGGTCGCATGACCATTCCCGTTTTTCCTAATTATGTAGCTTATTTGAGCGAAGTTTACGTTAAAAGTGGTGTCAGTATGATTCTAACGACAAAATCTTTTGAATGAACCAAACTTGTGTTTTCTCTTCATGGCTCCTTTAAGTAGCAGACTTGCCTATCACCTAAGAAAATTCCATGCCTAAACTGTTGGTACCGACGTGTATAAGTGTCCGCAACCTTTGACATGCTGTCAACACTTTTGTGTCTAGAAGACGGTGTCCACCTGGCATCGTATAAAAATGAAATTTCTTGAAAAAAAGTTCTCAACGTTCTTTACACAAAAAGAAAATGTAATTACAACTCCTCCAAGACAAACATTGTTCATTATTCAATAAAGAAAGGTGGGTCTAGCAAGCAGCGCATAGGCTACCTTACCGAGGTGTTGATGAAGTTCGCTTGCGGGTGATATTATTATCAGTGTGCACTGCTTGCAGATAATTCAGAGATAAAGTTGCCCCAGAAATACCATGCATTTCATCCCCTAGCAGCCAAAGCTGACGACATCGATGTCACAGCTACCGAAAGAAGCCAGCACGTTTTGGTGGTGGCTGAATTCGAAACGTAACAGGTTTAATTAATGCCAAAACACAGGCACGTTGTTCATTTCATCTTTTTTTACATATTAGCTGCTGCAAGAAAGTTCTTTATAAATTGAGGATATGGCTTTTGCTTTCGTTTTTAGGGAGTGCATTTGGCTTGCCGTATCTTCGCGTTTGGCAGAACATATGCCATATGTCACAAGCCCGGTTAGTACCATCGGTCAATGTGATAATGATGCAAGCCTACATCTATAACCTGTCGGGTCAACGTGATAAGAATCCTGCATTGTAACCGGCATTGTTCTTCAGGCAACTGCATTTTAAGCAGTACACTTATGCATTAGGTTCTGTGGAAGGAAAAACAGTGACCACCAAAACCCGCATTACATCGGGTCCCGCACAGTAAGCAGTTACGTTGCAGTATATGTTCTACACTGTTCCACTGCATTCCCAGTGCACTGATAAGCCGGGAAAAGAAGTGCGTACTCACATGTGTACTCTGCTCCAGCAGAGTCCGACTGGTTGGCAAGCGAGAGCTCGACCTTGACGTTGCTTTCCCAGGCCGCCGACTCGTACGTCTCATTGCCCATGGTGCGGGTGAAAAGGCGGCGGTTCTTAATCACGTGGCCCCGAACCACCTGCGTGAACAGCAAATGTGCATGAATACCGAGCATCACTTGCCAGTCCACTGCAGTCACGTTTCCAGCCGAAGATGAATAATTCATATCATTACAGAAACACTCGAATGACTGAGTGGTGAAACAGGATTTATTTACAGGGCCTGAGCGACGATTATCCGTCACCATTGAGTGCAAGTGCCAAGTTCATCCATAAACGTGTCCTTCTCTTTGTCGTCTGGGCTGCTCACAGGGAGATTTGCCTGTTATGCAGACCTTACCAATTGCTGTGCCACAATACTCAGATGAACCTATCGCATAACAATATTTTATTTCGTTTCCCCTTCACCCCCCCCCCATAAGGCATTCAACTTCTCCCTCTCCAATAAATTTGCTCTTTCACTCATTTTCCTATTTGAATTGGACATATATATTACTCACTATGATGAGTTGCTCTTAGGACAATGCATGCAATGCAGCATGATGTCAGTGGCTGCAATAACCTTTGAGGCTTAGATTTCATGGTGGATCATTACATCTGTCACACATTCACTAACTTCTGAGGACTGTGTGATCGCTGTCGGATAATACACCTTCAGTTTCTGTTTGCGCCTAAACATGCCACTCAAACCACAGATTCTCAGTTTTTTGCACACAGGGAGAAGCATGATTGTGCGCAGTGTAGGCATTTAGTGCAAGTCGCACGCTCAGCAATCATCAACTTAACTGAACTGAGGTCTCTAAGAGAGTTAAAGGCATTTAGCTAGCCTTCAAAAGGTTTTTAATCTTTGTCATCCTTATGTAAACCAGCACTATCTTAGCATTCCTTCCACTTCAAAACATGTTGCTATGTGCTCCAGGTTGACTTCATAGTACTTGAAGTGCTCACTGCACTGAATTTTGATGAAGAGCATGCTCACATTATGTCAGAGAGTCCACATTTAAGACTGCCTGTAGCCTATATCTCTGTACTAGGCAAATAAAAAAAAAGGAAGATTCTGAACTTCAAGCCATCCAGAGCAAAGCCTTTTTTTATATCGGGGGCTGTGGCCTAGACTTGGAAATAATGGCACATGTTAGCAACTAAGAGGAAGTGTTACAATAGGGAGCATGCAAAATACGGTCATTACGAAATTGAGGCTGCATAAGTATATCATCAGTTATTGTGTGCCGGTCATGCTTCTTGCTTGCATTAGCTTGGCGCACAGACTGGCTTAAAACGAACAACCTACGGTGGCAAAACTAAGCTGTGTCAGGAGAATAGTTTTTGCATTATCTAGGGCTTCTCTGAAATACTACGTTTTAAGTCACAGATGGATCAGTCGCAGATCGATTGTTACCAGGAAGCAAGGAAAACAATGAAAGTGACAGTCTGTGCTCACGTATTTGTCAATCTCGACTCTCGTACGCTTGGACGGGTCGGGGTCATCGATGGGCACGAAGTAGGTGTGGAAACCTTCATCGTTGAAGAGGTTCTGCTCGTACGTCATTTGGACGCGTGTGTGGAAAAACCTGCGAAGCCCCGTGAGCAAAAACACAACTTGTATCTGAAGCTCCAATAGTGTCACGTGCATTCACAGACATTGAACGAATAGTGCAACGAGCCAAAAACGTTCAATGCACAGACTGTCCAGAGGTGCACTACTTCCAACAGGAGCTGAAACGCTATGTGCAACCAACTGCCATTAAGGTGAACTTGAAGGGAACCTGTGAATCGTTTCGTGTTATAAGAAGTTTGCCTTAAGCAGATGTTTCTTGAATTGCACATGTCACAGAAGAGAAATATGTTGTTTCTTTCTAGTGCGACATTTTTCTTAACCAACTTTGCCTTAATAAGAAAGAGTCTACTGCATATTGATCTGAAAAACAACACAAACATTGCTGTTGCTTGATTTGCTCGATGCAACAGTGACCGAGAAGTTTAACTTTTTGTCTTTTCAAGGTTACATAATGTGCGCCAGCAGCACATATCTCGTTTTCTGTGAACTTATGATTTCAAATGCGCCCGAACTCTTCATTTCTTTGTTTTACAGTTAGATAGATGATTCAAAAAGACGAGGTGCTGCCCACTTTGCATCCAGGGGCTTCTTTCATGGTAGTCAGATTAGTTAAACATCTCCACTAACGTGAAACTTGGGGAGGGGCGAAACTTGCAGTGTATAAGTGCATTTTTGGGGCCTTAGCATTTTTGCCAATGGAAATGAAACCATTTGGGGGTACAGATATTACAGCTTTGCTGTAAAGGTCTATTGCCTTTGAAGCACAAAACTCTCTAGCACAAGGTGTAAACGAGTGTCCCGGTGTTTTAGTACCATGACTACATGAGACGAACGACGACTACGACGATGATGATGACGACGACAGAAGACGCCAACAGTTCCAGCCCCTAATAAGTCCAGTAATCTAGACGACCCACACAAATATGCAAAGAAGACGATGGTGGTGACACTCACACAAGCCGCTGGTTGAGGTTGTATATGGAGGGCTGGTTGAGGAACTCGAAGGCATTTGGCGTCACCCCACTTGTTGGAATGAAGGCCTCGAGCACGTCGTCGATCACGTACAGCTTTTGCTTGTGCGAATCATACGTCAGCTCCCGCCGCCGGATCACTTTGGCGTTGTTCACAAAGAAGAACTGCGCCACACAGAAGATGCGTGTAAAATCAGGGGCCGCTCCTCACCATATCTTGAAGATGAAGTCATCATGCATCACCGACGTTGGCAGTATACTTGAGAAACAAACACTGGAAAGACAGTTTTCACACAAGACAACAGTTATCATGCGCACTGTGGTTCAAGAGGTGTCAAGTATATTTTGTATAGTGACTGGACCATTGTAAAATACATAGAAGGTATTGCAGTCTGAGAGTATGGGAAAATCATGCTACAGAGTATAAAGCTGTGTAGAATTTGGGAGGGATACCTACATTTTCATGAAGAAGAGAGAAGCCTTAGCTGGACTTCATGCACTAACTTTCGCTCCTCTTCTTCAAACTCTTTAGCAGCAGTGTGGCCACTTTTTCAGTCATTTTTCATGCATGGTTGCTTTCTCAGAAGTTTAACAACACTTCAGTGTATGCTTGACACACTAGATACTGCTAACAACTAATGAAGTTAGAGTTGGACCCAGTACTTGTGAAAACCTCAGCTGTTGAAGCTGATGTCGGCTCTGTGCAGTTACACTCTTGATTTTTTTTAAAGAAAAGCTTTTTAATGCCTCACTAAAGGCGTTCGGTGTCACGCAAAACCACACTGCAAGAAAGCCATCCTGGGTCCCTAACATTATGAAGCCGACGTCTATCCGGTTGCGCCATTCCAACACTGTCGAAGCGTTTTGTATTTAAAGAGAAGCTTTCGTGGTCTCACTGATGGTGATCATCCCGTCACCAAAACTTGGTGAACTCCTACAACCCCAGAGAATAAATCCCTCACGAGAAAGCTGAGTGTTTCAACCAGTGTTGCCACTCAACAAAGGAGCGTGAGTTTTTTTTTCTTGTTATTTTCACGGGAATTTAAAAAAAAATGGAATCATAATGACTTGTTTCCATCGAACAATATTTTTTAGGTTGGTTTATTTTAATGTTATTTGAATCCCAGCAAACAACATTAGTTCTTCACTGCCCTCACATATACGTTTATCTAAAAAAAAAAAAAATTTTGCATGCGAGGGAATCTGTGCTGCCTGCTGACGCCAGAGTGGTGCACATGCCAAGCGGCATGTTCTGAAATCTGAAATTATTCTGAAATCCGACGCACTTTGAAATGTAAAAGTGTGATGCGAGGAAACAAGTGGCTGTTTTTGATATACCAGTCCTGGACAGTCCACTGGCAGTCCAAGAACTCATTTTGAACCAAGGACCACATAGGTATAGAGAGAGAAATTGAGCACCATATCTTTTGGGTTGTTCATGAATGGTTCAAAACTGATAATTGAATAGCTGCACTATGTACAAAATATAAGCTTTGAGTATTACTGTACCTCCGAAATTGCCGCGGCTTATTAACTCAAAAATATCTATAACAATCACCTTTTTTTTCCTGGGCATAAGCTTTCCCCGTTACCACCTGCTTTTGCCCGTTTCTAGATAACCTATGTGCATAAGGTAGGCCTACTAACTGTGAAATGTCCAAAGTATAAACTGAGCACGATAACCTACTGAAGACTCTAATAAGTTCAACACTCTGAAAGACTTAGTCAAAACGAAGCGATAAACGTCTTGAGTTTAATAAATTGTTAACAGGCATGTTTACATGTTCCAAATTCAAGTTTCTTGGTGCAAGGCAAATTGCGCAGTTTTTTTTAAATTGCATTTGTGCTTTAAACTCTAAAGCTTGCATGATAATAGGTATTTATTGTGGAAGACGCTGAATTTGCGTCGGAACAATAACAAGTGGTGCCGACGGCAGCAAATGTAGGGTGCATCAGAAAGGGGGGGAAAATCCCAAATATTTGGCACTTACTACAGTTACGACAAAAAGCTGAACAGAAATGACAAAACTTGCTTAGTATTTCTCCACAGGACCAAAGAATAATGTTTTGCTTTTCCGGTTATTGTTCTCTACGCACATTTTGCCCCCCACCCCTCCTTCGCTCCCTGTTTAGTGTGCATATCCAGCACAACCAGCTGTAACAAACAAACAGCCATGGTGAACTTTACACAACCACCATTTTTTTTTTTCATAGCAGGCACACGTGCTTCTTGTGCATTGGTCTCATTTCTTTCAGTGTTCTAACACCAACAACACAGTTTCTAGAGCAAACAACTGAAAAGTGACGAACGCTGAGAGGCGGTCAGAACTCAGAACTACTTCAATCTGGGCTAACTCATCATTTGAGTGGTCCCAGGGAACTAATCCCATTAGGGCACCTAGTCAATGATGTTAAGTAGAGCGTGACAGCCGTCGTAAACGCGCCCGCACTCCTCAGCGCTCGAGATTGGGGTCATCTGGGTCAAGGCACTGCGGGAAAGAGATCTTATCTAGAAGGCCGTGCCCGATCTCGCCTACCCTATCTTTCCCTCTGGTGAGGTAGAGGTGCGGAGATCCCTTGGCGATGGTTGGCACTGACGAAGGCAGGTTGTCCTCCGCCACGTTCAGCGACGCTGGAAAGAGAAAAAGACACTTGTCATGCGCTGCTGCGCAAAATATATCCGATTTGCCTGGCGTCCGGCAATTTTAGAAAACGCGTTAATTACAGGATTAATTTCCCGACATTCCTCGAGTGTACTTGCGTGATACTGCGTAGTTTGGTTTAGGCGCACATCTTTCGGGTCGTTTAAATCCGAGGTAGACTTCTTTTTATAGCTGACGAAAAGTGTTTTACAAAAACCTAGTTTTTGCAGAGATGGCGGCATTTCCTATTTCTTTAGGCTACCCGCATACTTGAAAAATTGAGTGGGGCAGAAGTTATTGCACAGAGCTCACTTCACACCATTCGTACTGGCAGCAAAATGTCACCCACGTGCCCATTCATTGCCTGCGTTTTCTGTGTCTGGTTTGCCCGCACAGCTGCGGTGTTTTGCAAAAAGCCACCCTTAAAAAGCACGTCCAAGGCGGAGAAGAAAATAAGCATACGTACTATGCGGCAAAGCCACTTTTCTTCTTTTTTTCCTTTTTTTTAATTCTTGGCAAGTTTTGGCCAAAAGGAGAAAAAGAAATGGGGGAAGATAGTTTTGTTTCACCCTTCGAGAAGCACTGCCCAGTGCTTCTCGAAGGGTGAAACAAAACTTTACAGACGGTCTACAGCAGACCGGTATAGACCGGTTTACAGCATGCAAGGTTCGTACAGATCTTTTTTTTTTTTTTTTTTTCGGAAGGCCGGCATAAAAGTACCTTTAAAAGTGTTGCTTCCATTGCCGCGTGTTCGTTTCCGGTTGTAAAAACGTAGGTTATGACGACTTACTCGCGCGTTGTAAAGCCGGACTTTAAACGATTTGTATCTATGTTTCGCCTTTGCAAACTTCATGTTAACACAAAGCCTATATTAGCCATGAAAAACCCGGCAATTTTGGTCGTCAAGACAGATGTGCATGGCACCCCGCGCCACCCACATAAACAAGGTTCCTACTGAGCAAAACACTCTGTTGTTAGCGCTGCGCAGCTTTACACGAAGGTCACATTTTATGTAAAGTGGCACTGACACCAATCTTCGGGGTCACAGTTAGCTTCCTTCACTCAACACCGTACCCTGGCTGAAATATGAGCGGCCTGCGACGCGTGGAACGTACTTTCATTTGACCTCATTTATCGAGCTAACGTAACAGTACGCGGAGCGGCAAATAGACATCACAGACATAGGGAAAAAGGATACGCGCAGCAAATCGGCATTAGCGTGACATCACTCCGTGCTAGAGAGGAGGAGGAGGTGACGTCACCGTGTGCCTCCGACGTTCAGCATAAACTCCTGATCACTTCACACGCGCGCCCCGGTGAGCGGCGACTAGGCGATGGCGCGTTCACGAACTGATGCACGCAGCCAGAGCTACAGGCATAACCGCTTCACAGAAAGACACTCTTGCTAAAAAAAAAAAAAATCCCGGGCCATCTTCACTAACGTGAAACTTGGGGAGGGGTGAAGCATGCATGCAGTGTATAAGTGTATTCTTGACGCCCTGGCGTTTTTGCCAACGGAGATGAAACCTTTGGGGGGTAAAGGTATACAGCTTGGCTGTAAAAGTCCCTTGTATTTGAAGCACGGAGGTCTCTAGCGTCCCGGTGTTTTTTAGTACGCGTAACGAAGCGCTCCAACGCGATGCGTAAACGAGTGTCTCGGTGTTTTTTGGTTAGTGCGCGTTACCTTCTAGCGCGAGGCGTAAACAGTTTCCAGGTGTTTTAGTACCGTGACTACATGAGACGGTTATTACGACGACGACAGGAGACGCCAACAGCCCCAGCCTCTAAGGGGAGTCGCCCCTAAAACAAAGTTCCACACGCGGGAAAGGAGCCGATAGTATAGCCTCGAATCGCAATAGAAGTCACCATAAGGATTTTTTTATTGAAAGCGGTCATCAAATATCCTCTCCGATTCAGCCTTAAACGCTCTCAGGCAGCTCAGCCGCTCGGCTCCAGCGTCGGGGCGGTCAAAACAATATTTAGAAACTCTATTGTCGAAACAACGCCTTTACCGGCCTCCGCAGAGTTTTGAAGTCCGCATAAAATGGTGGCGTCATACCATGATCATACCGGTGAGGTAATACCGTGATGAGGTCATACTGGTGAGTTCATACCGTGGTCATACCGCCCTCCGTGCTGGAAGCGCAGGAAAGCGAAACGCATGATTTGCAGGCCGTTCATGCAATTAGTCATCGCGTGCTCTAGTATTCAAAGTGCTGTTTCGGGTTTGCCAGGCCATTAGCATCAAAAATAGCAATAAAAAGGAACACGGAAATTTGGCGTCAGTACTCCTGCAACATCACAAGCGGCGACAGAAACAACCTGCTGTTTAGAGAGCAAATGAAAGCTATTTTTACCCACGCAAGAAATGTTTTCGCCTGTGGCAAGGCCGTCGGCCATGTTGGAAAAATGACCACCTTAGCGCCACCAGGAGCATCAGAACGAAACGCGAGATGCGGATCTTCTCCGTGCAACCGTAAACCTTTCGCACGCCGGTGCAGCCTGGCCTTGGGGCGTTCGGCGTGGCGGTTGCCCACAGTGCGCAAGGTCTGAATAACATCAAAAGTATTTACCTTATCACGTGAACACTGAGCGAGAACGAGGACCGATGCATGCTTTTTTGTGCGCGTGCGTGTTTTGCACTGTTACTCAACGCCATAAAAACACTAAAACACAAGTCGCAAAGAAGAAAGTGCGAGCAAGAGAAAATACTTTAATGATTGTCTTTCTTTTGTCCCTGCTGAAACAAGATGAATGAACCAGCCCCGACCGAAACATTCCAAGTCAAAGCAAGTACAACCGTTTCTTGGGCTCATAAAACAAACGTAGGCGTAATGTTATTCGTAATCATCGCTCCAAGGCAAGGGCAATTTCGGCCTCTTGCGACATTGCCGAGGCGGAAAAAGGCCGGGCTTTCCGGGCAAGTGCACGGTTTCTCCGGGGCGGATACACCGACGCGTCCCGCGTGCTTCTCTGCGTTGGCGTCGAAGCAGCGTGTGGCTCGCTTTTCACTCCGCATGTACACTGTGCACAAAGCGAGCGGGGAGGGGACACTTAAAACTTCATTGAGCCTGTAATGATGTATAGCGTGACGTCGACAGTCTATGCTTACATCTTCGTAGACTTTTGTGAGCGATGAGCTTAATCGGCGTACAAATCCATTACGCGATACATAGAGCGTCCCGCATTTCCGTGTTTTGCAGTCGGATGAAACCCACGCATTTATTTTCGAAGTACAGTCGCTTTACTTTCTTACCCTTCAGCTTTAAATAGGCTAGCTTTAATTCGTGTCCAGCCAGAACCCTGTACATTTGTCCCCGCGCAGTAGAGCGTCGGCCATGTGGCCTTACAGCAGCATCGGTCCTGCATGCGCGCCGTGTAGTTTACACTGGTGTATACCTCTACAAATCGCGGGTACAACGGGGAAAAAAGAAGGAAAGCGCAACCACATACGTTGTTTTCGCGGTTTGTCCAACTAGTCTGACCGACTAGTTTGACCCACTAAGTCCACATCCAACGTTAGGGGTTTACACTTCCGGCAAACGACAGAAAAGCCCGGTTTAGTTCAAATATTCTAGCTATGCATCTTTATAGCGACAACCGAAATTTTAAAGTCAGGTGGATAAATTGTTCATGAAATAGCAAGGAGTTTTTCAAGCCATGGACCTGTAAGAGATCGCGAAATCATGCCCTACTTGAGAAATCACGAATAGGTTTTGTTGCTCAGGGAATGGGTGGAATTATCATATAGGGGAAATAACTGCACGTATAATTACATGGAACTGCATGTGTACGTAAGGTTTCCGATCGAAGTCGAACTACCACACAATACCGGCATATATCCATTCCCCAATTCAACCCTAATAGTGCACATTCACGGCATCGAAGGAGTGCTGAGCAGGAGAGCTGTTTAAGTTCTTGGTTGCGCCGTCCATGAACAGAAAACATACCAAAATGACGAGCGCACGAGAGTGTGCGTCCCGTGAGGAGCGCCCGGCGTCGTCCAGGCTTGCGCGTGGGCTTGCGACACGTGACGTGAGGGGCTCGCAAAAAAATAGAAAGAATGCCGAATACACGTGAGCGTGCCCTCGTGACGAGCACCCGACATTGCCCAACTCCACCTTCAAGAACACTCTGCCAAGCCTTCGGGGCGTGATCTGTCGCGTGCTTCCACTTTTCTTTCGCGGCGTGGTCATTCGCTGCCAGTTTTGGGTGCAGCCATGGCCACGATGTTTCCACGGCCAGGCGACATGGTTAGGCCTATGATGGTTGAAGTCCTCCGCCGATTTAGACCACGGGCAAGCTTTTACGAAATAGAAATTGGAGCTTTATCACGAGATGCCGAAACGGGAAGGAAAGTTTCTTTCAAAGCCTCGAGGAGGCGCTAGTGGCAGTTGCGAGTATTTTGAAGGGACTAGCGCGGGGCGTGTTGCCAGCGTTACAACAGCATGGACGAGCAGAATCGTCGGTGCTAAACGTTCCCACACTGCTTTACTGAACATATAAAAGGCAATGTATAACCCCATCGCAGTATTCAGTTTTACTTCAAGTTGATAATTAAGTGTTCCTTTTCCTGCTCGGGTTACTCTTGCACATAGCATCTAAATCGGCCGGAGAGCGCCTAAACAGGGAGGCAACCACGGAGCGAAAACAGCGGGCGGAGCGAAGTCGACGACGCATCGCACGCACGCACCGGACCATGTGTCTCAAATTCACGCGTAACGACAGCCGTGACAGCCATAATTCCGACCGGTCGTGCATGTGCCTCGCGCTTTAAGCGGGCGTTTCGGTCGAATGACGGCTTCCTCTTGCATCTGCCAGGCGACGTCAATGATGTCGTATCCATTGCAGCCTACACCTTCCCCAAGAGCGGCGAATTCAAATGGTGTTTTTCCAACCGAGTGCCTTCCAGGGGTTTCTAAGTGGCGATGCTGTCTCAGTTCACCCGCAGCCACGAGGACGTCCGACAAGGGAGGTGCCTCCATTTCAAGATAAGCACTCAAGCCCGACATTTCCGGAGCGATGCGAAATGCTAATTAAACGTGTCGATATGCCGCACCCCGCCCATAAACGGGCTCAAAATACGCCGAGTCACCCTTATTTACAAAAATAATGCGTACAGCTCAGCCAAGAGAACATTTTACACTTAAAAACTTGCGGGTTTCGGAAAAAAAAAATTTAGAGAGAGAGCAGCGCATAGCAGCGCAAGCAGCGCATGCGCATGCGTTAACCGAGCGCAAGCGTGAGCGCAAGTTACGCGCTAACGCACAGCGGGCACGGCGACGGGAGCGAGCTGACCGCGCTGACGCACAGATGGCGCTGCGGTGAAAGCGGCGGTAGAGTTCCTGTATATGCTCCCGTAGGGAGCATATACAGGCATAGGCGTGCACAGTTATCGATTAGGGGGGGGGGGGGGGGGGCAAAGCCTTACCGCTGCGCCCCCCCCCCCCCCCCCCGCCCTTACAGCAACTCCCAACCTCTTCCCACTGAAGGCCTAGCGGCACTAGCGGTCCGAACGGATGGTTATAAAATTTTTATTTCAATGCGATGCGATTGCAACACATACAAAATATTTCTGAGCAGAAATTTTTAGTTTAATGTGTTGCATTGGCAAAATATGGGCCAATTTGGCGCCCCCCTTCAGATGATTAGGGGGGGCGGCCGCCCCCTCTGCCCCCCCTGTGCGCACGCCTATGTATACAGGAACTCTAAGCGGCGGAGCGCACAGCTGCCGCGCCGAGGATGCGGACTACGCCGCGACAACGACGCGGGACAAGGCGAGTTAAAGAGATGCGTCGCATCTAAAAAATTTAACACCGCTGGGGCTTGGACTCGGCCGCTCGCGTTAAAACCTGAGATTCTACCGAGGCCGAACGACGGGACCCGCGTAGCTGATGCTCAAAAGAATGGACGGAGTGTTTCAACCGAACGAATAGAGGGCGCTGGGTGGGAAGAGCAAGTGCCGGGCTTGCAACCACAACGGAACGGAATTGCGCGCCCAGGTGGTGCTCCGAGCGCATTCGCGGGCAGCTCCTGTTGGCGAGAACCCGCCACCTCACGGGCGACGAACTCGGAAATAGCGGGCCCGAGAGCTTCCTTTATTTGAGGAACTACTGATTTCCGGGTAGAGGAATATTTTTCGTTGAGTCCTAATAGGAAGTGGAAAAAAAAAAACAGCTTGAAAAGGTTTTGTGCAGACATAGACGGGAAATATTTTCTCGTAAAAATAAAAGGCTGGGCAATGACGTTGCCCCTGTATTGATGTGATTGGAACGGCGGCATGGCTGTAATTGTCTCACAAGCGCCGGTCCGAACAGTTAGAAGGATATCAGGCGTATACTTGTAGGTGATGGGGCGCATTCGGGAAGCACAGTAATCTCTTATACAACTAAAGTAATGTTATCCAACCAATGGGTGCTTACTTTGGTGCTCACTTGTGAAGCGAATTTTTGAAATCTGGTGAAACGCTTCAAACACTAACACCAGCTAAGCACGGTACACATGTAAAAACTACAGTAGCAAATTGAAGAGCGCAACTTTTGCTTTGATAGGCGCAATCGACTTTGTGCCCAACACAAATGATGCCCAGTCCAATGTCGTCCAAATCAATACCATTCCAACCCCACTGCACGAATCAAAGTACGGACATCCACAATGAACGACTCCGTCTTCCCCTGTTCAATTAAACTTTGGAATCCCCGCTCCCCTCAACAGCATTGCAGTTATGTCTGACTGATGCTCACCCCGAGAAAAAGTGGAATCGCACGTCAATTATATTGAATGATCCATGAATATACAGATGTTCCAATAACGTACACTATGCATTATTTATTTTAGCAAAAATGTTTTTAGTCTTCTACTCCTGATTCCCAGCTAGTTTTTTTTTTTTAATGACCAAACTACTTTACACATGTTTCTTACCGCGTGTAATGTGTATTGTTTGTTTATACCCCATTGTACATTCTTACACAGTGCCTCCCCCCCCCTCCCCCCATATGTAATGCCCTTGGTTCTTTAAGCAGGAATAAATAAACTGAAAGATTTCCCGCGCCGTTGCGGAGTCCTCGTATGAAGAACACACAACTTCCAGTTTTATTTTTGACGGCAACGCAGCGTTAGTGATCTTCTGGTGCGCACGCTGATCTACTTGAAGCGCACGCTGAAAAAGCACACGATATGCGCGAAGCAGAAGTGTCCGGAATTTGTTGCCGCCGCTTCTCTGGAATTTCTGTCAGTCGATTCGAAGAAGACAAGCGTATCTAATGTCACGGGCGAGACACCATCAAGGCGGGCGCAATAAATGCGGCAGTGCTGTCGAAGGCGCGGTGCACTGCGAAAAGAAAACATACTGATGTGGCTTGTTCGCGGCACATTTATTTATTTATTTATTTATTTATTTATTTATTTATTTATTTTAGCCAAATTGTTTTATTCCCCTACTCCTAAACTGCGTTTGTGCACGCTGAAGCAGGGACAAAAACCACGGAAGGAAAAGAACATTTCAGCCTGACCATACCTTCAAAATTATACTATTCTCACAGGATTATACACCTGGTTTGATGTGCAAATTGGTATTTTTTTGTGATTTGAAATTTCCCGTAGAACGAAAATTTTGTTCACAACAAGGCACCCTAACTCACATCATCATGGGGTGTGCTCGCAATCCAGCCCTCTCACCTTTTTCCTTCAACCGCCAAATTTTAGGGGCGAAGCCCCTTAGGGGCTCGGGCTGTCGGCGTCTCATGTCGTCGTAGTACCATGTGGCCACGGTACTAAAACACCGGTACACTCGTTTTCCAATTCCTCGCGCAACAACGTAACGCGTACCAAAACAACACACCGGGACGCTCGTTTTCCAACGCCTCGCGCTAGAACGATTTGTGCTTCAAAAACACGAGACTTATAGCAGAGCTGTATACCTCTACCCTCCAACGGTTGCATCTCCGTGGGCAAAAACGCCAAGGCGCCAAGAATACCCTTGTACACTGCATGCTTCGCCTCTCCCCAGGTTTTACGTTAGTGGAAATGGCCCGGGATTTTTTCATCTGTTACGATTGCGAGCTTGCGATTACAATCATGGAATTCTCAAAGCATGCCGTTCGTTTAATGCCGTACATCTATCCTCAGATAGATGCAGGATGAGTCTTCAAAGAGCTTGGCACTCGGTTTATTTGGCTCGTGCGAGTTGAACCAATTATCCGGTTACTCTGTTGTAGTAACATTTATTTGAACCGACTAGAATAAAATAAAAATAAAAATGGGTGGCCTCTTCTTAATTCAGAAAGTCGCGCGCGACCGCTGCTGCTCTATGATCTAGGAGCTGGTTGAAAAAAAAAAAGAACGATAGTAGATATAGAAAGATAGAATAATCCAAATGTGATCAATCGCCACCATAGCTTTGACTAAAGTTCGCAGGCGGTTTTCTGCAACAAATAGCGTATACGGGAGAAGCACTGCCGATGAATGAGACGTAAGGAAGTTCTGTGGGCTATAAAAGGGATGTAATGTTTGTCGTTTCGTTCACGCCTAGCGTGTGTGCTTTAGACCCACTCTAACGAGCAGCCCTGAAAAAAGTACAAAATACATGAGAAAGCAGTATTAAAAATCTATGCACGTAAAATGGGTTGTACTGTCAAAAGCAAAATAATAAACAATGAGCGAGCAACACCGAATCGCGGGCACGTAGGACGAATACGAATACGAATACCAGCAATACATTGCGCGTGTAGTGCTGGTCTTCGCGTTTTCCTTGTTTGCACTAAATTCGCGTTGTTCCGTCCCTGGCCTATCGGACGAGGTAAACCATGTTTCAACCCTGATAATATCAATATCCTGCCCTTTTAACATCAGAAACACCACAACTGGCTGTACGCTCACGTCACAAGCTCAACCGAGGCCTAAAAGTGACAAGAGCCCCGCCTGTTATTAGCAAGAGCTGAAATGTCCAAAACAGCCGCTAAGCGTGGTCTAATGATTACACCGAGCTCATTACTAACTGTACAAGGATCCTGGCAGACCTCCAGATCTAAAGCGCTGGATATGGGGGCCAAAACATCGATCTCTTGAATTTTCACGCGCTACGGGTGCAGTGTTGTACATATGAGGATATTTTCTTATGCCGTATGGCAATCTTTCGCACACACGCACACACACACACACACAAAAATGCGAATGCAGAACTATCTCGGGAGGCACATTCAGATAGACCTTTATGTGGCGGTTCCAAATGGCATCCGCTGACAGCGACGAAACGCCAATGACGCGACGACAACGCCGGCGAAAGGCTTGCTCGCGTCCGGCAACGGAGCAACAGTTCATCTACGACGGCCGTGCGAGCCGCATCGTGACATGAGCCTATAAATCATCCCCCTGGCCCACTATTCCCCCTCGCTAATTATGTGCAGTAGTAGCGCGGACGTTCGTCACAGCCCTTGGCAGCCAATCAGAACAGCGAACGGCAGCCATTCAGTAGGGCCCGCGGTACATGAATGATGTTTTGGTGGACCAACCAGGGCAATGCGATCATGTACTGCGGCTTTTGTCAACAGTATACAAAGAAAACCAACGACTGTCTACCTTTCAGACCGATACGTAGCGCACGCATCTCTTCGTCTCTCCACAAAGACGTTGCAGATATAGCAGCGCTTCACACAGTACAGAGAGAGAGAGAGAGAGAGAGAGAGAGAGAGAGAGAGAGAGAGAGAGAGAGAGAGAGAGAGAGAGAGAGAGAGAGAGAGAGAGAGAGAGAGAGAGAGAGAGAGAGAGAGAGAGAGACAGAAAAGGAAAGACAAGTGAAGGGGTGGTAGAGGAGATGAGGGGAGGGAGGGCGAAACGGGGCGTAAAATTACATTGGAACGTTAACCCTTTCGGCCCTGATTTTTTTCTTTCAAGCAAAACAGTGTTTTTTGTGTGTTTTCCAAATTTTAGGGTCCCATAAGCCCTCAAACGAAAAACAGAGTTGGAAGTAAAAGTAATAACAGATTTATTAATGAGGCAATTAATTAAGACATCTGACAATTACAACTTTTGTTTAGAGCAATGATATCACTTTTGCACATTTTCCTAAACGTTATGACTACATGGACCTACAAACAAAAATTCAGCTTCGTAGATCACGTATTTATAGATTTACAAGCTTCGGAATAAAAGTGAGACTGCCGTTTTTTTTTTTTTTTCAGCCTCAGCGTCGTAATTTCGACTACACCGGAGCTTTTTCTTTTTTGTAGCAAATAGCTCCACTAAAATGAAACAACAGTGATATCTATCGCAATAGGAATCATTGAAGGACGATTCCCCAAAAAACTAGCAGTTTTGGTTTCGTTCTCTATGCGCTAGAGGAACTACAATGTGGTGGCGTGAATCGACGCCACCAGGGACGAAAGGGTTAAGGAGCCGGTTCACGAAGCTGTACTCTAGCGCCAATAATCATTCGTGTAAAGATCTTTCAGTGACAGTATAAGGAGCCCAATATAAATGTATAAAAGCCCTTGCCATCCCCTTTAAAATTGGCCTCACTGCGGTGCAAAGACGCATTGCTGAGAATAAACTTTCTCTGTGTGTAATTTCAAATTAGGAATACCGAGCGCATTTTATTGTATACGTCCCCGAGACCCCAATTATCCCAACTGTGCGACAAGCCTCTTTGAAGTCGGCTTCAGTGCTGTACACAACTGCATTGCTAGGATGACATTTCTTGAGGAGAAATACAGGTTGTCTTCCCTACGGCTTTTCAATAATATTTTCATATGCGGGGAACGTGACACATGAAGCGTTACAAAGGGATGAACAGAGTTCCTTGTTGCGTGCACTTACATATGTATCTAAAAACCTCATGTACCTGCAGTGCCCCTGTAATGCCCACGCATTTCATGAGGGGACAGCCGCCCGAGGACGAAAGGTCCTCCCTAATTTTTGCGATTGCTTGCTGTTGCACGTTTCGTTCTAAAACTTGAATGATTAGGTATGAAGGCGACTATAAAGGGGCAAAATGAAACTTTGTTTAATTTCAAAGAACTGGGCTTCAGTACCGTGCACTCAGCTGCCTTCAAGCCACGAAAGACCGTTTTTAACTGAAAAAAAAAAAAAAACAGGTATTGAAAAACTTTCAAATCTCGTGCTACAGTGACGCAATATGAACCAGCAATAAAAATACTTATTAGTGCACGTTAGCATTCAATTGATTCGAAAAAACGGAACTAGAGACCCCACTACAATCGTCCAGTCATGTATATTGGCGATGGTTTAGGTACGTTGGCGGCCGCCAATTGCACAATATTCTGTCACGTCATAGAAGAGTTGCCGGGGAATGGCTAGGGAATGGCCACTGATTCACGTGTTTTCCTTGTATTTTGTCTTTATGGCCCCTTTAAAGAGCCACGGTGCGTAGCGCTCCAAAGACATACATTGGGCCTTGTGGCTGCTGCCTGTAGCTTTGCCTCCTCGTCCCCCCAAGGAGCCCTTGGTTATCCAGATTGTTATATCATCCGCGTGCATGGCGTGTCTTATGTCCGGGATGTCTCGCATTTTTCTGGCCAAGCCTATCATCGCTACATTAAATAGTAGGGGGGATAGCACAGAGCCCTGTGGGATGCCTTTGTTGTGTATTGTGAATTTGTCAGTGCGAGCGTCATTTATGCCAATCGTGGCTGTTCCATTGGAAAGAGAAGTTTGATAAGATGCCCTGGCTCTTGATAACAGATTGCTTATATTACGCAGGAAAAATGCATTTACAGCAATGCATTCGTGTATTACAGTAGAGCCGATTCTAAATCGGTTCAGTGTACAGCCGAGCGGCTTACGTAATTATCTGGAAATTCCAACTTGCTCGTTTTTCTGCAATTATTTTTCTCATATTGACGCGGTTATTAACGGCCAGCCCGGACACATTTCTTCCGGCAAACTTTTTTGCCTGATTATGGTAACAACAAACAAACATTCAAGGGTCCCGATAACATTTATTTCTGCATCTGAATTTTTAAAAGAATATACACAAACACGCCAAGTCCTTAGGTAAGGTGAACATGAGATATCAGAGTCAAACGTCACCGCCCTATGCACACCATACAACTTCAATTCTCGCCAACTAATTTTTTTTTCACCGTGTTCTTCGATGGCCAGCGGCATTTCTTAAGGCCTCTTAACTTCACGGCGACCTTATCTACCCTGCTAGCAGGCTTCCTTTGGTTTCAGCAATAAAAGCATTCGATAAGCGCTTCAAAGAACAACGCCACTAAAACAAGACCGATATTTAAACATTGCGCACATCAATGGGTGGCGTCGACTACAGCTTTCCCAGCGGTTTCATACACAATGACAAGAGAGAAAATGTTAAATTTACGGGGCCGTTTTATAAGGGCAATGACATTTGGACATCTTTCAGCTACTGCTCCACTGGTTCGTGCCATTTAGAATATATGAACCTCCACTAATAACGAGAAATTCTGTGATTTAGCTTCACCGCAATGCACCAGGTTAAAGGGACAGACAACCGATTTTTGTCGAGTATATATTCTCTATCCCAAATGAAAGGGCATCACTTAAAACCCCTAGACGAGAAACGGTTTTGCTGATAACGCCCTAGAATTTTTTAAATCGAAATTTTTAGATCTACGAGGCGTATGTGTCCCTCCCAAAAATAATGCTGGCAACCATGACATAGAGTAGCTCGGCAACATACTTTTGTCTGTATGCGAAATAAAAAACGATATTTAAATAGTTGTTCCCAGTTAAAAAAGTTTGAATCGCAGGCTTTCCTGTTCCTTTATGTGTGTTTTTAATGCAACGGTCTATTTTGCACGAATGCGCCATCTGTTAGGATACACGATAGGTAGAATCTGGCTTCACGTTGTGGAGGCGGGAAGTTCGAGTCTCCCCGGGCGCGACGTTTTTTTTTTTTTTTTTTTAGCTGCCGTTGGCGTATTTGAAAACTGAAATAAATTATTTTGGCAGAACAAACGCCCCTGATTCAAGCATAATCGTCAAAGCTCCTTCACGGGCTCTGTTTACTGAACGCTGCCGTTGATTCTGCGCATGGAGGCTCAGTTAGCCACACTGAGAGCAACCTTGCGGCGGCGGGCGGCGTGTTTAAAATTTTTCAAAATAATGTTTAGAAATACATACACAATTTAACCTTGTACAAATACTTGTGTTAAAAGGTTTTCAATACGTAAATAAACGTTTCAGCAGTTACAGTAGCTGCTGGGTTTGCAGGTCACGTGACAGGGACACATATTGTAGTGTCAAGTTTCGACACTACGAACCGCCACCCTTCCGATTTCAGGAAGTTTGCTCCGAATTAAAATTATTTCCGCCAATTTGTTTAGAAATCGCTTGTGGTTACCGGGCTAAATAAAACGCCGGCTTTCATTTGGGATAGAGAACATATACGCGACAAAAATCGGTTGTCTGTCCCTTTAAGAAATCCACGCAACCGAGCATACGATGACGATGTCGGGCATATGATTTCTCGTAAAAATTGAGTCTGCTCTGCAGCATCCCGTGATGAAAGCATGACGTTCCGCAGTGCGATAGCACAGACGAAACTTTTGTATGCAAATAGTATGCACGTTGCTAACATTCGACGGAGAGGATTTCTGACAGCATGGATTGACCCTCAAGGTCATTGTGGTGAAGCGGATCCACGGGATCGCCTCAGAGTGAAGATGACAAAGTCGTCAGTATGGCGTGTGCTGAGGAAAATTTCGAAAGTGCTCCTTTTCAGCGGTGCGAGAAAAAAAAAACACTTCCTGTCCTGAGTGCGGCACAGATTGACAGGGACTGAAGTGTACGGATTGGTCGTTGTTTATCTCATTTGATGGGGTTCAGTTTAAAAAATGGTGAAAAAATGGTGACTCGATGAAGGCTACATCGCATTCCAAGGATTCTTGCGGGAGGGCACCAAAACGTCTTTTCTAAAGTTAGTGAAAAAATTTTCTCCAACCTCCGCTGAACCGCAGTTACACTGATTCGCCCAGGCGTATCCCAAACGATGGCCGTGCGGGCATAGAGGGAAAACAAGCATGACGACACTCCAGAGCGCGGCATTATCACTTTCGGACTTCCCGAGAGAAGCAGTTCAGCATTGGTTTTCCCCATATATATATCCCTATGGCCTGGGGAACCCTCGGACTACCCGCGGTGAGTCTGAGGCTGTCAATCAAAGCGCCCAAGTGTGTACCGTGAGCCAATAGCCAATGTGCGGGAGTGGTAGTGATTTCATACCAATGTAAGCGGCGCGCGGCCGTTAGCCTAACATTGCAGAGGACATTCTCTATTCGCTTTCATTAGCAGTGCTGGTCAAAATATTCGGTGTAATTTTTGCGCTAATGACAAGCTCCTTTTTAGTTGTATAGAACTATGTTACGCGGAGAGCCCGTAATGGCGAACGTACCGGGAGATGAAGAACAGCGGAATAGAGAGAGGTAGATAGAGGTCATTTATTGGAGAGGTTAGCTCCAACCTTAGGGAGAGCTGCATATATACTCCAGACATTATGGCAATGACAAAGTCACTCTTAATAAAACATGCTAGTACAAACGTAGTAACGGGTTGTATTTGCTTACTTCTTACGACCTTTACTACCCCGAGAACGGTACGTAGGTCCCGCCACTAAGTATGGACCCTAAATGCTATCGTTACTAGTCTATAGGCCGTGCACTTAGTAACTGCTGCTTGTTTGACACTAACATTCCCTGATAGTAACAAAATTCTACGAGTTATTGAACATACTAACTACAACACTTTTCCCACTCCAAATCCCGATTAAAAAGTTTTTGCAAATCCACATGCATTAAAATGCATAATTCCATCGCTAAAATATTTGATATTTGCGACAAGCCCACTGACTATCACAGGACGTTCGGCTGCCGTCTATAAAAGCAAGAAAAGCATATGTATTTCTACGGTAACTAAGTTATTCTTGCCCTCCTCGTGCATCCCGTTGATTCTTTCGCTCAATTTATTTGTTGTCAAAGTGTGATATGTCCATTTTGAATGTCGTGCTGAGCGCTCAGCCGATCCACAGTGTCACGCGTAGTTTTTAGATGCAAAGCATCTCTTGCTCTCGGCTCTGTCGTCCGTCCGTCGTTCGTCCGCACCTCTCCCCCTCTCCCCACCAGCTGTGCGAGAGAGCGCGCGCTTCTCCTCCTCTCCCTCTCTCCACGCCAGCTGTGCGATAGCGCGCGCGCTGCTCCTCCTCTCCCCCACTCCACGCCAGCTGTGCGATAGCGCGCGCGCTACTCATCACCGCAGCTGCGCGATAAGCGCGCATGCGCGTCTCCGCTCTCATCTCCTCTTCTCTACTTCATCTGCTCTATATAAGAAACCCGGTCCGCGCGCCGCTCCCTCAGTTGCTGCTTCGGTTGAGTCACGCTGCGCCGTCCGGAGTTCCGTCATTTTCCGTTATTTGGATACCCAATCTCGTGAACGTTTCGGAACCTCCGAGATGCTTCGCATCAACTCAGGGTTCCCTCGCGGGAAGCTGTTGTCATTTTTTACTAGGTTAGGCATGACCAGTTAGTAAAAGCACTAAGTACCTAGTGGATACTGTGATAAGCAACTGGCTAGTGTTCTGTTAATAAGTTCCACGACCTTTTTTAAAGTATCAGTGGCTGTTTAAAGTAACAACGAGTTAATAAAATTCACCCTAGAAAGGCCAACAATTGAAAAATCTCACGTGCGCTTACAAAACGGCGACGTAAGCAGTATGGACTCACACGCCAATGGAGCAAGTAACCTTGGTTTGTGGGCAACGGGTATTACAAAGGGTTTTGTTACAAAGGCGTTACAAAGCCCGGGCCGCTACACAATCCGCAATAATTACCCTCACACGCCGGCTCCAGCGCCTCGGCAAGAACGCGCGCGCGTGCAACGTTAGGGAAACTCTCCATTTCTCGCCGCTGACGGGCTTAACGTCGCCGGAAAGTGTTCCGGGGCCATCCACCTTTCGCACTCGTGGCGGTAGCGTGTCACGTCCTCGGCTCGGTATGTGCGCGCACGTGTCCCATTTCCGTGATCCTATGCGCTCTTTGACGAACGGGGCGAACACACGGGTGAATGGATGAGAGGAAGGAGCTAGTGCCTCCGCATTCTGCGGCACGAACCCGCGTTTCAGTTGTCACTCGAGTACACTGAGCTCTTCAACTGTTATTCCATGCGTGTCACCGCGCCCCGCTGCGTTTCTCGTGTTGCCTCACCGACGCTGTTTAGGATGGCGGTGGACGAGTGACCGTTCAGTTTCAACGCGGGTTCGATCCATGCCGCAGTGGCTGCTTTTCTGACGGAGCCGGAAAGCGAAAACGCCCGTGTGTCCTGATTTCGGCGCATGTTAAAGATACCCACGTGGTAGAAATTGATGATGATGGTTTGAGTTTTTTAGCAAAAAACGACCTGGGTAAACACTATTTAGTAACTACTAAATAGGGTACGTTATCGTAACTGAAACGCGCGATCATTCAAACCTCGTAAAGAAACCGCGCTGTTTATGTTTTGTTTTTCGCATATTTGTGTACGTGTTTAATTTGTTAATGGATGTACATGTATGTCTCATGTTTGCAGCGCAATTCTTTTAAGTGCGATTTCGGTCGTTGTTTCGTTTATATTCCAAGGGTAGCGTATACCTAGCCGGCGCTGATCCCCACGTGTGCGCTGGTCCGCCTGCGACGAATCCAGCGTGCGTGATGGGACTGGCGTGCCACCACCACATCCCTCCGATCGAAACCAAAGCTGCACCGCAGCCTTCGGGGAACCGCAGTCACGGCAACGTGGCGCGATTGCGAAATGTGAGACGAGGTGGGAACGGCCCGCAGGTAGACGTCGAAGGAGGGGAGGGAAGCCCGTCAAATATATACCTGCGTGACGGTTGCCCTGGGCGCAGGAAACGCACGTCACACCAGTGGCTCCTCAGGTTTACCGTGAGTCATACTTGCTCCGCGGACGAATGTGCCCTCCCTTCTCGGCATGTTCTTAGGCGGAGGACTGCAGCTACCGGCATTTGAAGCGACTGCTAAAATGAGCTTCGCGACAGCCGCGCCGCCTGTTGGCGCCTTTTTTTCCGCGGCGCGTACGAAAAAATACCGCTGCTCAGGTTGTGTTTCGGCTTTCTTTCGCTTTCTTTTTTTTTTTTGCCCGTTCGCGCCCTGTAAAACTTGTTTCGGTCACGTCTGTGAGCAACTAATACCTTACAAAAGTACTTGGAACAAGAAGTTCTGCGCGTTTCGCTCTCGCGAGCGTCAGCGATGACAGCAGCAGACCACCGCCGTTTAGTGTGAGCCCCGAGCACGTTAATCAGCCCCGTTAGACATGACAATTAGATGAGATTAAATGTGCGTTTAGCCTTCCAACGAGCATCTTTTTCAGTCGTAACGATCAAAGCCTCGTTTGGAACATAAGCGGCGTAAAAATCTCATTGTAGGGTTGCCATGACTCATTTGCTGAAAGAAATCGGTGCCTTTCATGTGAATGTGAGAAATTTTAAAGGGTTATATGCATTGGAAGAATCTTCATTTAAATATGCGCACACGCATTTAAATAGGTTACAGACCCACCTCGGGCTACTACTCACTGCCCTCGTGGCGCATGCGCCATATAATACCAAGGGGGACAGTCCAAGCACGATCTCTCCTGGGCCGTATAGGCTGTATTCACTGGCGAGGCACGCATGCGGGCAACCATGTGAGTGCGCCGTCACTGGTTACGTCGGGATCCGCGGGATGGCGGTACTTGTCCGGGCTAAGCACATGATGTGTGTTGGGCGTTCCAAACTCTACCCCACCGACCCCAAAGTAATGCCTCGGCCCCAGTGTGAGTGCGATTAATAACATCTCTGCTGACAACACCGTTGAAAATCGGATTGAAACGGAGCCGACGACGCACACCGGTGTTTTTTTTTCTGCGGCGTGCGGGTGCAGTGGCACAAGCCGCGCCACGTCCGTGGCGCTTCGGCCATGTCCGCGGCCGTTTCCAATGTTGCCAAGCGAAGAAATTGGCAGCTAAACTTTTCAGTGAATACAATCTATAGCATTAGAGGGTCCTGAAGAGACGGACTCACCGACGTGGTACGTGGGCTCTATCTGCTTGTTGGGGAAGCTTTCCCGGAACCTGTCGATGGCGTCGTTGGTCGGCGCGAAGCACGTGATGTCCGAGCTCTCGCTGTACGCCACGAACAGCTTCACCCGCTCGGCCAGCTGGTAGAACTGCGCGTGACAGAGAGAAGAAACAAGGAACGCTTTTGAGAGACGCTGCACAGGCACCTCTTCAAGAGCAGGCGAAAGAGGTAAATAATAAAATCAGAGTACGTCTTCAGCACTGCGTCCAAAGCTTACGACCCTGGAAGACGCTTGTTACTACAGCGGCCATAAAAGGGAACATAAACAGCTGCGCTATCAGGTCGGACATTCATAACGGACACAATTCTCGTTCAACTGGGCAACGATGCTGTAATCGCCGTTAGATTTTCGATTAAAGCAGAGGTTTGCTGTTACACGGCTTATTCATTACGATTCGTGACGCAATCTGGGGATGAGTAGAAAGAAACAAACAGACGGCATACAGACTTCATGTTTGAAAAAAGCGAAGCAGTCGAATAGCAGCGGAACTAGGGCTGCAACCTATTAAAGTGGAACCTAGATGGGCGTACGGCTTGTTTAACAGTGCAGCAGCAGGGCGTTCCATTTTCGCTTCTACAGTGTGTTCCTTCGTTCAGGAGGTTACCTTCAATATGACATCTTCAACCAAACCGATCACACGGGGCTTTCGCAGGGACGGGGCCGATGTTCCCCTATACCCCCATACTGTAACTGTCCTGAAGAAGTCGAGCTTCATAAGAAAAGCCATCGCGTTGTATAGCAACGGTGGATACCTAGCCTCGGTACGAGAGCCACTCTGCACACGGCTTCCATGAATTTGCAAGCTATGTTGTCATGAAATCGTCGTTAATTCCCTGTGTGCTTTCATCCTCAAGCGACTTGTTGATAGCATCACTAGTTATAGCAAACAGCAACAAGCACAGTTTTCTTAATTCTAAACGTAATTAGTTAAGGTGAGGATAAATCCTATTTAATTAGTGGCCAGCAATCCGCATAGACCGCCCTAAACGATATGACTGCCGTAATTTTTACGCTTACCATCGTTGTTTTACAGTAAAAGCTGTACGGAGGCTGTGACCATTGCGTACGCGTCATGTGTCATGCACAAAGGCCAACTTTGAAGCAAGCTTCAACGAAGCAAATAAGGATGCAAGCTACATGTGCCTGCACGTGCGTTTGTAACTTACATGGTCCTCTCCGTAACGCTACCTCACGCAGTTGTGCTAAAGCACCTGTTTCGCTAACTTGAAAGCAACGCCACGTATTTCCGTTGATGAAAAAATTGGCTCCAATCCACGCTGTGAAGGTGGTTGGGAAGCAAAGCTTTAAACACCCACAACAATTTCCCATGCGACGTCACTTGAATTCACACACGTGGCTCTACAAAGAGTGAAACCAGTTCTTCTGCAAGCCGTAATTCGCGAGGGCGGCGTCCCAAACGCAGCAGCAGCGTCGGACACGGCCGGGCTCTATGGCCGGGCTAGAGAGGCGGACGCCGCCGCTGTAGACCGGCCGTGAGTCGGGAGAAAGAAAACGGAGAGGAGCATCTTTCGAAGGGTGATACCGCGGAACCTAGCCATCCTGATGTGCTAGCTTGGGGCTACACCACCGCGCGACAAGAGCGCAGACACCGAAACAATTCGGCATGTGAGCTTAGTGATTCCAATTTAAGCCGATTTAAACTAGTTAGCTTAATAAGTTGAGAATTGCGAGAAAGCACAGGGAACTTTCATAATAGCTATTTATCAGAACCAGTTGGTAATTTCGCCTTTTGTAATACCTCTTAAAAAACAATCGAATTGGTATTCACCAATTTAGAAAACGGAGTCCCATTCGTGGCAAGCAGAGCGCAAAAGGTAACTTTTCTCTAGCGGCCAGATGTCTGTATGTAGTTTGTACATTGTTTTCCCGCCCTGCAAACCAATCTGCCGTACGACCACTTAATTCCGTCAGGTGCGGGTAACCCTGGACGTGCTGTCGAACAAGCTTATCAAGCCGTCCGAAGGCAGCGCGCAATGGGTGCGAAGCTGCGCCAAAACAAGCCCGAAACAACCATCGCTAAAGCAGACGACAAAGCCATACCGCCGACTCCGCCGCCAGCGAGCAGGCATTTCCGCGCGGGGAACACTGGGTAAATTCACCGCGCCATCTACAGTGTGCTCCGTGAGTGAAACCCTCCGCACCCTCTCACGGGCAAGGTCAGCGACCGCGGGAAAATTAAACTCAGCACACCTCTATTGCGCTTATCATGGGGGTAACAGCGTGACAGGTGGGCGCGGGAGAGAGGAGACGCAGTTAAGTGGCAGAGGCGGCAGAAGAATACCACCATTCGACGACATTTGCAGGGAAGCGAACAGATACGCGGCCATTTTTTTTTCTTTCAATCTACTAGATCAGAGAGAAACGTGCGACAGCTGTGAAACATCGCGTTAATCTCAAAACACAGCATTTGTACCCCATGCCTTCCACTACACGCATGAGTGCTGATGAAGCGGAGGTATGCCAGTGTGTGCACGTGAGCATAGAACAAAGCTTTTCGCGCTTCGGAACACCTCTGAGCTGACAGGACAATATATATCGCTGCACTGTATGCCGGGGTGCAGAGAGAGGTGGACCGATAAGGCCCGGCAAACTGCGAAAAGAAACCGTCGCAGCAAATTTTATGCAACTCGCTCGGTCCGTGGGAAAGTTTACAGCTGCGTTCGAGCGCAATGCCCGCGCCGTGGGTGATAGCGTAACAGTAGCAGCAGTCGACGTCAGAGGTATAAAGCCTGGCGCGCATCTCCCGGGGACGCTTGCCGCTGTTCATGAGATGCAGCTCCCACCCCGCTTCGTGGCAGTTGCAGCAACATTTCCACGATGCGAGGCTTGTAACTCGACGCCTTGTTGTTAAACGCGGCGAGCGCTGCGCTGTCGACCCAGGTGTTCGTTGACAAATACCAAAGCAGCTTCGTAAGGCGCCTTCGGCGATGTCGCGTCGCCACGTGACAGGGCTAAATGCCTCCACAAGCCCGCTAAATGCCTCCAC